>NC_139218.1:384193269-384696904 GCF_055691185.1 Crinia signifera
TAATATGTTCCGCTCTGTGGGGGCAATTCAGACCTGGTCGCACGGCCGCGATTATCGAAAGACTGCGCGGGGTTTTTGGCCGTTGTACATGTGCGCGAGACTAATAGCTGGCCGTACGCAGGGGGATTGGCAGGAAGTAAGTGTATGTGAGAGGTAAGTAACAGCCGTTTTCATGGGAGTGCCAAGAAAAATGCAGGCGCGTCCTAGGGTGTTAGGGGAGGGGGTGCGACGTCAGCGCCAGGCCGGATAGGCCTGTATTCAGCTTAAGAATGGTATTGAACATATTCGCTGCAAATATATTCATTTGCAAGGCGAAATTTCCCTCTGGCGGGTCACCGCACACTACCGCCTATGTGGCACTCCGTAAGACTACTCAAACATTACGCAATAGGTGGAAACACAATCACACAGTGGCATCAGATTTCCCTTCTACCAATGGAACCGCCTCCTAACCACCAAATGAAAGGACATTTTGTTACACTCTGACATGGAATATGCATGATGTCAGAACCGATAACCTAGGACGAAGCTGCGCATGCTACGAGGACCCCCCCCCCCCGCCCGTAGTGATCTGTAGAGCATGCCCCTTTCACTTTAGAACAATGTTTTTTAAATGAATTCAATTGCTTCACTTTGTTTCACCCGCCTACCAATGGTGCAGTGCTCTCCGTTCCAGCCGGGACTACATTCACACTTCCCGTCTCGGCAGGTCCCATGCTCGTTGCAGCGGGGGTGGCAAGACCTCTGGTCACAGGCGGCTCCCATCCAGCCATCGTCGCACCGGCAGCTTCCTCCGATACATGTGCCGTGACCGCCGCAATCCGCTGCACAGATTTCTGTGGGACAGCAAAGACAGTCGGATACATTAGGAGACGGGAGAAAGACAGCAATCAAATGACATAAAAGGATCATGGGAAACGTTACACGTACAGCTCCGTCTGCAATAGATTCAGGAGCCAAGTGGTGACTAACAGACCTCATTAAATTACTCCAATAATTATCAGTGATAATTTCATTTACGGCATGTGGTATAGAAGGGTTACACCAGAGATGGCCCAACCGGTCCTCGGGATCTACCAACAGTCCATGTTTTTCAGGCCACCTGTGGATCTGTAGAATGTGTCGATTATGCTGGCCACACATCAGACCAACTTTCCTCCAACCATCCAACTAGTTGGTTGGATTGAATAAAAACCTGGTACTGGATAGGAGCAAATGCAACTTGTAATTTGTTTCCCAAATCAGAAAATGGACACTAACTGTCACTCAGTACATGTACTGTAGCTGGACCTATTTGGTTTAAACAATATCACTGAATGTTTTTGTCCATTCTCCTGAGTTTGTGAGCAAATTGCTTATTGGCATTTGCCCCCATACAGTACCAGATTTTCAGTCAAACCAACCAACAAATTGGTTAGAGGAAAGTTGGTCTGATGTGTGGCCAGCATTAGGAATGAATGTTTGAAAATGTGACAGTTAGTAATGACTACAGTTGTGCTCCAGCTAGGTGGTCTGGGAAATGTGACAGTTAGTAATGACTACAGTTGTGCTCCAGCTAGGTGGTCTGGGAAATGTGACAGTTAGTAATGACTACAGCTGTGCTCCAGTTGGTGGTCTGGGAAATGTGACAGTTAGTAATGACTACAGCTGTGCTCCAACTAGGTGGTCTGGGAAATGTGACAGTTAGTAATGACTACAGCTGTGCACCAGCTAGGTGGTCTGGGAATGTGACAGTTAGTAATGAGTACAGCTGTGCACCAGCTAGGTGGTCTGGGAAATGTGACAGTTAGTAATGACTACAGCTGTGCACCAGCTAGGTGATCTGGGAAATGTGACAGTTAGTAATGAGTACAGCTGTGCACCAGCTAGGTGGTCTGGGAAATGTGACAGTTAGTAATGAGTACAGCTGTGCACCAGCTAGGTGATCTGGGAAATGTGAGTGTTAGTAATGACTACAGCTGTGCACCAGCTAGGTGATCTGGGAAATGTGAGTGTTAGTAATGACTACACCTGTGCCCCAGCTAGGTGGTCTGGGAAATGTGACAGTTAGTAATGACTACAGCTGTGCACCAGCTAGGTGATCTGGTAAATGTGACAGTTAGTAATGAGTACAGCTGTGCACCAGCTAGGTGGTCTGGGAAATGTGACAGTTAGTAATGACTACAGCTGTGCACCAGCTAGGTGATCTGGGAAATGTGAGTGTTAGTAATGACTACACCTGTGCCCCAGCTAGGTGGTCTGGGAAATGTGACAGTTAGTAATGACTACAGCTGTGCACCAGCTAGGTGATCTGGTAAATGTGACAGTTAGTAATGAGTACAGCTGTGCACCAGCTAGGTGGTCTGGGAAATGTGACAGTTAGTAATGACTACAGCTGTGCACCAGCTAGGTGATCTGGGAAATGTGAGTGTTAGTAATGACTACACCTGTGCCCCAGCTAGGTGGTCTGGGAAATGTGACAGTTAGTAATGACTACAGCTGTGCACCAGCTAGGTGATCTGGGAAATGTGAGTGTTAGTAATGACTACAGTTGTGCACCAGCTAGGTGGTCTGGGGAATGTGACAGTTGGTCGACAAAGGTTGACATGGTCTAGGTCGACAAAAAGTTGACACAAGCAAAGGGTTGACATGTTAATGGTCGACATAGAAAAAGGTCAACACAAGTTTTTCATGATTTCTTTTTAAATCGACTTGTTCTTCACGTTTCCATTGGGTAAAGAGGGAGAATTTAATATGGTGCCCATATTGATGTATGTCGACATAAATACAAAAACTGTGAAACCCTGTGTCGACAATTGACATGTCGACCTTGTTGTCAACCTTTTGTCTACATCGACGTAGACCATGTCGACCTTTTTCATGTTTCAACATATTGCCTGTCAACCAATAGTGACTTTGACCTAGACACTGTCAACCCAATAATCCAGAGCCGTTCCCAATAGTAGTCCACGTGGGTAGAATATCAATAAATCAATAAAAAGTTGGAAAAACATGAAACCCCCCCCCCCCCCCCCCCAAAAATAAATAAACTGTACCGACCATTGGCATGTCAACTTTTTGACTAGGTCAACGTTTGTTAAGCATAGTCTACCTTTTACCTGTGCATGTACTAATGTATGTCAACAACATAGGTCGATATATACATTGGAATTTCGTAATTATCTATTTATTTATTTTTATATAAAAACGTATAACATGATAAATAATCTCTATGGTTAGGACAGTGCTAAAACTAAAGGTGCCCACACACTAGAACGATTTTTGGGCCGATTGGCCGATTTCCGATAAATCGGCCGATATATCGTCCGATGTTTACCGATAATCGGTCGAAAATCGGTCGATTTTTGTCCGATATGCGCTCCCGTGGATCTTTAGCTGAATCTTCTGATCTTACGTGCTGCATGAAAGATCAGAAGATTTAACAAAAGATCCATAGGAACGCACACGGGATCTTAAGAAAAATCTGTGGTAAAGATGTGCGCTTGCCTGAAATCTTTGGTCCAGGACAGGCAAAAGATTTGAAGGCTAATTTATGCGCACATCTTACGATCACAGATCTTTCTAGTGTGTGGGCACCTTAAGGTAATTTGTATCCAGCATGGTATTGGGAAGGTCAGAACCCAGCAGGTAACCAACGTCGGCAGGTGCATATGCAACAAGTGATGGCGGGGAGCCATGGGCCCGGGGGATTGGACAGAACAGGGACCATGCGCTTGCTAGCAGTATCTACCATCATCCTGCATGCACAGACAACATCGCTGATGACCCGCGGGAGCGCGCATCGTTACTGCATACATGCTAGTCCAGCGGTCCCCAACCTGGGGTACTTGTACCCCTGGGGGTACGCTGAAGACAGGTTGGGGGGTACTTGAACATAATCTTGGTAATGGCGGAAGAAATCTCCCATGGCCATGGAGACTAGCCACATTGCGTGGTTCCGTCTGCAGGTTCATCAGCAACTCCTCATGCTCTTGCCCGACCACCAATCCGCTGGTGGCCACCAGCGCTGCCCTCAGACATCAGCGATCACCTGCCCCTCGCTGACACGGGTGAAGGAAGAAGAAGAAGCAGCGGCATTAATTCTACAGGAGTTAGCGGGAACCTCGGAGACCATGCACCATACCTCCCAACTGTCCTGTTTACCGTGGAAGCATCCCGGTTTTCAGGGACGTTCCCGCGTTCCTCGCGGGGCCGGCAGTGTCCTGCAGTGGGGGGTCAGTTGGGAGTCCCACTGTCACTGGCTGAGCAGCGCTAAATAACTGCACACTACTCCTCCGCTACTCCTTAATATAAGGACATGCATAACACTCCCTTCCACTCAAATCAAGGGGTACGAGAGAGAAAAAAAGTCTGGGAACCGCTGCGCTAGGCGACATGCATGGAAAATATTGTTAACAAATGGTCTAATGTGTACGCACCTTTGTTCTTTATGGCAATAGTTACTGAAGGCATCATAACGAGCTTTCAATCACAAGTACGAGAGCTGGGGTTTTTATATAATACATATATAAACAGTATATAAAACTATAGTACCGATTGCCTCAGAGAATCCAGGAAGTGAGCGGAGGGTTACAATAACTCAGATGGGAAAGCGGCAGAAAAAGATACATTTAGAAACCTTTTAATCAGTCGATACACTGCGGAAGACCACGACATATAGAACATTCTGTAACAACATATTGATACAATGCAGGAAAAAACCTGGAGAACCTTAGCACTTATCTCCAAAAGAAGTTTGGTGGGACAAGAATGAGAGTTACACATCAATACCTCTCCATACTCATTGTGACAGAGAATTCCTGTAGCGCACTAATCCTTACTGACAATAAGAATCTTATAAGCAGATTACAAAAAAGAAAATGGGGTGGAGGGGGACAGAGAGGGAGAGTGAGGACAGACGTAGATTCTGAAGGTCTCCCATGATTGATTCGCCTATTTATTGTCTAATTCTGTCACACTAGAGCTTTTGTGCCAGGCAAATCCAAAGCAGAGGCTGGGGGGGGGGGGGGGGGGGGGGGGGGGGGAAGGGCGGCGAATCGTCTTCCGCAGAATGTTACAGAAGTCATATTTAATTAAAAACTGGTTAAGTGTGAAAACAATGCAGGAATAAATGACTGATAATGCAGTTGAGTGCGGCAAAGGTCTGGTTTATAGCCTGCTAACCTGCCATCGCGACTGAATTCCATTAATTTGATTTTTTTTTCCCTCCCACATTCGATGTCCTCAGCAGAGATTATTTTGCCTGTCTACTCTAAAAGCTTGCGCTGTCAGTTCCTGAAAATCTCGGCCCTTATTCTGGTTCACTCGCAAAGGCAAATTCCTTCTCAAATGGACAAAACCATGTGCACTGCAGGTGGGGCAGATGCAACATGTGCAGAGAGAGTTAGATTTGGGTGAGTCATTTTGTTACTGTGCAGGGTAAATACTGGCTGCTTTATTTTTTAACTGCAATATAGATCTCACTTTGAAGTAAAACCCCACCCAAATCTAATTCTCTCTGCACAGGTTACATCTGCCCCCCCCTGCAGTGCAGAATGGTTTTGCCCATTTGAGAAGGAATTTGCATTTGCGAGTGAACCAGAATAAGGGCCCTTTGTATTGCACAGCAGAAACGGGAGGAGGAAACGTTAATTTTGTTTTAACAATCTAGAAGTTATGATGGACTACATAAACCAATTAAATGAAGATTATGGTCACAAATGATAAATAACGGAATAAAACATGTTAGGCTATCAGGATTACATCATATTAAATATAAAAGGCTAATTACTCCTCACCTCTATGAGGTAAAGTACCGCCACTGAGGACTAGAGGCCACTCGACGGACCAAATAACTCTTTTGTTTGCTAAAGGAGGTCATAACAGAAAGCGAAAGCAATTTTGGCAGGGACACTGGCCGGTTTCAAGCTTTCTGGATATAGAGAGAGAGGGTGCTGTGAAGACAGAGATTGGAGGTAGGAGAAGATAGGGGACTGGGGTGGGATGGAGAGTTTGTGGGCTAAACCCCCCCCCAGGATGTGCCAGTGTTATTTCATAAGCCCAGCGTTATGCAGTCACATGCACTTTTATTACTTTATTCCGTTCTGTACGTTGTTTCTGCTCAGCAGCAGGCCCCGTCCTCTCTCATGTCTGGTCTCCTTGCATTTCAAAGGCTCAGATTAGATCACCCAGCCCTATCTTTGGCGCAGCTCGTAGCATTTACACTTGCGGATCGAAAAAGAGCGAACACGCTCCCCTATTATCTGCCAGGACTTTGGTGACATTTAGAGATAATTCTGCAAAGTTTGTTTAAAATTGCCCTAACTTAAGAAGAAAAACTCCAATTGCATTTCCACTGAACGGCTCGTGCCTTTATATCAAGTATCTACAGCAGGCTGCTTTCCCCGGCAATTCAATTCTCTCTTATTAGTGTTGACCTGATTAGTTTAGAAACAGTCTACTGGGATTCAGAGAGATAATGAGATAACAACAGACAATAGGCTCTTAAGAACTAAACTTTGCAAAAAACACAGCTTAGTTAACTCGTTCTGCCCATTTCGTGGGTGCGATTGCCTTGCTCCTTCTATTTCATACATTCACTGACAACCGGATGCATGTTTGACAACTTCCATTGTAGCAGATGGCTAGTACGGGGATGACCTGTCATAAGGGGGCGCTAGAGGCCTTCTCAGAGTATTTATCGAAGCCCGGAGTATCGGATGAAGTACCAATCAATCAGCCTGCAAATGGACGGTTAGGAGCAGGGCCGTAGAGAGCTGCATTGGGGGTGTGGCCTAAATGGGAGGCGTGGCTACAGCATAATGTTATTTTCTCAGCGCCTTCGTCAACTTGCCCGATACAGAACGGACGTGTTTCATTGGACTAATCGCTGATGTCAACCTCATTTTAAAGGACCCACATGGTGGAAAGTTGTCCAAATTGCAATAATACAATGGGCCAGATGTACTAAAAGAGTGAAAAAGTACCAGCCAGTCAGCTCCTAATTGTCATGTCACAGACTGGGTTTGAAAAATGACAGTAAGGAGCTGATTGGCTGGTGGATTACCACTCTCCATTTTATCACGTTTCAATGCTGAGAACATTTCGACCAATGCGTGCAGCTAGTTTTAACTCCCTGCAACTACTCAAATTTTATTTTCTTCAAGTAAAATGGGATTAAGGATGGGTTTGTTGCCCATGGAGACGGTCCGTTTCTTCTGTTTCCATAGCAGTTTCTTTTAGTCTTATTCCCATTGGGACGTGAAACCTCTATTACAAAAAAAAAACAAAAAAAAATCCACTTATATTCTAAAAATGTGCTAGACATATCTAGACGCATTTATATATATATAACCTTCCATTTAATAAAAAAAAATTAAAGCCCAGGGACCACGGCAGAATGAGTCACGTAACGCGAGTCTATAAATCCATAAGTGACGCGCGGCCGCAGTTTGATCTACTGCTAAGTATATGACAAATATTCAATATTTCATTAATTATCCACATTGCCTCATGAAGTGACAATGAACCGACTCTTCCTGTGTGTTCAAACACACATCTGTGTATTTAATAAACTGTAATCTCAGCCTTGTCTTCCTAAATCAATAAGACAGCGTTTATTGAACGGTGGAAGAAAAAAAACAAAAAAAAAAACAAAAAAAACCCCCATCTCTAACGAAGGGACGTCCAAGTTTGCACATTTTCAAAGAGAGGTTTCCTGTGGAGCAGACCGGTTGCCAGGGGCGAGAGTTGCCTTTTGACCTTCTTCCACATCAAGATCTGGAAAAAGCACTTGTCCTTTGGCAGTTATCACAAGGGGCCAATACAGCTCAGAAGACGCTGGGTCTGTAAAGAGGTTTCCAGCTTTTACAAGGCTCCAGAAGGAGGCCTTGCTTTTCCCATTAAAGTCACAGATTGCACATTTGACCTCTGACAAGATGGTGAAAACGCGCTCAATGGCCGAGGATTAAGGAAAAGCTAAAAATACAAAAGTCCCCCAAGCGAGCCGGCTGTGAGAGGCTGTGTCAGTGCACCGGACAGGTTCCTTTATCTCCGTGCACAGAGCCTATTCATTAGGCCAGGGGTCTGGGAGGTTCATTGTACAGTGCGGTCTGCAGTTTGCTTGTTCTACTTCCCACAGTGGTCATTGCGGACTAATACTCTAGTGCGCGCCCATGTAACACGAGTATAAACAATATAAAAAAGTACAATAAATATTTTGGTGGGTGGAATGGAACAAGATGGCGGCTCTGACTGAAATGACAAGATGGGGAATGGTCACATGACCAGTAGATGTATGAAGCAGTGCTAAGGGAGGAGAAGTGGACCATGGCAACCAATAAGCTGCTCTGTATAATTTATATTATAAATTAGCAAAGTATGGTCTGTATTTCAGCACTGATCTGCAGAAACACCACAGAAGACAGCAGCATCCCAGGAAGGGAAGAGGAACTGCACGTGTTTTGAAAGTTTCAGGTATGCCAGAATAGTCACCAAATAACCGATCAGACAGCACCGATTACAATCACAGGCGCTACGATATTTAGGTATCTCCGTTACCAAACAAAAGACATGATATCATTTATATATATTAGGATTCAGTCAAAAGGCTAAAAATACAAAACAATATGGCTTCCGCTCCTAGAATAGAATTAGCGCAATCTGCAGCAGTTGATAAATACACGTTAACCAGGTGTTTTCATTCAGGAAGAAAGACTCTTTCTTTACAAGAAATAATAATAATAATAATTCCGGATGCTTACACAAAGCGTATAACAAGTAAATCGCCTTTTCTTTTCCTTTGAAATAATTACATTTCTTCTCTGCCATTAAAGTCTGTTTTTCCGCCGTTATTAGGAAGTACATTGGTCCGACCAATTTAGCGCCATTACGCGCTGTGTTCTGTAAATGTAATTCTCATCCACAGAGATGGGGGCGGAGGCTCACAGATGTGACTTTCGCTGTGTGCGCGGTATAACCGCCGGCCGGCAGCTCCAGCCCTGTAAGCTGACAGTACGGACCATCTGTTACTTTACTTTCCATGAGAGTTGACTGTTAAGGTTTTTCCTCTTAGAAGATGCACAGTCAGTAACCGAGCAGCAAGGAAAGGCCGTGTTTCCGATTTTCATCTTCACCCCATTCATGGGTCGGCCGCTGAAGTTTGATAGGTCTTAAGTCGACACAAGAAATAGGTGGACGTGGCTAAGGTCAACAGGGTTGGAAGGTCGACAAAAGCATTAGGTCAACAACAGGAAGGTTGACAGTCGAAAGATCGATATGCGTTATTCATGTTTTTTTGTCCTGAATGTTGACATAGTCCACGGTCAAAGTGTACTGCGCTCGCCATGCTTCGGGAATGGTGCTTTGCTGCGGGCGGCACCCTATTTTACTCTCCCACCGGATTCAGTATTGAATCCCGGCGGTCGGGATCCCGGCATTCAGAATCCCGACGCCGGAATCCCGACAGCCGAAATGCCGACAAGGGGGGGACGTGGATCGCCCCCCCCTTGCGGGCTCGCTGCGCTCGCCATGCAGCGGGCCCGGTGCCTCGCTACGCTCTGCCCGCTATTTTATTCTCCCTCCAGGGGTGTCGTGGACACCCCAGGAGGGAGAAAGTGTCGGCATTTCGGCGGTCGGGATTCCGGCGTCGGGATTCTGAACGCCGGGATCCCGACCGCCGGGATCTTAACTGCATCCCCTCCCACCACGTCGTAGTGGATGGTAGAATATGAAATACCGCGTCAGCACTAAAAAGTGAAAAACTCATGTTGACCTTCTCATTGTTGACATAAGGCTTGTGTCGACGTTGCAAAAAAATTCACAACACAGACACCGACCTGGAATTCATTTTTGGGTCAACATACACTACAAACTAGGGCTCGTGACCCTACACCTGGGGGTGTAAAGCTTCCAAAAATGAATAGAGGTGATGTTGCTGATAGCAACCAATCAGATTCTGGCCCTTATTCTGGTCTGATCGCACGGTCCAGTATATTTGCAAGGGCATCGATGGTGGGAGTATGCGCAGGGTCATTTCTGCGCATGTGTATACGCCGGGAGCGTGCGCCCACGGAAAACAGATTGTTCGCCGGGCGCACGCACCCAAGTGTGCGGGTGGTGGGTGGAAACCTTAGATGTGCATGCGCCTTCCACATCATTCGATGGTCAACCACCATCGAATGATGTGGGTGTCGTCCCGTCCCCCCCCCCCCCCCGCGCAGGTTGCGGATGGATGTTTATGTTAAACATCCATCCGCAGCCAGTGCGTGCGAACACACTTTGGGAATGGGTGGCGGCCAGGCCACCAATCACAAGACAGGGTTTGATGGACTCGCAAGGCTGTGAATTCGAAGCAGCCAGAATATCCCCCTCAGCCTACCATTCCTCTCTTGAACCCTAGCATATGATAAGGGGTAACGGATTGGTACGCTATGGGCCTTTATCGCACAATTTTGGGCCAATAAATCGTGTGATATCATTTGTCAATTTCCGATCTGATCCATGGCCCCATCTGCCCGCAAGGCGATTGGGATGCCATTATTATAATCCATGCGGTATAAAACCCAGGTATCCACCCCCCCCCCTGCATCTCATCTCCGGGTTCTTTTATACAAGGCAGACCTGCGACCTTACAGCCCGGGGTTGGCGGTTCTCTCTATTCTGCTGGAATATTAAGTAGAGAACCTCTGCTATCTCTGGGGGACATGATGCCTCCTCTGGAGATCTTCACACCCTTCTAAATTAAATGTTTTAACACGAGAGGAGGTGTGCGTGTCAGTGTACGTGTCCCCTCCAGCGCCTCATGAATGTAACATGAGAATTTATTTATAAAGTTTGGAGACCTCTGACCCCCCCCCCCCCTCCCCTCGGGGGGGCTTCTGCCTCATCACAAATGTTGTCTGATCAATGAGATTTGACAGTGTCTGGAAAGATACATTAGAGACACAGTAGGAATGCCAGCACGCGGCTGCTGCCGGCGGCTGGAGTTTATCCATCAATGATTATATAAAAGACAGTATCATATTTAAAATCTGTTTAGTCAACTGGAAGGATTGTGCTTAGGCGACTGGACGGTGAGCTGAGGATTCTGGGTCAGCAAACATGGCAGCTGTCATGATGGTTTGCAACGGGCCCTCAAAACCACAGAGAAAGCCGGACTGGGTGGAAACAGCCAGCTATTGCTCTGCTGCAAGGATCAGTATGCTATAATGTACAGTAAGCAAGGCTGGCGGTCACTATGCACAGGTCACTAAATAGGTCTGAATTAAAGGGTCAACTGGTTCCAGACAGTCAATAGACCGACACCAAACTTTCAACGCGCACAAGGTCAACAAAAGCAATATGTCACATGAAAAGGTCAACATGCGTTGCCCACAGCAACCAACCAGATTCTGTCATTTTCTAGGATGTAATAGAGAAATGATAGACCAAATCTGATTGGTTGGTATGGGCAACATCACCTCTTTTCAGATTTAGAAGCTTAAGTAAATTTACCGCTATGGGGGGTAATTAAACGGGACTCCAACTGTCGGAAAGTCCAGACAATCGGAATCCCAGGCTTTTTTCGGTTCTTCCAACTATAACTCGATCGCCGGGATTCAATGTTCTGGCTGTCGAGTGTCGGAAAGTCTGCGGATTGGCGGAAAAAGTCTGTAAATTCGACAACCCGCGGCTGTTTCCCACAAAACAGATCCGACTTTTTAAAAAGTCGGAACCGACAGCCTTGTCACTAACGGCAGCATTGAAAAGGTGAGTGACGACATTTCCCCCCGTCGGGAAATTTCTGATTGGTTGCTATGGGCAACATTCCATGTTCTATAGAACTCCCATCCTAGTAAATAAACATTAAAGGAAGAAATCCCCAGTGTTCTAGATCAGAGCTCCCATACATGTACTGTGTATAGACTTATCATTGTACAAATGTGGCATTTACCAAATAAATACAAACCAATAACATTTTCTGGAATTGGGGGACTTGCCCTGTTCCTCTTGTTTATGAAGCACTTTATAATAAAAGGTGACCTTACCTATAGAGCAGTCATGGCCGGTCCAGTTGGGGTCACAGGTGCAGACGCCCGTCTCAGCCTGGAGCGTTCCGTGTCCGGAGCACTGGTCCAAGCAGGTGGCTCGGGGATTCTCGCAGCTCGTTCCACCCCAGCCGACAGCGCAGTGACACACCCCTTGCACGCACACGCCTCGCCCGGAGCAAGTGGGGTCCATGCAGTCCACTGAAACAAGGATTGTGACCGTAGTTAGACCACTACCTTATATTCAAACATAAGCAACCAAAAAGAAATTTGCTAGACCAGTCTGATCAGAGAAAGATGATGCTTGGTATAAAAGTCACTGCTTGGTACATGCTAAGAATTACATTGCATCTAGTGACACGGCATGCCCTGCTTTATCTTACTTTACTTGTGTCTATATATGAAATTAAAACCTACTACGCTACTAAATAAAATAAAAAACGAATGGTTAGTGAGGCAGAATTTGGTACATTTGGTCTAGCAGGGGCCCTGTACTGTATCTCTGCAGCAACCTATCAGATCTCAGCTGTCATTTCTGAAATGTGACTTCACGATGAAAGCAAAGCCCTGATTAGCCTTCAGTGGTTTTACCCCTAAGTGTGCCCTAATTCTTATTATTTTCACACACATTCCTGTGCGGCAAACATCTGTGATGCAGCAAAAGAGGGAGCGAGTTCCACCCACTGTATTTTATTTTATTTTTTTTGTCCAGGGAAAACACTGCAGAAAATCTGGATGCTAAGCTGGAATGTAGGACTGAAGCTTCCGTTGGTATCGGGAGGGAGGGAGAAGCCAGCTAGCGGAATCCTGTGTATACCACGGCAGATGGGATGAACATAGCAAGCAGGAAGCATCTAACAGATGACAAGCAGCGAGGGCACTGCCATTAATCATATACTCTGAAGGTCAATGGCAAAAAGAGAGACTGACTTTAGAAAGGGTCTCCATGCAGCCTCACGCAGTCAAAATTAGGAGCCTGGAATGTCCATGTCGGGGCCCCCCCATTTATCATAATCCTACGTACATTTTTCCTGTTCAAATGAAGACCCTTCAAAAGATGCCTCTTACAATGGGCACTTTTAATCCCCCCCTACTCAGTGAAATGGTTCTCGGGCTGCTTTATCTATTGCAGGATTTGGGAGCGGATTAGAGGTTGTACGGCCATTGTTGGCATTTGTTCCTTGGTGGGTCAGTGGACCGTAGCTGATTTTTGGGGTGAACGCTTGGAAAAGGGGAAATTCAATTCCGTTTCACAAGAGTGGCGGATCAGGGTGAGCGTTCTCCTCGTGGCACAGCTATAAACAGTAAAGTTTGATCACAGCGCTTCAACATGGATCGTTCCACTTTTTTTAAGGCCATATTGCGGTTGGCAAGGGGAAGCCAGGGCCCAAAAGGAAACTGCGTGAGACTAATAATCGCAGTGAAATTTAGACGCAAAGCAAAAGGTCAACACTAGGTTGATATTGACAAAAAAACGGTTGACGTGAGAAAGAGCTATGAGCGAATGTTGCTGTAATCGGACACGTTATTCTGAACTGTATGGGGAAAATTAAAGATAACAGCCTCCCCGTACGGTCCAGATACAGGACAACCTCTTACAGCCATGGAAACTAGATAACAATGTTATGTGCTTGTACCTTCTTCACAGTTCTCGCCCTTGTATCCAGGGTTGCAGATGCAGGTCCCAATAATGCAGGTGCCATGGTTACTGCAGGTCACGTCAATGCACTGATTTGTGGGAACATCACATTCTGCCCCTTTCCAGCCGCTGTGGCAAAGGCACCTCCCTTTCATGTACTGTCCGTTACCACTGCACAGCACCGGGCAGGATGCTAGAAGGAGAAATGGCAAGGTTAGCTTCAGCAGCAATCCTTACCTTAATGTCATCACCCCCCATTACCAGGAAAATGCCCCACATGTAACAGCTTTCTGTCTAGGTGTATATTTACATCAAATCTCTGTTCTACTGGGGGACCCTGCTACTTCCACTGTATAAATCTAATGTCGCTGCCCTGTCACACACAGCCCAGTCCTCACGGACACATTACTCTTCTTCTGATATACTCTGTGCTGCTGGGGACCCTGCTCCTCCGACTATATAACTCTCAGGCCAGTATTCAATGAGAAAAATTCGCTGTGATTTCTGGAGAGTTTGTGCTTTTCACGCGGTGGAGAGAGGTTTTTTTTCTCCAAAGGCGAGCCACCCTATTCAATGTGAAATATTCTCCGTCTTTCTAAGTGATTCTCGCCGTCTCTCTCCGTGTAGAAATTCTCCATCTTTTGATGGAGAGCAGGAATGTGAACTTTTAAACTAAAAGGGTGTTTTTTTTAATTTTGGTGTAAAAAAATCAGGTTTTTTTTTCTGTGAAGGGCCATGTTATTTTTATTCATGTGCCTATAGCACATGAATATATATTTAATTTAAAAAAAAATATTTTTTTACAATTTTTTTTTTTTTTTTTTACACAGTGCAGCCAGCAGGGGGCCGGAGCGCTCGAGCCGCTCATTAGATATTCATATATTCACTGCACCCGAAGCACGTTCGGGTACAGTGAATACTGGGTCCCCCGCTGGCTATAGGGGGGGCAGCCTGTGCTGCCTGGGTCCCGGGGAGCCCTGCTCCCCTCCCCATATCCCCTGCAGCAGCCAAGAGAGACTTTAATCTCTCTTGGCTGCTACGTCCCCCGGCTCCCTGACAGCTCCCTGCCGCGGACGCTCGTCCGCTGCAGGGGTTAAGACTCGCCGCGAGTGGCGGCGAGTCTTTAACACGTTGAATAGTGGGAGCAGGAGGCTCCGGAACACGGAGAGTGCATGGCGAGAGAAAAAATCTCTCGCCATGCACGGAGAACATTTCTCATTGAGGAGTATTCAATGTTTTTTGAGAGTCTGGCTCACCGCTCACTGTTCTGTGTCCCTGTGATCTCGCTGAAGTGCTCACCACTTTTTCTTATCTCCTCATTTCTGGCTTCCTCAGTATTCAACGTGTGTCCAGCTCACTGACCCCTTTTGCGAACTTAGCATAATTATGCGAGTTCAAATGGGAGAGCTGTAACTGGAGACTTCTGTTATCTCCTGCTCTGTGAGCTGGTCAGACTGGGATATTCTCAGCAGCGTGTTCCTCACATTTGTGGACTTGTATTTTTTTACAAAGGTTTAGAAAGGTAAATGTTTTGTTCAGTATTTATTTTACAACAAATGGCTGTGTGACTATTTTAATTGGGTTTGTGCAGGGTGTATTTTGTTCTGTTTGGCCTTTATCCTTGTGTTGTGCTTTTAGCATTGTTTCTTTGCCCTGTGTTTTTATTTAATTTATTTTATAATTGTTAGTGTGTTTAAAAGCCTGTTTGGGGGTTAGGTGAGGAAGCATGGGAAATTACTAGGAGCATTCCAAAATGATTTCTTATTGGTTACCATTAAAATAACTTATTAATTCCAAATAAATTAATATAGAAGTACAGCATTATGGCACTTGCAATAAATACATTAGAGTACATTTTTTTTAATTTATAAGCCATAAAAAACAAAAAAAATAACAACTTTAACAAAGATAGTCCTACAGTTCACCTAAAAAAGATGCCGAGGGAAAAATGGTGAACTGCTGTAAAAAAAGAAACCAGCAGGACTCGCAATTTGTGCATTGAATACACTTTTGGAGAGAGACACTAAAATCCCCATTGAACAGAAATGGTGAGAAGTGAAGGGTGAACTGAGTTAGCTTCGCAAAATATTTTTGGAGAAGCAACAGAGCTGAATAGAGGGAAGCACAAAATAGGAGAGAAAAGTTCACCACTCTCCAAAAAACATGCACTCTCACCGTTTTTTACAGCGACATAGGAGCATTGAATACATGCCATTGAATACTGGCCTCAGTCTGTGGCTTCCTGCTGCGTCCATTCCCCTCCTCACATCATGTCACTGCCCCTGTCACATGCATTCATGTCCTCACTGACACATCACTCATCTCTTGATATACTCTGTGCTGCTGGGGACCCTGCTCCTCCCACTATATAACTCTCAGTCTGTGGCTTCCTGCTGCCCCCATTCCCCTCCTCACATCATGTCACTGCCCCTGTCACATGCAGCCCTGTCCTCACTGACACATCACTAATCTCCTGATATACTCTGTGCTGCTGACAGACCCTAGTCATACAAATAATAAAAAATATATTTTTTTAAATTAAATATATATTCATGTGCTTACAGCACATGAATAAAAATAGAATGCCCCTCCTCAGAATAAAATTCCTGATTTTTTGACACCAAATGTAAAAAACAAAACACTTTATTTTAAAAGTTCACATTCCACTTCACCATAAAAAGATAGCGATTGCTACTCGGTGAATCATGGCGAAAAAAACCTTCAAATGTATTCGCCATGTGGTCATTGAATAGGGTGATTCACCGTTTTAGTCAAAAATTCGCCAAACAGCACAAATTCGCCATAAAAACATGGCGAATCAGGCTCATTGAATACCGCCCATTGTGTTTACTGATAACAAGCAACATCGCATCTTCAACAGAACTCCCATCTTAGTAAATAAGCCCCATAATTTTTCCAGATAAATAGGTGTAAGATTTACTCTGTCACAAAAATCATGGCCCTCCACTGTGGCACGTAGGGTTACCACCTTCCAGAAAAGTCGGGTCTTAATTATCAGATGACCTGGAGTAATCCCAGATGGGTGGTAACCTTAGAGGCACAGCCTGTGACAGAAATATGGTAGCATGCATTGAACACCCAAGATACATGGGTCACATTTAAAGTAAAAGATAAGGTTTCCGCACCTCTTCCACAGTCTGGCCCAAGAAAACCCAGAAAACAGTGGCAGTTTCCAGACACGCATTCCCCATTTCCATAGCAGTTACTGGGACAGTCATCCACGGATTCTGGGGGGAAAAAAAACATAACACAGATTTACAGGACTGGTACTAACAGAGCCGGAACCATCGGCCCCAATATTATAACTTGCTACGATGATTATAGTGCACCAAATCGATTTTCCCTCAGATGAAAATGATGGTAATAGTCAACCATGTTTAATATGTTTCTTTATGGGTATTTTTTTTGATGATGCTCAATGACGGCAGCCATGTTGTGGCCTGACACAAACTGACTAAAACTGCGGCCTACCAATGCTCTAGGAGCCAGTAACTTCGCTGAGGTAATTTCTGCAGGGGATCCATGTCGACATAGACACCAAAAACATGCAAAGAAAAGTGTAGACTTTTCCCTGTGTAGACCTTTTGCTTTTGTCAATGGGAACCTATTGCGGGTTTGACCTTTTCACCGTCGTATGATGTAATGTATTAAAGTGTGAGTTTTTAAAAGTAAGGGGTGTTGCCCATAGCAACAAATCAGATTCTAACTATTGGCCTCTAGAAGGGATAAATTGACTAAAGCTTCTAAAAATGCCCCTAGCAACCAATCAGATTCTACCATTTTCTAGGATGCAACAGAGAAATGATGGGCAGAATCGGATTGGTTGCTATGGGCAAAATCACCTCTTTTTTAGAAGCTTTAGTAAATATACCCTGTAGAACAGGCATGGCCAAACTATGTTGTGAAACTACACGTCCCAGCATGCCTTGCCATAGCTTTAGCATTTCCTAATATTAAAACTGTGGCAGGGCATGATGGGACTTGTAGTTTCAAAAAACAGCTGGAGGGCCACAGTTTAGACATGCCTGCTGTAGAATCTAATTGGTTGCTATGGACAGGTAGGAGCTGATTGGTTGTTGGTTTATCACTCTCCATTTTATCACTTTTAAAGGCTTAGTACATCATAAGGTAATAAAATTGCAGTTCGCTGATTGGCTGGTGCGTTATCTCCAATCACTTTATCTCAAAGCTTAGTACATAGAATATAGTTAGAAGCTGATCTCTCTCCCAGTCAATACAAAGGGATGCAGTCAATACACAGACAGTCAGGGAGCCAGCTGACGGACTCCTGGCGCTGTAATTCAAACTGCTGGGTTAATTTTGTTGGGAGCCAATTAACCCACCAGTATATTTTTGGATTGTGGCAGGAAACCGGAGCACCCGGAGGAAACCCACGCAAGCACGGGGAGAAAATACAAACTCCACACAGATAGGGTCATGGTATCGAAGCCATGACCACAGTGCTGTGAGGCAGTAACGCTAACCATTACACCGTCCGTGCGCGCAGCTTGTGGGCAGACATGCGTATAGTACAACCAAATTACTGTATCGGCCCCAGTGCACCTTAAGCCGGCATTAGCGTCTTCATTGGAGAGGTCAGTTGATAGGAAACAGAAAGACAGCCGTCTCCCCCCAGCACTTCTGATCCTAATCGCCTGTGAACCCCTTATCCCACACTGAAGAGTTACTAAGTCCATGCACAGCCTAACGGCACACATGGTAAATATTGCTATTTAAAGCGACGTCTTGCATTTGTCTTTCTCGAGACCTTGACTTTGCATTTAAGTGGCTCCTGACAGACAAATGAAACATGTTCCACCAATTCAGATGAAATACGGGGAAAACGTAATGCTCCGGCAACAAGGCAATAATCTCCCCCCTATTAGGACATTTAGTGCAAATCCGAAAATCTGCCCATAATATTTAACATATGCTTTTTACAGGAACGACTGCTAAGCTTCAGGTGACTGAGAACGCCGCGTACAAACAGCCCAGCGACTCTGCTGCTCAGAGATATGGCCGGTGCCTTGTTCAGGCCTCTGAAGTGGGATCGTAGCCTCTTTTAGAGGAGTGATCGCTTTTCAAGATTGCCAGTACCTGGAAGCTTCATTTTACATTACACGCTTTTCTCCTATGAAATCAGGGGTGTGGGTCATTGGGGTAGACCCAAATTAGGTGGACATGCAATGGGTTAACAAAGGCAAGGTCAACAGGCAAAAAAGGACGACAAAATAGTGTGCTGGGCGCACCAAGCCTGCAGGACGGCTAGCGAAGGGAGCCATGCTAGGGGACGCGGTACATTAATTAGGGGTCCTTTCGGCACATGCTGACATTAATTTGGGTTCAATGTCGACATATGCTGACACAGACACTAAAAAAACCTGGAAAACTCATGTGGAACTTTTCCGGTCGATCTTTTGTTATTGTCGACCTATCGCATGTCCACCTTTTGATGTGTTGGCCCTTTGTGTGTCAACCAATTGTGGTCACCCGATTGACTGTCAGCCTAAAAATCCCCACCCGTCCACGAGTACCTTTGCAATCTGGCAGAAGCATTATACAATAGGTAGAACCTGTCCTTGTGCGTCAGTAAGCTAGCGGAGCAGGGTCCTCCAACCTCTATGTCTGTTAGGACCAGATTTTGTAAAGGGCAACAAAATTTAATGCGCTATATAAGATAACTGTAATAAATATATACAGAATTATTATATGAATGTTATTCTTAAAAAATATATATACACAATTAGCTGCATTGGCACAATCACATTAACAATAAGGAGGGGGATGCTGCAGGGGGGTCTCGCAAATATTCCCACTGGGCTCTGTAGCTGAGCAAACGCAAACAACTACAGCTGTACGTATCTTATCTGCACTGCCGCTTACTGAGCAAGGCCACACCCACATTGGTGGCCACACCCCTTCTCACATGTGAGCGCACGCACACACACACACACACACACATAGAATACCGGTACCAATTACTACCCCATTGTCCACCTATGCGCTAACACAGCCCCAAACAGATCATTCCTAAATAACCTTCCTAAGTACATGTATCCCTACGCTAGGCCCAGCCGGGGCAGTCTGTTGGCCCATGTGACAGGCCGCCACCACCCTAAGTACACGTATACCTATGCTAGACCCAGCTGCGGCAGTCTGCTGGCCCATGTGACAGGCAGCCACCATCCTACGGTAAGTGCACGTAGTAGTACGCTAGGCCCAGCCAGGGAAGTCTGCTGGACCATGTGACAGGCCGCCACCACCATAAGTACACGTATCCCTACGCTAGGCCCAGCCGGGGCAGTCTGCTGGTCCATGTGACAGGCCGCCACCATCCTAAGTACATGTATCCCTACGCTAGGCCCAGCCGGGGCAGTCTGTTGGCCCATGTGACAGGCCGCCACCACCCTAAGTACAGGTATCACTATGCTAGGCCCAGCCGGGGCAGTCTGCTGGTCCATGTGACAGGCCGCCACCACCCTAAGTACACGTATCACTACGCTAGGCCCAGCCGCGGCAGTCTGCTGGCCCATGTGACAGGCAGCCACCATCCTACGGTAAGTACATGTAGTAGTACGCTAGGCCCAGCCAGGGCAGTCTGCTGGCCCATATGACAGGCAGCCACCATCCTACAGTAAGTACACGCATCACTACGCTAGGCCCAGCCGCGGCAGTCTGCTAGCCCATGTGACAGGCCGCCACCATCCTGAGCACCCGTATCACTACTCTAGGCCCAGCCGGGACAGTCTGCTGGTCCATATGACAGGCCGCCACCATCCTAAGCACCCGTATCTCTACGCTAGGCCCGGCTGCGGCAGTCTGCTTGCCCATGTGACAGGCCGCCACCATCCTACAGTAAGTACACATAGTGCTACGCTATTCCCAGCCGGGGCAGTCTGCTGGTCCATGTGACAGAAAGCCACACACGTATCACTACGCTAGGCCCATCCGTGGCAGTCTGCTGGCCAATGTGACAGTCCACCACCATCCTACTGTAAGTACACATAGTACTACGCTAGGCCCAGCCGGGCAGTCTGCTGCTCCATGTGATCACTACGCTAGGCCCAGCCGGGCAGTCTGCTGGTCCATGTGACAGAAAGCCACACACGTATCACTACGCTAGGCCCATCCGGGGCAGTCTGCTGGCCAATGTGACAGTCCACCACCATCCTACTGTAAGTACACATAGTACTACGCTAGGCCCAGCCGGGCAGTCTGCTGCTCCATGTGATCACTACGCTAGGCCCAGCCGGGCAGTCTGCTGGCCCATGTGACAGGCTGCCACCATCCTACTGTAAGTACACGTAGTACTATGCTAGGCCCAGCCGGGGCAGTCTGCTGGCCCATGTGACAGGCCGCCACCATCCTACGGTAAGTACACGTATCACTACGCTGGGCCCAGCCGGGGCAGTCTGCTGGCCCATGTGACAGGCCGCCACCATCCTACGGTAAGTACACGTATCACTACGCTGGGCCCAGCCGGGGCAGTCTGCTGGCCCATGTGACAGGCCGCCACCATCCTACAGTAAGCACACGTATCACTACGCTGGGCCCAGCCGGGGCAGTCTGCTGGCCCATGTGACAGGCCGCCACCATCCTACGGTAAGTACACGTATCACTACGCTGGGCCCAGCCGGGGCAGTCTGCTGGCCCATGTGACAGGCAGCCACTTCCACTTTATCACAGCAAAGACCCTAATGCAGCTATGACTTGGTAAACATGAAATTACCTTTCTCCGCAGAGAGTTACTGCTCCGCTCAGACAAAAGGACCTTGTTCAGCACGTCCTATGGAATATTATATTACTACAATGCCACTCGCTCATTGTTTTATTGTCCCCAACGCTCGGGGATTCTGGGCCGAGAGGATATTTGCATAACAGGTATAAAAGGCAAAAGGGTTATTTCCAGAATCCTCTTATCTGCATTAATAGAAATCAGCAGCTTGCAATGAAAGTCCCTGGATGGAATAATGGGACCTTTTTACATTCAGACCTCAGCAGCAGACGGTGCCCTTGACAGATGGGTCCCATTACTAGGTGCTCCTGTGAGGGCTGCTAACTCAATATATAAAATTATGGCTCTGGGGTCAGAGAAAATAAAATGCAGAAGATACTTCAAGAGCTGTAATAAGAACAGGACAAGATAAAGGTTTTTTTCCCCCATACATTCAAGTATCACTTTACTTCTTGCAGGTCTACGGAAGTACAGAGTAACCGAAAAGACAAATGTCCATATTCAGTATAAAGGAGCAGCTATTACCAGTCAGACAGATATGCATTGGATGTAACAATGGAAGAGAAACAGTATGGCAGCAAACCATAGCTGCCTCCCCTCCTGCATTCTGCAGGAGACTCCCTGACATAGCAGCAATCTCCCTCTCTCCCTCATTAGTCTAGCAATCTCCCTCATGTCACCTAGCCCACATTACACTGTTACATCATAGTTACCTCCCCTCCTGCATTCTGCAGGAGACTCCATGACATAGTAGCAATCTCCCTCTCTCCCTCATTAGTCTAGCAATCTCCCCCATGTCACCTAGCCCACATTACACTGTTACAGCATAGTTACCTCCCCTCCTGCATTCTGCAAGAGACTTCCTGACATAGCAGCAATCTCCCTCTCTCCCTCATTAGTCTACCAATCTCCCTCATGTCACCTAGCCCACATTACACTGTTACATCATAGTTGCCTCCCCTCCTGCATTCTGCAGGAGACTCCCTGACATAGCAGCAATCTCCCTCTCTCCCTCATTAGTCTACCAATCTCCCTCATGTCACCTAGCCCACATTACACTGTTACACCATAGTTACCTCCCCTCCTGCATACTGCAGGAGACTCCCTGACATAGCAGCAATCTCCCTCTCTCCCTCATTAGTCTAGCAATCTCCCTCATGTCACCTAGCCCACATTACACTGTTACACCATAGTTACTTCCCCTCCTTCATTCTGCAGGAGACTCCCTGACATAGCTGCAATCTCCCTCTCTCCCTCATTAGTCTAGCAATTTCCCTCATGTCACCTAGCCCACAATACACTGTTAAATTTTTTGGGGAAAAAGGAATGAGAGATAGATACATTTACATTGAATCATCAGCACCATTTCCCAGCACTTTACCAAGTATAGTAGCTCTTACTAACTGCTTTGGGGCTCATCTACATTTGGATAGAAGTAATTTTAAAAGATTCCTCTCAGATGTAGCAGTACACACCCGCGCTTCTAGGTGCCACGTTCACAATCTCTTATCACAATCTCTCCATATATTGTACTAGACACGCCCCTTTGGGTGGAGCATGACGCGCCCCCTCAATGGGGCGCTGTGCAAAATTCTATTACCAACGATAATCTCCCTCAATCTAGTTTTCAAAAGTAGGCAAGTATGGCATCAAACTATCTGTGGAACAGCTCACGCAATAAACCAGCAAACTGTCGGACTGTACTTCCCTACGTTTCTGGAAGTTGTGGGAGACTCCTGATTTTTGTGTAGTCCCCCGCACTCCTGAAAGAGTGGCGGGATCTCCCACATCCCATCGGCAAGCTGACAGTATGTGGAAAAAACTTGGGCTCGGTTTTGAAGGGGCAGGATCAAAATGATGCAGATTTCACTGACCTGCAAACTGCGGCTTTGTCACTACAGGGGGTGGGGCTTAATGATAAAATACAGTACAGGTAACAAAGAGCGCCACAATTCAATACACACTATAGCTTAGATGTAAGTAGTGAGGGAGCAATCAGCCTGCTGCTGGCAGCCATAGAGATGAGCCAATAGGAGTATGTTAGCATCACTGCCTCACAGCGTTTATGTGGAGTTTGTATGTGCTCTATGGTTTCTGTGAGTTTCTTCACATTCGCCGAACCATTTGCTCCGGGAGATAAAGTGGAAGGAGAGAACGCACCAGCCAATCAGCTGTGTTTGAAATATGACAGTTGGGAGTTGATTGGCCGGTGCGTTCTCTCCTTCTACTTTATCTCTTCACCAGGCTTAATACATATAAGTATCTTATTTATTACTCCCCAAGGGTTAGTGCATCTCTCCCATATCTTTGGCATATTTTTTAATCTTTCTTTATAATGTATCTTCAGAGAATCCAGATCATTTCGGGAACAACAATGTAGAACAACCGCCACCCACCCACCCACACTAGGTACAGATGGATGTCCAGTGACCCAGGGGCCCCGGAGCTGTTAGCAAATCTGTCTCTGGAACAAACACTGCCCTGGCAAACGCTGCATCCAATTGGCTGCAAACAGCGTTCCAAAAACCCCCACAATATCTCTATATTGATGGTAATGTTCCCGGTAAGAATAATCCAAATGTAAAAAAGATTGGAATGGAATCGCTGATTAAAGAGGATTTTAGAAATTAAAAATAAAAAGCAATTAGATTTTTTTTTATACTTTTGTATTAGAGGCTGGTACAATGTAACCATTTTCTCCCCCCGACCGCGTTCCGAGGAATTCTAATGACAAATGGGATTTCATTAGCAAATGCGCGCCTCCGCTTTGATGTAAACCACCTCTTAGAGACGGGAATATTATCCAGAATCTAATCAATCCCCATTAACCTGGATCAGATCAAAGGGATCAGCAAAAGTAACAAACACTTCCCTGCATTTTTCTAACTGCAGATGAGCCAGAGAAACTGGGGTGGGGGGGGGGTGTATGTATATTACGTCGATGTCTGTAGCATATTAGCCCCATTACCTGTAGGAGACAGGATCTGAACGCGGATAATGTCACTGTTTGATCAAAACCTCTTCATTGCCATTTGCTTTGATTACGCGGTACAAGTGCAAATGTAGTACATTAGCGTAAATGGCCAAGAGGCGCAGGTTATATATAGGGGGAGGGGGGGGGGGCCTGTGGGGTACAGTATGCAGAATATTCCTTCTGAGATAAGTATTACGCCCTACGTCAGGCTTCCTGTTATTATTGTGCTTACTATTATTATAAATGGCGGCTAATATTGTTTATTTTGCAGGCTGTTTACCGGCTACATAACCGTTAAATTGCCGGTGGAGAAAAAGGGTGGTACTCTCAGGGTTAAATCCCGGGCTATTCAATTACAGCCCCCCCAGTTTTCTCGCCTGGGAAATTAACTCTTGCCAGGCGTGAACACACAGAATCTGGGAGAAGTCCCCGGACCGGTGTGTTTACACGGAAATGGGTCAGAAAGACCCAGGAACCAACACAACTGAAGACACCTGCACCCGTGTCTTGTACCCCCATAACTTAATTCATCCCATCACTATTTATTCTTCCTGGGGACAGGCTCCATTCGGTGTGGAGCGACGCTGGCAGTTTTAGGGGATATTTCACACATCTCTCACATCCACGTTGGCACTTAAAGGGTTAAGCCTGGTGAAGTGATAATGTGGCCGGTGATAACGCAGCAGCCCGTAACTGACATTTTTTCAAACCCAGCCTGTAACTTGACAGATA
Source organism: Crinia signifera (assembly GCF_055691185.1). Taxonomy (NCBI): domain Eukaryota; kingdom Metazoa; phylum Chordata; class Amphibia; order Anura; family Myobatrachidae; genus Crinia; species Crinia signifera. The sequence goes on from NC_139218.1 coordinate 384,218,376, forward strand.
TGAGCTGATTGGCTGCTGAGTTATCACCTACCACTTTATCACTTCACCAGGCTAATCTCTCCCTATGTTCCCTACCACACATAGGTGCCCACACATTTATGCTGGGGATCATTTTGTCAGGAGCCAATTAGAATCCAGTTGATAGAACACTATTTGGGGGTCCATGTTGACACAAAAATATCATGTCTACGTTTTCACGTGCCAAACTTTAGTCAAGGTCGACTTTTTGCATGTCGACATTTTGTCTGAAGACCTTCCAATCCACATTCCAGCCAATTAGCCTACCAGTATATTTTTGGATTGTGGGAGGAAACCGGAGCACCCGGAGGAAACCCACGCAAGTACGTGGAGAATATACAAACTCCACACAGTTAGGGCCAGGGTAGGAATAGAACCCATGACCTCAGCGCTGTGAGGCAGTAATGCTAACCATTACACCATCCATGCTGTCCTTGCAGAGACTAACGGACTCAGCATCATTACCAGCTGCATTAATAACTCAACATCCATTTTTCAGATGCGTTAAAAAAAAAATAAAAAACCCACAGGTTGCCAAGGACTACATTATATAAATGCACATATAGGGTGAGATTTAATAGGATGAGAGATTCAGAAAGTGAGAGATTTGGGGAGAAATCTCTGGGGTTTTTTTTTTTTAAAGCAGCAATCATTTACACTGCAAAACCAGTTTCATTTTGCAGTGTAAGTGATTGCCGCTTGAACAAAAAATGGAGATTTCTTACCAAATGACTCAAACTTCCTCATTTTCTGAGCTCGGACAGGGTGATATTCTGCTTTTTCTTATTGATTCAATTTGGACATAAGAGGACATTATTCATCTGAACTTTACTAGGCTTAAACCTTTACCCATCTTATTAATGAATACAAACATGCAGAGAAATAAAAGGTTCCCTCGGCTGTACTTATTATGTTGATTATACCAAAAAACGAAAGTGGAATTAAAACTGGGTGTCAATATATTCTGTACATGGAGGGTTCAGTCATCTCCGCTGACACTTATTTCCAGCAGTCACTCAGAATGATTGACCTGTCGGGTTCTCGGACTGTGGCGGGAGAGGAAAAATTACCATATAAAAAGGCAATGGCTTTGGCACGGGGACGAAATGGGTGATGGACTGTCACTCGACTTTCCTATTGGGGTTGGCTGTTAAGACGGACAAGGAAACGTATACTGTGATTAAATGGATTACGGAACGGATTATCTAACTCCATTGATGCAGGCGTGATCTCTGTCCCCCGCTGCATTATGTAAAGTTCTGAGTAATTTTATAGTCGCGCGTAATTTTAATATATGGATGACAAACGTACTTCACCTCATAGAGGTGAGGAGTAGTTCATTTTATATATATATATATATATATATATATATATATATATATATATACACACATATATATATACACACATACATACATACATACATACATACAGTATACACACACACAAACACACACACACACACACATACACACATTTTATTTAGCCGTTTACATAATCAATAAAACATAAGGACATTGCACAGTGGACCTTGTTTGTTTGCATATTTGCATTTCCGAACATGAATCTCTCTGGTGAGCAATAATTAGAAATTAATAACGAGACAATCCCAGACATCACTAAACACCGTCACTGACTCATTTATCAGGAATGGGGACAGGAAAATAACTTGATTAATCAGATCTCTTACATATATAAGCACATTCTAGTATCTGTAATGCCCCGGGGGCCCCCATACCAGGGGGCTATGTAGTCACTGCCAAGCGGGCACTTCCAGGAACAGAGGGCGACGTCCCCATTTTGTAAGCAGGGGAGTGTGGCTTCTCATAGTGGCAGTCCAGATAATAAAGCACTAAATCGCATGTTCTTTCACTCAATGTTCCAGTGATGTCAAATATCACAATTCCACTGGAACTGCTATGGACATAAACTCATTAAACTACAATGTAGCCAGCTAAGATGGCTTCCCCCACATAGTGGATACGCAATAGCAGACACATTTTTTTTTTTTACAATGACATGTCTTTCTGGGTTGCACAGCGGGTGCGTTTATGGTGCCCTACGCCACAAAAGCTCCAAAAACATGATCAGTCGGCTGTGGCGTACAAGTAGGCCCAGGCCTGCTGTAAAGTGTCACCATGGTAACCACCTATACCTGCTACCTAGATGTAGTGCAGCAAATGGCTGATCTTTATAAATCTTTGTAGGAAACATGTATTTGCTATACATTCCCGGCAGAATAGCCAGCGCCATCCTTCCTGGATCCAACGTTATTATAAGTTACGCTGGTTTTGATGACGCAATTCTATGTAAATCCTTTTATTACATTCCCATTCTTAACTACACAATTAATCAAATAATTTCTCCTGCTGGCATACATGTGTGAGGGGATGCTTTAGTGAACACATCCCCTCGAATGGTACCATGGGGATTGGGCAGGGGGACGGGGCATTCAGCGAAGCGGTGGCTCAGCGTTCAGTAAGCAAAAAAATCGCTGATTACCGAGCCAATCAGAAAAAGGAGGACAATTACTGATAATAGAGGTAAGCTTGCGAGCAGGGCCCTCCGACCTCTATATCAGTCTGCTACTACCCAGTTTGCTTTATCACTGTTGTTTCCAATTGTAAAGCGCAGCAGAATATGCTGCGCTATATAAGAAACTTTGAATAATATCGGCCTTCAGCCCATCGCACTGTACAGTGAGGTCAATGGGATATGGTCGGTTGGTCAACCTAAAGATGCTCGACAGTCATTAGGTCAACACAACAGGGTTGAGATACTGGAAGGTAAACATGGCACAAAGTCGCGAAGTGGTTAGGTCGACATAAGCATTAGGTCAACATGGTCTAGGTCGACAGTCAGTATTTCATGCCCTACCATCCACTAGGGCAAGGCTGGGCAACACCAGCCCTCCAGATGTTAATGAACTACACATCCCAGGATGCTTTGCATTAGTTTTGCTATGTGGCCATGCTGAAACTGATGCAAGGCATGCTGGGATGTGTAGTTCCTCAACATCTGGAGGGCCGCAATTGCCCAGCCCTGCACTAGGGCGTGGTGGGAGAATAAAAAAGTGTGCCGAGCGCATCGCGGAACCGTCCCCTTGCATGGCGAGCCATTCGAGGGGACACGGTGCACTTAAAACTGTGTCCATGTCGACATTTGGTTAAAAAAAACACTGAAAAACCCCATATCGACCTAGACCATGTCAACTTAATGCTTGTGTCAACCTAACCACCTGTCGACATTGTGCCATATCAGCCTAGACACCTGTCGACCTTCCAGTATGTCGACTCAGTAGTGTTGATTTAATAACTGTCGACCCAATGATTATCATTCCCTCTTCCCATACTCAGAACTGGACCAGCTGCAGTGACATAACCCCAACCCCAGATCAGATTTTGCTGCCGTTGCGAACCTACAAAATAAAATAAAAACGACAGTCTCTAAAACGCCAACTCTGCCATCTACGTACGTCTCTCCCAGGCTTCTGGGCCTGACGCGCGCATCAATTTCCCTGTCACTTTCTCCATGCACTAAAAGGGAGCGTTAAGAAACATCAAAGTGATTTAGACAGTAACGTCCTAAGCGTCAGAACAGTAAACCAGATGACAAAATGTAGAACCCACAGAACAAAAACAAAAATCTCTGCACATAGATCGCGCTGTACCAGATAGGGAACGGATTTGGCAATTCTCTATCGTCATTTGCAGAAGGGTGAAAATGTCTGGGTTTATTTAGAAATTTGCCACTTTTTTTTTTTTTTTGCCAAGCGACTCTAGACCAAACAATTAAACCTCCAACTTCATCTTTCGGGAGAATTCAGTGGCCCCGAGATGAGATCGTAAATAGAGTATTTAGCTTTCCCAAAATCATTTTCCAAAAACCATATGCAAAACCGGTCTTTCCTGCATTCTGAATTTCTGGGTTGCACAGCCGGTGTTTTAACGGTGTTCAGCTCCGACGGCGGCTCCAAAAACATTAGTCGGTCGTTGTGTGTAGTGCAAGTAGGCCCAAGCCTGCTGTAAAGTGTTGCCATGGTAACCACTGTTGCCTGCCATCTGTACGTAAAGCAGAATTCTGCCGATCATAACGAAACAAACTTTACAGATACTGTATAGATACTAGCGTTGGGACCGCATTCCGATTTCCATAGCATATGTTGTTCTACTGTATATTCAACGTGCTTACCAGTATAATGTATCGAGAAAGCTGACAGTATTACCACACACTCCAAGCTGACTGTAAACTCTACCTGCAGATACATAGGGCATCGGCTGGGAAGCAGAGCTGGCATGTCTGTGAACAATGTCGTTTACATCTACTTTGTATACACCAGCTGTCCTGCTTCTGATATATCAACGGAATAGACGATATATAATCGCCCGTTGGCTGGCTCTCTGAAAACGTACAGTACTATAGTGTACAAGGACCTAATGCAGTGCAGTGTGTCAGGCCCTTGCGTACAACACGCTTTCCTGCGGGATACCCCGGGCTCCGCCTCCAAGTCCGCCCGCTTTTTCACTAGAGTCGACGAGTTACTGGGCCATTTTGGCAGCACGCAGTTTGTACTGCCGCTGCGGCTCCGAGTTTCTTTGCCTGGTTATAGGCTCCTGTCAAGCTATACCTATCTCTGGTCTACAAAAACAAAGCAGAGAAATCGATTGGACGCTGAAGACTGTATCCAAACTGCTCTGACATCAAAATGCCCCAATATTGATGCTCTCGTATCCAAATCATAGTTTCTCCAAAACCTGAAGTTTTGAAGTTGAAGCTTTCACAGAAATTTTAAATAGATTCAATAAAATTTTGAATTCAAATAATTATATATTATTTCCTTCCTTTTAAATCAAGGGGGTAATGTCGGCGTATCTAAATATATTTTGGGTAAAAGGTAAAAATGTTCCCTGACCCCTGCTTTATAGCAACCAGATGTTACTTATTCTAGACAGCCTTCCACATAGGTTTCCATTGCAATATAACCTTTGAGTGTGTAAATCTGGAAAACACACCTGCATACTGTGCACTTACATGAAGAAACCCGGAACTTGTGGAAAGATTATATCAGCAATGTAAATATGGCTACCACAGATTATCGCTAAAAATGTAGGGATAGATTTATTTCGCTCGGTGAAGTGATAAAGTTGTCGGTAATAATGCAGAAACCAAGCGAGTTCAGTATTATTTAGGAAATACCGACAATGACATGGCCGACACAGGCTGTAAAAACCAATGGTTAAAATCCTTACAAGTGCATAATAGCGAGAGTTGAAATGCCGACAGGCAATATACCGGCATTATCATAATGCTGGACATGTTAAAATTCTAGCACAGCTGTAATGTCGACATGGTCACCGTATAAGTGCTTGCCAAACTTCGGGAGGACGGTGCCTCGGGACACTATGCTCATTGGGATGGTAAAGTACGACCAAGTCGGTTTATGTAAAAAAAAATCTTGAAAAACTGTATTTGGTATAATTTGTGTCAATATTTTGGCTGTCGGCATTGTGGTTCATCAGTGTTTTGTACCTGTCAGTGGTTTGATTGTCGGTATTTTGATATTGTCTGTAAATCGATTGTCAGTGTTTTGTACTTGTCAGTATATTTTCCTGTGACTTGACAATTAGTAGCGGATTGGTTGCTGCATTATCACCAGCAACTTTATCACTTCACCAGGCTTACTAACGCCGGGGAAGATTCATTAAGCTCAGTGAAGTGATAAAGTGACTGGTCCTTTATCACCGGCCAATCAGCTCCTAACTGTCCTTTTTCAAACCAAGCCTTTCATTTAACAGTTAAGAGCTGATTGGTCGAAGATGCAACTAGCATCAGAGTAGTAATACAAACAATATATTACTAGTGCAGGCTAGGATAAGATTGTTTATAGTCGATGTTGAAAGCGAGTGTAACAGAAATAGGGAGAGAGTTCCATAGGTAAGGGGCAGCGTGGGTGAAGTCTTGGAGAGTTGGTGATCAGCGTGGAGGAGAGGCAGTGGTCATCTTCTGTATTCTTCTGTGCAGGAGAATACAGAAGCACTACCGGGAGTGTCCCTTTAAGCCGCTTGCAGAAAGGTGGCGCATAGAAATAGCATTGCCCCGGGCACCGTATAACCTCGCTACGCCTCTGTGGGTGCACTTTTACGCTTGCCTGAATGTTGCAATGTACAATTCTCACCTGACTGCAGACACACAAAGCCAACACAAAGCAGGGAGTTTCAACAGTGTAGAGAAGTAGAAGCCGGCGTTCCGGCTAAATGCACAGGCACAGGCAAACATCTGCAACTAATTCCGCTTAAGGAAGGCAAGGCTGCATGTAAATAACCCCGCCGGATTGTAAAGCCTGACGCGATGCTGACGGATCAGCTCTGCAAACTTTCATGTCTCTGATCAGAAATGGCAGCGAGGGAGAATCTGGCAACTGAAAATTCCATTCCGTGGGTTACACTGAACAGCAGACTCGCGGTTTTGTACTTTATTCCTGTGTTCTAGGTGGTGTGTTCCGCTGCATTTATCATTCTGCTCATCTGTGTCCATCCATCCACATGAGTGTCCTCTACTGGTGTTATCAGTTATCTTACTTTATTACCTCAGGTTTTAACCCTTTGCAGTCCAATTTTGTTTTGCAATTCAGTCTGGTTTAAACGTTTAAATTAAACTCTTTTTTTTTAAATTAAAAAACGGTCTACGTTGAATGTTGAACGATATTACTTATTGTAGTGTCTCACCACTGGATCTGCTACTGGCGCTAGGGCTGTTGAACCTGACTAGACGTTGGACCAGCCGTACTTACCGCGCACCCTATACTCCTAAACACTAGGATTTTTATTTTTTTCTCAGTGATTTAATTATACGAGTTTTCCCACAATAAATAAATCTAATGAGCGTTTCAGTGCAATCTTATGCTGAGCGGGATCTAATGCCCAATGTCAGCCAGAGGGAAGCATTCCACCTTGGAGAAGGCTACAGTTCCCGGGGCTGGCAGAGACCGCCGGAGAGGCTGCAGACATGAAGACGTAGATCAGGACACAAGCAGGCTAGTGGTGACAGATAGCCGCACGCTGTCATCCCCAAGCTGGAGACGTGCTCGTCGACCTTGTCAGGAGATTCGTTAGAAGAAGATGGAATATCTCATCATATACGAGGATGATTCACTGTGCTGGTACAAGCGAGGGGTCCCTGTTCTATGTAGGAGGAGACCCATCCTTAGCAATGCAGGGTACAGTGGCCTTAGGTTCTATATCCAGTGTGACAAGGACACATACACAATGTACTTACAGCTAGAGATGTAACAAGCTGTATAAGCAGATTCCCTATACCTAGCAATAAACGGGCACAGGACAGAAAGCCAGAAACACTCATATTTGTATATAGTGTTCATCCTAGCACCCTGCATCCTCCAAAACCCGTGCAGGTCTTCTGTCCTGCCTAGCGAATATTCCTGAATCAGGCCCCTATATTTCCTACCACATGTACACGCACACACAGACATTCTAGGGCATAGTTGCCTCCCCACCTGCATTCTGCAGGAGACTCCCTGAAATAGCAGCAATCTACCTCTCTCCCTCATCAGTCTAGCAATCTCCCTCATTTCACCTAGGCCACATTACACTTACATTTTTGGGTAAAAGGAATGAGAGATAGATACATCTACATTCAATCATCAGCACCATTTCCCAGCACTTTACCAAGTATAGTATCTCTTACTAACTGCTTTGGGGATCATCTACATTTATATATAAGTCATTTTACAAGATTCCTCTCAGATGTAGCAGTACGCACCCACGCTTCTAGGTGCCACGTTCACAATCTCTTTTCACAATCTCTCCATGGGCGGGATGTATTAATATACATCGCCGCCCTTCGACGGCTGTCCGCCGCGATGCCAGCGCATATGTACTAACATATGCGGCTGGCATCGCGATGCGGTGACGGAGGCCCCCCGCGATGCCTGGAATGTGGTGTGCGGGGGGCCTCTGTCACCTCCCTGCCGCTTCCTGCGTCCCTCACGCCGGGGACAGCTAAGCAGGCTGTCCCCGGCGCCTCCTCCTCCCCCCTGCAGCCGGAAGGACGTCCGGCTGCGTCACTAGGGGGAGGAAGGTGTTACTTTCCAGGTCCAGGAGGACCTGGACCAGGTAAGCCGAGGGAGGGGGAGAGGGGTCGGCGGGTTTTTCGGCGGAGGTGGCGGGCAGCGAAAAGAAGCCCATAGGCTTCTATAGGGTCACCTACAATGTGGTGACGTGGCGGCCAGATAATAGTACATAGGAAAATGCAGTAAAACAGGGGTTTTACCGCATTTTCCCGTTAGTACATCCCGTCCCATATATGGAACTAGACACGCCCTTTGGGAGGAACATGACATGCCCCCTCAATGGGGCTCTTTGCAAAATTCTATTACCAACTATAATCTCCCTGAAACCAGTTTTCAAAAGTAGGCAAGTATGTTCTAGGGTTAATGTTGTGGGGAGCCAATTAACCTACCACTGTATATTTGGATTATGGGAAGAAACTGGAGTACCCGGAGGTAAGACACGCAACTACGAGGAGACAATACAAACTCCGCACAGGGCCAGGTCTGGGATTTAAACCCATGACTTCAGTGCTGTGATGCAGCAACACTATACATTAGAGTAGCATAGTTTAGAGAGCGTACAAAATAGTACTCAAATGTCATTTGGCAAACTGTGAACAGCAATAGTTACATAAACACTTGGCAATTCAGTTGTTGTTTGGCTGCCGACCACTAGAGGGCAACGACCGGCACAGATTTCATTGCTCTGTAGTCCGTGAGCCTTGGAGAGTAATAAAGTACCGGCCAATCAGATCCTAACGCAAATGTTGCAGGCCGTGTTTGAAAAATTATAGTTAGGAGCTGATCGGCTGGTGCTTTATCGCTCCACAACTTAGTATATATACTCCATAATGTAATCGCGCCAGACATACACATTCCCGGGATATTACATTTCAATCCTAGGCCTCAGAATCAGATATGTATTGTGACTGCAGAGAGAGTGTTCATGCACTATATCCGTAAGCAAGCTGACTGGAAGTAGAGCGGACTGGCGCAAAGGCGCCCCCAGGCCTGTACAGCAGCTGGTTAGCTTCCCCTCGACGTTTCCGCATCACAGCTCAGCCAGTTGCATGAGCCCAGCGCTCGCTGCACAGATTGTTGGCACAAATCTCTCTATCTGCAAACAGCTAAGAACAAATCACTCAGACATGATCTCCTGCCCGAGAACATGAATTTCCCAAATCGAACAGCGCGGAGGAAGCCATTTTGTGGGCTAATCCACTTATTCATTACTCGTCCACTCTGAGGAAGAGGTACAGCACTGTGACACTCCAATAGCACAAGTACTGCATGTGGGACAAATTATTGGGATGTGTAACACAAACCCTCAACCCACACTCATAAAGTATATTGCTTTTTCACACATGCACATTTACTGCAGCTAAGTACTACACATGTCATCACTTTATACACTGTAAAGTGATAGAAGTATTAACAGTTACTTGCAGCCACCTGCAAGAAGCATTTCTGTATCCATCACACTGTACCAGACACACAGTTGCCTTACAGACCCCACTGATGTCAGCATAATACACACAAGGACTATGCTGTGCTGTTAATAAAAAGGACATTTGACATTACAGGACAATGATGAAGAGCGGGTAATCTCTCAAACGTCCTCTGTGCTTGTTCCCAGGCTCCCTGGAATCACCTATTTATTTCAGCTCAGTCTCCTGAAACTAAGCACATAAGGAAAACCAGTGACCTCTAGTCTAAGGATAGATAGTGAGGAGTCCCTGCCTTTCCTCACCTTGCCTCTACTACCCTCCGGCTCCTCTCCCAGCCTCCCTGCTCTCTGTCTCCGCTACACTCTGCCTTCCCTCACCCTGCCTCTACTACCCTCCGGCTCCTCTCCCAGTCTCCCTGCTCTCTGTCTCCGCTGCACTCTGCCTTCCCTCGCCCTGGCTCCACTACCCTCCGCTCATCTCCCAGCCTCCCTGCTCTCTGTCTCCGCTACACTCTGCCTTCCCTCACCCTGCCTCCCTGCTCTGTCTCCGCTTGACTCTGCCTCCCCTCACCCTGCCTCCACTACCCTCCACTCCTCTCCCTGCCTCCCCTCACCCTGCCTCCGCTACCTTTGCTTCTCTCCCAGCCTCCCTGCTCTGTCTCCGCTTCACTCTTCCTCCACTACCCTCCGCTCCTCTCCCAGCCTCTCTGCTCTGTCTCAGCTTCACCCTGCCTTCCCTCTCCCTGCCTCCACTACCCTCCGCTCCTCTCCCAGCTCTCTGTCTCCGCTGCACTCTGCCTCCCCTTATCCTGTCTCCATTACACTCTGCTCCTCTCCCTGCCTCCCCTCACCATGCCTCTACTACCTTCCGGCTCCTCTCCCAGCCTCCCTGCTCTCTGTCTCCACTGCACTCTGCCTTCCCTCTCCCTGCCTCCACTACCCTCCGCTCCTCTCCCAGCTCTCTGTCTCCGCTGCACTCTGCCTCCCCTTATCCTGTCTCCATTACACTCTGCTCCTCTCCCTGCCTCCCCTCACCATGCCTCTGCTACCTTCCGCTCCTCTCCCAGCCTACCCTCTCTCTGTCTCCACTGCACTCAGCCGTTCCTCATCCTGTGTCCATTACAAGGTCTATGGATCTGATGCAGAGGTGAGAGCAAATGGACCGCATTGCAAAAATTAGTATTGCCGTCCATATGCCAAGTTGTAAGCATCTATGTGACCACTCCGATCCATATGCATGGATGCAACGCCAATGTCCTGATCAGGGCATGAGCCATGTTCTTGATGCAAGTGACCCCACTGAAGCTCTGCATCAACGAGTACTGCAGAGACACTGAAATTAGGCCGCATTGGTCCCTCTAGGGTAAATGTATATGGAGAAGTGGTATGCTCCAGCCAATCAGCTCCCAACTGTTTAGAAATACACCAGTTAATAAACCAGGTACTTACCGATAGTCGTCGTCAGAAAAGACACCACCTCGGACTCCTTGCCATCGTTGTAAAATGCCAGGTGCCAGATTCCGGAGTCAAGGTACTGGATGAATCCCGTCTCGTGACTTGACAGAGGAACCACCCCTCTGTGCAGCCTCTGAGGGCCCTCCAGGCTCCGGGCCTCCTGGGCGAGGAGACGTCTTCCGTCCAGAAGTTCCACAAAGTCAAACTGAAAGTGCGAAGAAAATCGGATGTGTTTAGTTTTTACCCTCATAATTAAAATGTATTTTTTCTGTAAAGGTCATCGCTTTACCCCTAGAGGACATAAATGTACCGTACGCCTCAGTAATTTAACTAGTTCCCTCAGAACGTGGAGTGTAAACAAGATGGCCGACACCACTAAGTGTGAATAAAGGGCCAATCAGATTCCACTCCTTCTGAACTAACCGGCATGATTATTATCTTATCACTGGTTTCCGGTGTGTGTGTAGGCGATGGACCGGCCAGACCTTGTTACCTGCGTGTGTGATGGAGGAAGGCCTCTTCTGCCATAGATTCCAACGAGAGCCGCTTTTCCCAAGGACACGTTGAACTTCAGATGAACCGGGTGGTCAATGAAAACCTGGGACCTCCAGAATATACCAGGAGGGATCTTCTGTGTGGCTCTCCTGCCGACATCCAGTTCTCCAGAGTCAATAAAACTGTCGTCAGGAAAAAGGTTTCCGGGTTTTGCTACATGGACAAGAGGAAAGAGACGTTATCCAGAGCATCAAGAGCTGAGAGCAGAAGATCATGGAGACAGACAACAAATGTTCAATGCGGACAGAATGGTTTATAGATGGGTAATGAACAGATACAGTGGCTGGTGCGTATTCAGGGAGATGACCAGATTTTAAATGTTCGTACCCTGGAACTATTTTAAGAAGTTGGAAATTATGCAAAGTGCCAGCGGGGAAGCAGGACTTCAGGGTGGGGAGCGACGACAGAGGACAGCTGAGCAGCGGTGATTGTGGGCTGCTGGTCACCTATCCCTGGCGAATGCATGGGAGCCAGGAGGGAAAGGGAGGGTGTGAGGTGCAGTCTTGTGCCTTAATGGTCCAATGCACCCCCCCCCCCCTCCCATGCCCCCATGGGTGCGTTATAAATAAATTGCATCACTGGACAGCTAGTGCCACAAATCATAAACAGAAACAGGACAAGGACACACAAGGTTGCAGGAGACAGCGCAGGCGTGAAACAGAGCTGAGGGGCCTTTGCCACAAGAGCTTATAATCTAGTGTATATATAAACAGTAAATTCTTAGCAAAATTACTAAAAAAAACTACAAGACAGGCAAAGAGGGACATGCTTCCGTCAGCCGTCTGTCCTTAATAAACCACAGTATACATTGATGCGTTTCCTCCATATAGGATCGTACTGCAGGAAGGAGAGGTGGGGGGGGGGGGGCTGTCTCTTTAAATGATATCAGTGCAGCCCTCACTGTATAAACAGAGGACTCTGGGTGACGTCTGATTGAAAGGAGCGAAACTCCAGATTTCTATTTAGATAATGACACAGTAGCAGGCCTTAATGGTGCATTCTAATCAACACTTCCATAATAACCCTCATTTTAATCTTATTTTTAATCTAATTTAATTTGGCTCCCACGTGTTTTAAGCAAAACATTTATTCTCTGAGCATTTTAGGTTTTTTTTTCTCTCTCCAATTTCTATTCTTTAGTCTCAGAGAACCGGTTTCTCCCTGCGCCAGCCGGCACGGGGGGGGACAATACACAGGGGGGCGGAATGCGGCAGCTTTGTATTTTAAACCAAAGATCTAAATATCGCTTTGAACGTTTAAAAAAAACGGGAAGAAGGTTGAGTATCGTTTTAGCGCTAATCTACCGGCTTTAGAGATGGTAGAACCCAATGCAAAAACACAGTGCTCTAAGGATAGTCGTACAAAGAACACATAGGGCCTGATTCAGAGGTGGACGCTGCCACGTCCGTTCCTGGTGACGGAGTTACAATATGACAATGCAGCTGTCAGCTCCACCTCTGGTGTACAAGCATGTGCCGGAAGGTGCAAGCCGTGAGATGCCCACTTTCAGTGTCTGTGCATGCTGTAACAACGCCAGGGAACTGCAACACACCACGTGCGGCAGAGGTTGGATAGGGTTAGGCAGGGGCGGATTCGTACCCAAATCCGGCCCGGGAACAATCTTGAAGGAGCGAGGTTGTGCGCGCTACTGCAGGGGGGTGTCAGCGGGGAGGTCGGATGTAAACACCAGGAGGGGGGGTGTTAACGCTACTACCCGGGGATGGGGGGGCGTTACTGACCAGGTTTCATCGCCACGCTGAAGTCCGCTCGCGGCCGCAGCCTGGACACATATAAGGGCAGCATAGCCCAAAATAAATATGGCTGTGGCATATAGGATGACGCCAGCACCGGCAGTGATAGCCCCGGCCCTGGCAGCACGGTCGGCGGCCCAGGCAGGTGAAAATCTCGACCAGCCCACCGGGAAATGACCCGGTTTCCCGGTGGGCCAATCCGCACCTGGGGTTAGGCTGCAAAAGGGGTTGGTTAGGGTAAGGCTGTGGAAGGGGGCGGTTAGGCGCCGGGAGGGGAGGTTAGGGTTAGGCTGTGGGAGGGGATAATTAGGGTTAGGCTATTGGAGGGGACGGTTAGGGTTAGGCTATGAGAGGGGACGCTAGGGTTAGGCTATGAGAGGGGAGATTATGGTTAGGCTGCTGGAGGGGAGGTTATGGTTAGGCTGCTGGAGGGGAGGTTAGGGTTAGGCTGCTGGAGGGGAGGTTAGGATTAGGCTGAAGGAGGGGAGGTTAGGGTTAGGCTGCTGGAGGGGAGGTTAGGGTTAGGCTGCTGGAGGGGAGGTTAGGGTTAGGCTGCTGGAGGGGAGGTTAGGGTTAGGCTGTGGGAGGGGAGGTTAGGGTAAGGCTGTGGGAGGGGAGGTTAGGGTTAGGCTGCTGGAGGGGAAGGTTAGGGTTAGGCTGCTGGAGGGGAGGTTAGGGTTAGGCTGCTGGAGGGGAGGTTAGGGTTAGGCTGCTGGAGGGGAGGTTAGGGTTAGGCTTTGGGAGGGGAGTTTAGGGTTAGGCTGTGGAAGGGGGCGGTTAGGCGGCGGGAGGGGAGGTTAGGGTTAGGCTGTAGGAGGGGATAATTAGGGTTAGGCTATTGGAGGGGACGGTTAGGGTTAGGCTATGAGAGGGGACGCTAGGGTTAGGCTATGAGAGGGGAGATTATGGTTAGGCTGCTGGAGGGGAGGTTAGGGTAAGGCTGTGGGAGGGGAGGTTAGGGTAAGGCTGTGGGAGGGGAGGTTAGGGTTAGGCTGCTGGAGGGGAGGTTAGGGTTAGGCTATAGGAGGGGAGGTTAGGGTTAGGCTTTGGGAGGGGAGGTTAGGGTTAGGCTATGGGAGCAGAGTTTAGGGTTAGGCTGTGGGAGGGGAAGGTTAGGGTTAGGCTATAGGAGGGGAGGTTAGGGTTAGGCTTTGGGAGGGGAGGTTAGGCTATGGGAGCGGAGTTAAGGGTTAGGCTGTGGGAGGGGACGGTTAGGGTTAGGCACTATGGGGGAGGTTAGGGTTAGGTTGTGGGAGGGAAGGTTAGGGTTAGGCTATGGGAGGGGAGGTTAGGGTTAGGCTATGGGAGGGGAGGTTAGGGTTAGCTTATGGGAGGGAAGGTTAGGGTGTTAGGCTATGGGAGGGGAGGTTAGGGTTAGTCTATGGGAGGGGAGGTTATGGTTAGGCTGTCGGAGGGGAGGTTAGGGTTAATCTGTGGGAGGGATGGTTAGGGTTAGGCACTATGGGGGAGGTTAGGGTTAGGCTGTGGCAGAGGTTGGATATGGTTAGCCTGCGAGAGGGGTTGGTTAGGCTTAGGATGTGGGGATGGGGATGTTATTGTTAGCCTATGGTAAGGGGTAGTTGGGGGTTAGGCTTTGGGAGGGGTTGATTATTGGTTGGGCTGAAATACAGCTATCCTTTGTGATTTTGACTGCTGGGTTGCCGCTGTCGGTATTCTGACGGTTGAAAAACTGACTTTTGGGATTTCAATACCATACCAGGGTATGGTATTGAAATCCCAAAAGTCAGTTTTTCAACCATTATTCAACTCCATTATTGCTTCCAAGCGAATGTCTCTACCACAAGAGCACAATCCCACTAAAGAATGTTACCCTGCGGTAGGTCAAAGCACACAAGCGCACAGAGGAAACTCACTAACCCCAGAAGCCCATAAAAGCTTCCTGCATATAACAACCCAATCACAACTTAACCTCCAGCCCCATTATGAGTCAACCAGTGGTGTCCAAGTGACGCTCTTGATGCCATTCTAAAAGTGCAGATAATTATGTAATGATCCTGAGAAACACAGAATCCATAGGGGCTCTTATAACCAAATGAAAGAATTCCCCAGTCTGCAACATCCAGAAAAACATAGTTTGGTCATTCCCCAAGATCATTCGCATCTCTTCAGTTGGACGGCCATTTTGTGAGACAATTACATTTTTAGCAAAATGCAAAAATATCCACTGAAGTGGCAACACCAAGGCCTCATGCCTCACTCGTGTCTCTAGTTCTTACTGAACGAATAGAATGATCATGAATTTGGACCACAAAATGGCTGCCTCCTCTATTGTAGGGGGGCAGGCCCACTTAAAGAATACAGTGCTCTCGATTTAGAAAATCCAGCTGTAATTTGTAATGGCGGAATTATAATGAGGAATTACTGCTTAGGTTTTAAGTGTAAACTGCCACGTTCTAGAACAATCTACTGGAGTCCTTCATTAGCCCCTATACAAATGATGCTACACTACCACGAGGCCCAACACTTCCCGACTCTCTGAGGTAACCTGCGGAGCAAAGAAACGGCCATATATCCAGGAGAGAAAAGTGAATGTCTCATTGTTTTACCTCAGAAAAAAAAACCACAGCCTCAGAGACCATCACTAATCAAATACTAAAACTGGAGTTTCAAACATGGACGCATACGCAGGTTGTGGTGGTGTTCTGGAGATGTCACTTCCTATCCACTTGTCCGCTGACAATCTTATTTCCTTCAAGCTGGTGACAGTAAAGCAAACACGTAATCTCCATGCCAAATCCGCTCACATGTCTAAGTAAATACAAATGGCACATTTTACTGTCCTACTGCAAAGGAAACGGCCAGGAGCTACCAGCGGTGCTTCGAAGACATCCCGACTTAGCAACTGCTAGTACTAATCCGCTCTGATATCATCGAGTCCTACAGACATGGAGCCACAGGAAAACTGCACACAACACACACACTGCCAAATAAGTATAGGCATTCCTGTCATGATACAATCTCTTCACAAAGTAATAATAACATAATAATAATAATAATAATAATAATAATAATAATAATAATAATAATAAGTGCTTAAAGCATCTGCGTTTATAGGCGATATTTATTTCAAACAGGTTTTATGGTCTGAGTTGGAGTTGAATAAAAATATATTACAGAATCAGGCCCATTCATTTTGACAGCTAAATTACTTTTATTTATGGGATCAGGAAATTTGGCGTCTGGTTTGGATTAAAAAAAAGACCACTGACCGGGCAGGTTAAGCCCACCTCAATATTAAGTGTCAGAAATTACCTCACACATTTCTTATTAAACCAGCTGCATTGTGTGTGTGTATATATATATATATATATATATACACATATACATACATACATACATACACACACACATACATACATATAAATATATTATACTGACAGAGGTCACAAAAGTATACTTACCTCCCACATGCAACCCCCCCAAACTTTCCTTCCCGCAGCCTAATTCTAACCCCCTAGTGACTAACCCTAACATGCCCCACCCCTAATGCCTACTTACGTTTAGGATACTAACAGTCGGAAATCATGCACCAAATTGTGTTATGGAAGCTCATTTTATCAACAGCCCCGTTGCAGACATTCATATTACATTGCTGGGAGTGTAGCAACAGCTAAAGGCACAGCATTGCTTGGAAGAGTCAGTAGGTGGCGCTGTGTTCTAAATTATTATTGTGCAGCCTCTCTGTATTGTTATAGCATACTAAAATACCGTTTTACAGTTTAATCCTCCATGTCATGTTATGAAGTTCACCTGTACGCATTATGTTTTGCAAGTGTCTCCTCCTACGTACTTTTCCATGTGCAAATGCATCGGACGCTTCTTTGTGCGTAATCTAGGTGTGCAAATACCCGAAACGTGAACGTGCTGCTATAGAACACTTTTTTTTTTTTTTTTACATAGCCCTTAACAAAATGGACTGTTGAAATTACAATCTTGTGGCAATTGCAAAGATCACGATTGCAGGCTGGCTGGTAGCATTTGTTAATTAGGTTCCAAATTAGTGGCAAAAAGGTTAAAGAAAATAAACAGTGAAATCTAACTGAAGGAGAACTATCGCCATTCGGCAGAAGCCCCGGGGGTCACAAAAATGCTGGCTCTGTATAATGTCCACATTGTTGGCATCTATAGTAAACCAGCAACGGGATCATCATTTCCTACCCAATTAGCCAATTTGTAGCTTTAGAGGACCTTAATTATAATCACGACCTGTATTTATCCAACTATATGAGCGGGTTTGGTAAATAGGATGTTCGCTTGCTCCCTGAATCTGGAAAACATCTCCCAAAAGTATATTGATGATTTGGAGCAGAGCGATAGGTTAAAGCACAACGAGCAATTACACAGCTCAAAACAGGGCAGATTTTACTGGGAATACGCCAGAAATTTCCGATGAGAGCCTTCTATTGTCTCTACCTTTCATTTCCAGAACTGAAATGATCCAGATATCCGTTAATTGTTCCGTATCGTCTGCTCCATGCGTGACGGCGATAATCCAGCTGGATGAACCAGTCACATGTTTAATATAAAGTCTGGTTTAGGATAGAAAAATTAATTTTCCCCGTATCGCGGTCGACCAATCACAAACCGTATTTCCCATAGTATTCTTAGATTTATGTATACTGTATCTGATCAAAACATCTGCTGATCTTTTTGGAAAATTTCCCCTGAGGCTTTAAATGCCCGGCTATATAATATTTCTAATGCCGTGTTCTCACTGCGAGTGAGAAAGACACGGATTTTATTCAGCATTAAAATGCCGGGGACTGGCGCGCTGGACCCCCGTTCTCACTGCAAGGCAAATTCCCGGGTGAAGAAGTTCTACCCGGGAATTTGCCTTTAAACACAGGTTTTTCGGCAGTGTGAACAGATCAACCCGTGTATGCATATCCGGATCTCAGACACGGATAAAAAGCAGGGTTTTACCAGTGTATGAAATCCGGATATGCAACCCGTTCACACTGCCAAAAATCCAGTGTTAAAAGGAAAATTCCCGGGTCTACATGCTAGACCCGGGAATTTGGCTGCAGTGAGAACGGGGTTATAAGTCTCGTCATACATAACGCATGAGCTCCGGTAGTGATGGTCGTCTTTTTTTTGTTAAAATGCATCTTATTTGCAAAATGGAGCAAATGGGATGCACAAGCAGCTTCAGGTGATTAAAATTATGCCCATCTTCAGTATAATATGATATATTTGGTGTCATCCACCTTTTGAATACAGGGGACCTTGTTCTGTATTTATTATTATTGCCCCCTTAAACCCAATGGACGAAACCATGTTTTTTTTAAACATAGCAAAAATGTACCCCCCCATATCCAGATATTTCCTGCTTCCTCCCCACTCTCCTTTGCCCATAATTTTATACTGTGTATGTAATGTTATAATGTGCTTTTTTAATGTTGTTTTATATCTTTGTATAAAAATATGAGGAATATATCCAAAAAAATTCTGAAAAACAAAAAGTTAAGCAAAAGTAACAAAAATAAAATCTATAAAACGCAAGAAAGTAAGATAAAGCCACAGGACAACAGGATGGACCAATTCAGTTATTTCGTGCCATGAAGTATTCTAGACAAACAGTTGAATTGATCATGATATATGGTCTAGAACGGATCTAGAGAATGGGATGAGGACATTGATGGATGTAGCATGTACACAGGAGGCATGATGGGTCATGGGACACGATGGGTCAACGCACGAGGAACGGACAACACATCATACCTTCGCTGGGTCCTTTGCCTTTCCTCTCTGGTAATTCTAAACCCGTTCCCCCTGACGGGTACAGGGTGACGTCCATTGGCAAAGGCCAACTGGTGGCTCTGTCCTCTGTGATCTCATACATCTGCCCGTCCGTCGGCTGCAGGTGCCAGTTTAGGCCGAACAGGTGCATGGCTGTGGTGAGCAATGAGAAGAGTCATGTTTTGCAGCTGGGTACCAGATACCCTAATACACCTAAAAGGTCTCTCATGACTCTCAGCCAATAGTGCAACTTCTAACTAGACATCAAAAATACAATTTACTCTGCACATAGTACTCTGATTATTATTTCATGGACATCTAAATGCTGAAAGGTCATTAGTGATCACAAACCTCCATATATATCATAGAAACATAGAATTTGACGGCAGATAAGAACCATTTGGCCCATCTAGTCTGCCCCTTTTTTACCCTTCAGGTAAACTCAACCCTTTTTAATCCTTATTTCTTTGTAAGGATATATGCCTATCCCAAGCATGTTTAAATTGTTCTACTGTCTTAGCCTCTACCACCTCTGATGGGAGGCTATTGTAATGACCCAAATCTCACAGAAATATGCAAAGCAACCACTCAGCCTAGTGCGATATATAGTAACTATAGCAACCACTCTGATTGGACTAGTGCAAGTTCTAGTAACTATAGCAACCACTCTGATCAGTCTAGTGCAAGTTCTAGTAACGATAGCAACCACTCTGATCAGCATGTGTAAGTTCTAGTAACGATACCAACCACTCTGATCAGCCTAGTGCGATATATAGTAACTATAGCAACCACTCTGATCAGCCTAGTGCGATATATAGTAACTATAGCAACCACTCTGATCAGCATGTGTAAGTTCTAGTAACGATAGCAACCACTCTAATCAGCATGTGCAAGTTCTAGTAATGATAGCAACCACTCTGATCAGCCTAGTGCGATATATAGTAACTATAGCAACCACTCTGATCAACCTAGTGCAAGTTCTAGTAACGATAGCAACCACTCTGATCAGCCATGGGTTAGGTCTAAATTGTAGTGGGCTAATGGACCTCCTGACGTCACAGCGGAGGAGAGGGGGTGGAGAGAGGAGGAGCAAGGTCGTAAGAAGGGTCCCAAACGGACCCTGGCGGGCTCGCTTTGGGCACGGTGGCTCGCTCCGCTTCGCTCACCACCTGGTTACTAAAGGCAACCAGTGGAGGCATGGGGGTAGTGAAGGAGCAAGACCCCCGGCCTTGCTCCTACCCCTGGGCGTGGAAGGCCCTTTAGCCCACTACAATTTAGCATCTACCATCAGCCTAGTGCAATACATAGTAACTATAGCAACCACTCTGATCAGCCTAGTGTAAGTTCTAGTAACGACAGCTACCACTCTGATCAGCCTAGTGCGATATATAGTAACTATAGCAACCACTCTGATCAGCTTAGTGCGATATATAGTAACCACTCTGATCAGCCTAGTGCAAGTTCTAGTAACTATAGCAACCACTCTGATCAGCCTAGTGCGATATATAGTAACTATAGCAAATACTCTGGTCAGTCTAGTGTGCTCTACAGTATCCATAGCAACCACTAATATCATCCTGGTGCAAGTTCTAGTAATGATAGCAACCACTCTGATCAGCCTAGTGTGATCCGGCATCCATTATTCAATGCAGCGGCCAAATCCCGATGTCTGATTTGACCGCTGATTGACGCTCGCCCGGCCGGTGAGCACAGCGGTGGGAGGTGGCACGATTGGCCCGGGAGGCAGCAGCGGATGCCGGGTCGGGGCGAGCTGCTCTCACCTGGTGTGGCGGTTGAGTACAGGAGGCAGCGGAGGGTACAGATATGCGGCGGACAGGTGGACGGCACCTTGTTAGCTGCTGCTCCCCTGGCGCTATCCTCCCTGCCTCTTTCCGTCATCCTTTCATGTCGTATTGAGATTGCCGGAAACATGGCCAAAACCTTTCAGATTCTTTCGAACCTTTCCTTCAAAAGCAGGTGGGTTAGCGGCTATTCCGTCAATCCACCTAGTTTTCGGCAGGTCGGAACATTTCGACCTGCTGGACAAAAAAAACAGCTACTGTAGCATTGAATAGATCGAAAGCCCTTCCGATCAATTCATGTAGAAAACTGCAGTCTTTTCGGCAAGACGGCAGTTTCGACATCAATTGAATATACCCCTTAGTGTCCAAAAATGGTGGACTGGTTAACATCAAAATAAAAAAAATTGCAATTGTACCATTAGTACATTAGATAATATAAAACATTTCCTCAAAAAAAAAAAGGAGAAAAAAAAAAAAAAAAGGGAAAATATATAATGCTGACTTAATGCCTATTTATGCATGGGGCCAATTATCTAAATGCATTCATAACACTACATAAAAACACCTTAATCGTGCTGTGGTATAACAGAAAGCGCTGACCTTGTAAGTACTGCAAGTGATAATGCATAAGAACGCCATTAAACATTTTCAACATAAAAAGTAAAAAGGAAACTAATAACAAATATATATATTAGCAAAAACTCGGTTACTGGGAAACAGCACAAATCCGCTGAACGGCGATAATACCAACCCAGGGTTCCGGATCAAGATATCTCTATTGACAAATATATCTTCTTTATACACCACACACATATTCTACAGTGCCCTCTGGTAATAGAACCCAAGACCTCAGGCAATGCCAGCCATTGTACCACCCGCGTCACAGCCGCATTAGCATGGAAACGCTCATGAAACGCTGGGTGTTCCCATGGGCACAGCCCGTTGCCACCGCCCAACGCCATACTTGACTACTTTTCTATCCTCCTGTCTGGGAGACCAGATTGCGCCTGTCAGGCTGACATCACCTTTGGCAGGCAAACTCAGCCATTCGCTGGGCCGTGGATCGGGGGAGGGTCTAAAATGATGCTAAATAACGTGATTCGCTGCATTTTAGCCCCACCCCCAAACCACGGACCCGTGAATACCATTGTTTGGCACAGCGGGGAAGGGGGCTGCAGGGCAATGCGGGAGAATTCCGGGGGGGAATTCGCACTGCTCGGTGGGAACAGGACAGCGAACAAGCAGTCTGCACATACTAAACATCTCTCCCCTTTGTGAACGCACGGGGGAGCAATGGAATCAGAACAAAGCCCACTGTGATGCGATTATACAAAGGCTAAATACTTCAAACCTCTGAGGTGAAGTATATGTATCTTTAGTTTGATAAAAAAACGGCTGACGCAATGCGAGGCCGTTGTGAGACATTTTCTTACTGGTGTTAGTTAGAATGTCATTACGGTGCTAGGGCCTGTGGTAATACTTGGCAGGACTCAGTTACTCTAGTCAAGCGTCCAGGGTCAATCCTCATGATCACAAAAGGTGTAGTTTAAGTGTCAAAAGTCAGTGTCAGGTATCTGTTACAAGGGTCAAGTGTCAGTTTCTTACGCAAGTATTGGCATGGTGGAAGTGGGGCCTATCCCGACCCCAGACAAAAGGAATGCGTGTTAAGTCATCAGTAGAACAGAAACATATACGTGTTACATCTCCTAACCCCAGCGCATGCCAAGAGGAGGAATGTTCCAAACATCCTATCCAACACCATCCCCAGAGATCGGCCAGAAGTAATAAACCCGGCTGACCTGCACCGTGTCAGGCTGCCTCCGCTCGCGCAGGCATGAAATATACCACAGCGGGTATGAAACATGCCAGTATTAGAATAAATTAAACAGAGATGTAATCTCTATTAATATTTTACTATGGATTGGTATTGATCCGGGGGGAAACATTAAAGTCACTGACCTCTGTGAATCAGGTGGAAGGAATGCAATTATAATCTGACAAAGGTAAACTGATGACAAGGAAGGTGAGATAATGACAGTATATTGATAGGCACAGCGTTTTTACATTGAAGGGCGAGAAATGCACCCTACCAATGCAAAAATCAAGGTCCCACTATTGCGCCTTTAAGAAATGTTTAATTAGGTTTTCTGGCAACTTAAAGGGAAAGCTGTCGCCATCATTAGAACTTAGAATTTTTTGTACTTTTTTTTATTGCAAAATCTGCTATAAATGTACACTGCAATTTTTTTTATTTTCTCTTTATTTACGTAGTTATTGTCAGATAAACCTTCTGGAGCAACGCAGTAGGGATATGTGAAGGTTAGGAAAACGGAATACGCCAAATAGTTAACGAAAGGAATGACGTACCGAAACTCCAACATTTTACTTTTTTATTTTTTGATTTTACATATTGAAACAAACGACATATTGGAATGGGATATGGTCATTAGGTTGACACCGTTGGGTCGACATACTGGAAGGTCGACAGGTGTCTATGTCGACATGGGACAAGGTCGACAGGTGTATATGTCGACAGTAAAAATGTCTACATGTGGTTTTTACATTGTTTTTAGAGCCGACAGGCGGTATTTCATACCCTACCATCCACTAGGGCGCGGTGGGAGAATAAAACAGTGCGCCGAGTGCAGCGAGGCCCCGCGCCCAACGCATGGCAAGCGCAGTGTACTTAAAACTGTGTCCATGTCGACTGTGTCAACATTCGGATTTAAAAAAAAAAACAGTGAAAAACCTCATGTAGACCTTTTGACTGTTGACCTAACCCACGTCGACCTGATGCATGTGTCAACCTAGTCACCTGACGACCTTGTCCCTTGTCGAGCTAGACACCTGTTGACCTTGAGCCATGTCGACCTGTCGACCTTCCAGTATGTCGACTCAACATTTGGTCCACCCAATGATCCCATTCCATTGAATTGATGGGTCTGATTCAGACCAGTTAGCTGGGCTACGTACACTCGCAGCCTAGCAAACAGGTCAGTACCTCCCGCCGACTGACCCCTCCCATCGCCCGTGCCGCTGAACCGACCCTTATGTTTTAAACTGTAGATTTTTCTTTACAATACCTAGGAGAGAAAGTGACGCATCCTCCTTTGTTGGTTTATGCAGAGAAGTCGGCTTTGGAAAAAGGTCAGATTTCATTTCTAGTCTCAAACTAGTAATAAATGGTGGATTGTTTTTAATTTAACATTTATTAGTCAGCAGATAACAGTGAAATAGAACACACACTATGGGGGTTATTCTTGTTGGTTCGCTTGGATGCAAATTCACATTCTTGCGAGTCAATCAGAACACGCCTAGCGAATGGCGGTACGTCCCTTCTCGAAAACAGCACTGTACTCAGATGCTGCTTTCAGACCGCAAAACTGGCTTTGACCAGGTATTTTAAAACGTTTCTAAAAACGGGTCTGCCAGGTAAACCCCCTTTCACACCGCATGTCTTTAAACGGTATTTAAGTGCAGTTTTTGTCCTTAACTGTATTTCAATGCAGTTTTTGTCCCTTCACAACACTGAACCCGTTTTAACCCATAGAAAACAGTGGATGAAAAAAAAAAAAAGGGTCTGAAATGGGTAGGACCCTGCTTTATTACCGTTTAGAAATACCAGTTCAATAGAACCGGTAAATTCACTCTGCACCTTTCAGACTGCACAAATTACCGTTTTGAAATGGTAAAAAAAACGGCAAAATAACGGGTAAAAAGTGCGGTCTGAAAGGGGCAAGAGTGGGTTAGATACAGCAGACAGTGGATGCAAGCAGGCCACATTTTTGGGATCTCCTGGTTAATAAAACGCAAGTCAACAAATTTTCTTTGCACTTGTGATTAAGAAGGGCTATCCGGATAAACCTGCCCATCGGCGGTAGCTAAGGCGTTAATGGGCGAGCCAAAGTCGAATGTAATGAGAAGGACGGTGAGATGAGGCATAATTCACAAATACCTTTTCTCTCTTACAGAAAGTAATTTGTAACGCAATCTCATTTACTGCGAGGCCATTCCAAGGCGCTCGCTTTGTGTTAAACAGATAAATACATCAGGCTGAATAATACGCTCTGTGACGGAGGATCAGTCTGCCAAATGAACGGTGCACGTTCCCAAGAACAAACACCGGGGCAACGCGTAATTGAACGTCAAGGATCAAGTAGCGGCAGAGACAGACAGCGCGAACGCCGACGTCTGAGGGCAGTTAATTACAATATGGATATCAATGAGCAACATTTGCTCCAAAACACGAGAGATTGTATGTAGGGAGTAATTCACCAGGACGGAAGATCGGAAATGATGCAGGTGCCAGATGGAGATCATCGCTACGAGCCCGGGCGCAGTGCGCTCTCTGGCAGAGAACATCGCTACGAGCCCGGGCGCAGTGCGCTCTCTGGCAGAGAAACATCTCATTCGCGTTTCTCTCAAAGACAAAAAATGGATGGTAGGACATGAAATACTGCCAGTCGGCACATGTCAGCTCAAGAAAAGTGTAAAACCCCATGTCGACCTTTTGACTGTTGACTGACTTTTCCCTGGTCGACCTAATGCTTTTGTAGACCTAATGACCCTGTTGACCTTGAGTCATGTCGGCCTAGTAGTGTAGACCTAATGCTTGTCGACCTAGTGACCGTATCCCGTTGTGTCTACCATGTGGAGCCAGAGCCCCCTGACCTACACTAACCAGCCTCAATCGGGGTAACACATTTTGCTGCCAAGAGGTGGGACTTCTCCTATAGAGATTGCATTTGCTCAAAGTTTTCAGAAATAGGTTTTTATTTTTATTTAAATCTAATTGAGAAATGTTTTCCAGTAATGCCCCTCCCTAAATGAAATAACAGGATACAATTTATCTTAAGGAGCTTGGTTTCTTCAAATGTCCCTTAAATTGTTACTTTCCGATCAACGCAACGTCGCAACAAAAGTGTTATATGAATATCTTCATATGCCGGGACAGCGACCGCCGTAATAGGCCCTTCCTGACAAATCATAAACAGTAACAGAATAGCTATCATATTACTGCCGGAATGCCTAGGTCACCTGAGCAGCTATTGGCATGGTGCTGAGAAGTGGCGGATCCAGGGGTGGACCTGTAGCAAAGTGTAATATTCAAATAAGGGAGTCGCACCAACTGCCACTCATTCCCAGCTGGGACTCGCTGGCAGTTGGTGTGGCTCCCTTATGTTAATCTTGGACAATACTGCAGCCCCTCCTCTGCAACTGCCACCGGTGGGGTGTGATCCGAAGGATCCCTCTCCACGTAAAAGAAAAAAAAAGCTTTGTGGACTGCGGCTGAGATGGGAAATGGGGGATTATAGGAATCCTCTAAAACTGAAGTTTTAGATTTAGGCCCTCAGTACCTACTGGATAGCAGGCGGATTTCATTAATACAGCTTTGTATATTATTTCTACAAAGCCATCAAAGCCGTCCTGCCCACGTCGGTCTGCCCGCATACCCAGCGTTTTCATTGGGGAAAAAAAGCCCATGGTCCACGGACCGATAACCGCATTTTTGAGTGGCTACGAAGGATCAGCGATGAATGCTCTGTTGGACATGCTGTAACAGCCCAGTATGTCCGATTGATCCGAACTTTGTTTAGCCGCCCAACATTTCCCCTGTTCCAAATATTACTACAGAGCTTCAGGACCAGATAATAAGTTAAATGAAGTAGGCAGGCGATTTGCTGTCTACCGGGATACTGTATGCAGCTCTGTATAATGCAGCATATTTGGGTATTTATGTAGAACGCAGCAGCCGGATCTATTGCAGAGCTGGCTGGCAGACCTCCCTGGGAAGGAGATGAACTCACTGATGTCTCCTGTTACTCACAGGGTGATAATGCTGTCTGGGAAAGGTCACCAGGGGAGGATTCAGAGTGACAGAGACAGATGGACAAAGCCTTGGATCACTGACACAGAGAGTGCATTAGGGGGGGGGGGGGGCTCCCAGTATGTATCGTAGGTTGGGTGACAAATCATTTACATCGGGACTTGGCAACCAGTGAGCCCCCACTGAAACTGGGATTTTGTATTAAACATGCGGGACAATGCAGTGACATGGGAAACATCACATAACTTCTACATTCTCCATTTACTGCTATTGAGATGGTTTAAAAACGATCCAGCTTTGGTAACGCTGCTCCAGTACTGAGAATAGGAATTCTACTAACCCTAAGTCTTCCCCTCTGGCCTGTGCGGAATGTCCCGATAACGATATATCGCAAACATCGTGTGTACACTCACTATTATTTGTGATGAAAATGAAATGTAACTTATTTTCAAGCAGGGCGTGAGCCTCTATTATTCTCTATGAGGTTTTCTGCCCACTGGTGTTTTATTTGCATTTCAAAAAGTTCAAACACTTAAATCTCATTTGAAAAGAAAACATATCTGTCATAGTCAGTCAGAGGTCACTTTAATGGCTTTGATGGGTCTAACACATGTTACCCACTAAACGGCACAGGCAGCATTCAGAAAACATGGCAGTGCAATGTACAGGACAGATACAGTACCAGTGGGTCTGAAGCAAGCTTGCCTACTTTTTCAAGGAGATTATTGTTGGCATTATTTTTTCCCCAAAAAGGTAACCGCTGCATAAGGTGGGATAGGTGAAATGAGGGAGATTTCTAAACTCTGCAGGGAGAGAGGGAGATTGCTCCTATTTAAGGGAGTCTCCTGCAGAATGCAGGAGGGGAGGTAATTATGATGTAACAGTATAATGTGGGCTAGGTGGCATGAGGGAGATTGCTAGACTAATGAGGGAGATTGCTGCTATGTCAGGGAGTCTCCTGCAGAATGCAGGAGGGGAGGTAACTATGATGTAACAGTGTAATGTGGGCTAGGTGACATGAGGGAGATTGCTAGACTAATGAGGGAGAGAGGGAGATTGCTGCTATTTCAGGGAGTCTCCTGCAGAATGCAGGAGGGGAGGTAACTATGATGTAACAGTGTAATGTGGGCTAGGTGACAAGAGGGAGATTGCTAGACTAATGAGGGAGATTGCTGCTATTTCAGGGAGTCTCCTGCAGAATGCAGGAGGGGAGGTAACTATGATGTAACAGTGTAATGTGGGCTAGGTGACATGAGGGAGATTGCTAGACTAATGAGGGAGAGAGGGAGATTGCTGCCATGTCAGGGAGTCTCCTGCAGAATGCAGGGGAGAAGGTAACTATGATGTAACAGTGTAATCTGGGCTAGGTGACATGGGGGAGATTGCTAGACTAATGAGGGTGAGAGGGAGATTGCTGCTATTTCAGGGAGTCTCCTGCAGAATGCAGGAGGGGAGGTAACTATGATGTAACAGTGTAATGTGGGCTAGGTGACATGAGGGAGATTGCTAGACTAATGAGGAAGAGAGGGAGATTGCTGCTATTTCAGGGAGTCTCCTGCAGAATGCAGGAGGGGAGGTAACTATGATGTAACAGTGTAATGTGGGCTAGGTGACATGAGGGAGATTGCTAGACTAATGAGGGAGAGAGGGAGATTGATGCCATCTCAGGGAGTCTCCTGCAGAATGCAGGGGAGGAGGTAACTATGATGTAAAAGTGTAATCTGGGCTAGGTGACATGGGGGAGATTGCTAGACTAATGAGGGAGAGAGGGAGATTGCTGCTATTTCAGGGAGTCTCCTGCAGAATGCAGGAGGGTAGGCAACTATGAACTCTGAAGCCTAAGGGCAGTATTCAATGAGAAAAATTCGCTGTGATTTCTGGAGAGTTTGTGCTTTTCACGCGGTGGAGAGAGGTTTTTTTTCTCCAAAGGCGAGCCACCCTATTCAATGTGAAATATTCTCCGTCTTTCTAAGTGATTCTCGCCGTCTCTCTCCGTGTAGAAATTCTCCATCTTTTGATGGAGAGCAGGAATGTGAACTTTTAAACTAAAAGGGTGTTTTTTTTAATTTTGGTGTCAAAAAATCAGGTTTTTTTTTCTGTGAAGGGCCATGTTACTTTTATTCATGTGCCTATAGCACATGAATATATATTTAATTTTTAAAAAAATATTTTTTTACATTTTTTTTTTTTTTTTTTTTTTACACAGTGCAGCCAGCAGGGGGCCGGAGCGCTCGAGCCGCTCATTAGATATTCATATATTCACTGCACCCGATGCACGTTCGGGTACAGTGAATACTGGGTCCCCCGCTGGCTATAGGGGGGGCAGCCTGTGCTGCCTGGGTCCAGGGGAGCCCTGCTCCCCACCCCATATCCCCTGCAGCAGCCAAGAGAGACTTTAATCTCTCTTGGCTGCTACGTCCCCCGGCTCCCTGACAGCTCCCTGCCGCGGACGCTCGTCCGCTGCAGGGGTTAAGACTCGCCGCGAGTGGCGGCGAGTCTTTAACACGTTGAATAGGGGGAGCAGGAGGCTCCGGAACGCGGAGAATCTCCGCAAAAACAGGGAGAGTGCATGGAGAGCGAAATAAAACGCTCTCCATGCACGGAGAACTTTAACATTGAATACTGCCCTAAGTGATAAGTAACATAAGGGACAAAAGTATCTTTGCAGAACCTCAGAGATGAAATATAACCCTACAGGGATCCAGGTAACAAACTGGTTAGATAGAATAAAAAACAACATATTATTGCATACCTCCCAACATGACTGATTCCAGGAGGGACAAAAATGCTCTTCTCCTGGGCTTCCTTGTCAGTGGCAGTTGCAGAGGAGGGACTGCACCACTGTCCAAAATTCAAATAGGGGAGTCACACCCGCCAGTGGCATGGAAGTCCAGGAACAGAGCCTCTTGTCTGCCCTGGAATGGGTCATGTTGGGATGTATATAAATGGGGTTGGGTAACCCAGGTTCAGCAGTTCCCAGGAGCCTGGGTTGGCGCTTCAGATTTTGTTGAACACCGTCAGTGGTGTTGCGATGAGAATAAAATGCAAAATTGAAGGAAAAAGGCGGTGCGCTACACCTTACGCAGAAGCTCCGGCGAGCCTATTGTCATGCCCCGTAAAAATTACCGACTCTTGGTGTAGGAGAACACATATATATCCAATAAAACAGATTTCTGGTTTACACAATTTAGGGGCTGATTCAACCTAGAACCATGTTGACCTAATGGTGTCGACCAACTTGCTGTAGACCAAATGACCGTATCCCAGGATGACATAGAAACACAATTTACTTACTTTAATATTTTTTCCTGAATTTCTCAATAAGACACTATTTGCCTAGGGGTGGTGAACTAAACTCTGATCCTCTAGGGTGCCGTGATTCCACAAAGATTGGCAACCACTGATTTAAGAAGCTCCATAATCTATCACTCAAGACTCACATCGCTACAGAACCGCGCAATAATTATTTCCGTTATAAGCCGCAGTCATAATACACGGTATAGAATACGCAATAAATCTTCTATAAATATGTCTGCCATTTCTTAAAGCCAAAAGTCCTCTTATGCCATGAGAAAAGTGTAGACACCGTCCATACGCACCGCCGGCTAACCCAAGTCATCTTCCTTCAAAGGAAAAGATTTATCAGCAATTATGGGCAAAGCGAAAGCCAGCAGAATCAAAAACAAGAGCTTAAGGACGCTAAAGATGACAAAGCATCTGCAACGACAGTTATTTACAAGGTCAGGAAAATGGCCGCCTCATGGGACCGATGATGAACTAAAGGCGTTTAGCAAGGAGAAGAAGATGATGTTGATGGATGGGTTGGAGGGAGATCAGACAAAGAGCGCTCGGCTAGGCATAAGAGCCCCCCGTAATTCTGCAGAGTCAGCGGGAAAAATCAGGAACACGCACTACTGGCCTAACGTTACCTTCTTGGTTTTCCCATGCTGAAGAGGTTAATAAATAACCAGACAAATCAATTACCGAGTGTGAAATTAAAGGACTGATTGAAAGAGCCTGGAGAAGGCAACATCTGTTATAGATTGCGCCCCGCCAGCTCAATAAGCCAGGTTGGCAGCGATTGTTGCTGTGTTTTCTTGAAGTTACAGCCTCAGTTAAAAAAAAAAGTGACACACGTTCTATTATTTCCATAGGTACTTGGACAGGCAGGAACCTCACAGAGTTGCGTGGAGTATTACATGGTCTGTTGAGGGGTCTATTTTCCATAATGAGAACCGGACTTTGCCTTGTTACATCTTTACCGTGAAATTTACTTGTGGTTTGCATTCGAGGACATTCTGGTTTAATATCGGAGCTTGCTTTTCCGCACAGCTAAAGAAATGCATTTAGGGGAAAACATCCAAGCAATCAGCCTGGATTGGCCTACAGGGCCAGGGGATAGTCCCAGAGGGCCCTCAATCCCTCCTTTAGGGGTCAGGTTCCAGAATGTGCACTTGATTTACGCATGGTTACTCTCTTAGAGGACCAGTGACCTGGTGGAGAAGAGCCATGGTTGAACATGGGTGTTTGATTGGTCGGAGGATGAACCCCCTCCTCTTGTGACTGTGGGTCAATGGACATTGTTAGCCATTTCTTTCTGGTGGTTGGCTAAACCTCCTCTATTGAAAATATGTACTTAAACCTAGGATGAGGGTAAAGAGGGGTGTGGAGTGGCGGAACGGCAGTAGGGATTCTCTCTATGAGGGTTGTAGACCCCCACGAAGGAGCATAATCCCTCTAATTCAGGACCCAACTATTGGGCATTTAACTGTCGGGATTCTGATGTCCGTATACTGACCGTAGGAATACCGACTGTTGGGAGATCATCTGGCACCCGTAAAGAGATGGCAAATGTGGAAGTGTGGGGTATAAGTAGACCACCTGAAGAAAGATGTGCACAGATCTAGATGTGGCCGGTCGCGTGGTTCTGGAATAGGGAGAGGTTTAGGGGCATCGAAACGCAATCCTGTTATTGATGACCCAACACGCCCGCTATACAATGCCCACATTATCAGTAATGTAAAGTGGGGGGGCAGGCTAAAATTCTACAGTCTGTGCGAATCGAGTTATGCCTTTTGATTTTTCCTGTAGGGGAGAGTGGGCGGGTGTAAGAAGGTTGTGGGAGACTTTACGGGAACCTCCCAGCCATTCAGGGAGAGTAGGTAAATATGGGGAAGTCAAAACTCAGAACTAAAATGCAGTGTATTAAAGCGCTGCAAAAGCAGATCCTATTTACCCTGCATGCAGTCTAAAGCCCTGTACACACACATCGATTTTCTTTTGATTCGATGTAAAGCCCTGTACACATGCATCGATTATTCCATTCGATTTTGCTTATAGAAACAAAATCAAAATTGAATCCTCAACAAAATCGAATGGTTTTTGTGTCACTTTCGATCTGCATTCCATTCGATATACATTCATGGTACATTGTACACATTCGATTTACTAGATCGAATTCGATATTTCCTTGGCTGCACAGTAGATTTTTCTGTTCGATTTTGTGAAAACGAATGTAGATCGAAAGCGTCACAAAAACCATTCGATTTCGTTTAGGTTTCGATTTTGCTTCTATAAGCAAAATCAAATTGAAAATCGGGAAAAATTGATGCATGTGCACAGGGCTTAAACAAAATGTATTTGTGTAAATGTGCAAATACCGTAAGCTCCTTGCATTGCAGCATGGTTGGTCTAAGTGCACAATTACTGTTTTGTTTTTTGCACCCAATTCAATCAGCCCTGAAGGCATATAGCTGAAGGACAAATGCTTTTATGTAGGTTATGGAGATCCAACGCTAACCCGAGTTCTGATAGATAGTAATCTTTTAGAGAACGTTGCATTACACACACGTGTAAACGTTCCTACGACAGCCGCCAACCACAAGCAAACTCAGAGTGAGACACATTACGGCCCGCTATTGCTGGAACATATTTTACACATCGGGTATTGATAAATGTCAGATGTCGTCATCTTTTTCCTCAGAGAAATCGCTGCCTGTACCCTATTCACTGACACCAATGTTTCATTTAGCAAAGTCAATTACTGTATGGCCCCAAAGATTCGGGTAATGAAGTTTTAATTTGTATGTCTATATATTATTAGCATGGGGCTGCTCCCATTTGGGGATTCATCTTAATTAGAAAAATGAGGCCATACAGTGATAGCGAGAGCAGTGGGGGGAGGGGGGGCGTCTCCTTGCTGCGTAACGGATAACAAGCCGCTTCAGCATTTCCTGGGCGGCTGCCTAATGTCAGAGGAGATGTAACTGTGGCACTTTGGCCTATTGGTAATTATTTGTGCGTTCGAATAAAGATTAATAGTGTACATTAGTAATCATGTGGAAATCCATTGCAGCTTTAGGAGCCTGCAATACTGCTAATCCAGCAGGCCCGGACCTGGCTCTTTATTTTAGAGACGTGTAGGTTATGATTTACTCTGATGTACTTTGATTTCAAATCTTATTGGCTATCCCAAATCACATGTCAGTTGTTGATAGTTGATATCCAATAAGATCCTGCTTTGAAATCAGAGTAAATTGGAGCCTGCACATCTCTACTTTATTTATCTATACGTTGAGCTGGCCTATGCTGGGCTCCAATTAGGACATACATAATTATATACAGTATAATACAACATCACTACAGTATTTTGTCATTTATAAGATGCATTCTATCTTATAAATGAAGTGCCTGATTCTGGTTGACCAGAACAGAATCGCCCCTCCCCCGTCCCCAGCCGTATCCGCCTCACATCCCCCCGCATGTCCCGCAGCAGGAGAAACCAAATCGATCAGTCATCCCCGCCCGGCACGCTGCATCCCACCCGTATTTGCTTGGGAACGCCAATAAAACGCTGGGCATTCCACATGCAACAGAACCGCCAGTGCCCCTGTCCGCCTCCATTCCACCTCCGCCCCTTGTGTGAGCGCCGCTCTGTCTGTGTAGGTCAGCGAAGGCTCCCACACAGAAGCCCTGCACACGCACATATGAGAATATGCGCAGGGCAGACTCATCGGCCCCCGGTGCGAACACGCGGGGGACCGAATTATTCAGAATCAAGTCCTAAATATGGTGCCATAAATTTTAGGTATTAGTCAAGTGCACCTTTTTCAGATAGAGGAGCGCAACAGAGGCGGCCAATAGCCATCATTAGCATTCAGGAGGAGCCAGCAGCTTCGCTGAATTATGGCAGCCATTTTGTGGCCTGAACCAATACCCCACACAATGCACTTAACTTCCCTAGGAACAAGTGAAATCACTTTGGCATCGGCCCAGATCAAGCGGGTTCAATAGAAAATAACAACTTAGAAATACAATATAATTTCCATTTAAAAAGGAACCTTGAGTATTAAGTGTATAAACGGCTGAATGGGAATGAGACCGCACACTTGACATCAAAATCCTTGCACCGTATTGTGTTTCATTGTTCGCAGTTGTCTCATGATAAATAACTCTGGACGGCGTGACTAAACATTACCTGAGCCGAGAGCGCTGTAGGTCACAGACAGTGAAGCAACTTGTACTGTAAAGGGGATATCCAGCAACCTTGTGGTGCAGATGTTCCGTAATCGCCGCGTTAAGCTCCGAGTTGCCTCAGATGTGAGAAGTTTTTGTGATTTATGGCGTCAATAAAAGTGGATTAAAGACACGGTCATGTACATTGTGAGAATATGGTTGTGCGGGGGGGGTTACTGAGGGTTTTGTACAAATGTGACAGCGAGTCAGAATAACACTAGTTCTCCTGAACAATCAGCCATGAAACCTAAGACTCCCCTCAGGCTACCCTTAGCTTTCTACAAGGGCTCTTAAGCCTGTCATACATCAAGCTGACACTTCCTACGGCGGCTGCAAGCAGCCAGCGTATTTCCAAACGGCGCACAGGGTTCTGTGGGCTTCGGATTAAACCAGCAACAAGTGTGCAGGCAAAAATAACATGCCCTTGCAGATGTCCTGTGAGGAACGCATCAAACAAGGCCGCAAATGATCGGCACGCTACATGACCATAGGGTATAGATGTCCGGACAGATTCCTGGAGATGCGCCGCACACTCCGGTTTCCTTGGTTTTTCCAAGATTTAGCACCATATTCTGCTTTACTGTCAATTGCTGGTAGCGTGTAGTTAAAATATGGGCACATCCCGGCCATATCAGCCGAAATTGGTGTCCATAAGATGTATAAAAACACTGCGGTCTCTAAAAGAATCTACAGCAAGAGAGGAGCCATCTTTGTTCTTACTTTGTCAGAATGGTGCCATAGGTATATAGGTGTATGGATCATAGGGTTGAGGGCGATTGGGGGTTGAGTGTCCAGGTGGACCCCAAAAGGTCAACACATAAATATGTCGCGATTACTTTTTTTTTGGGGGGGGGGGGGTGATTTGTAGACTTACGCACGTGAACCCCCAAATAGTGTACCATGTACCCCCGCATGGCTCATTTCACTCGTTGCCATTCCCGATCGTAGTCCGCGTGGATGGTAAAGTATGATAAAAAAATAATTTGGAAATACCCATGTTGACTTTTTCATGTTTTCACCATCACCATCACCATGGCAACCTTTTGCTCGTGTTGCTCTATCTTCCATGTTGACTTAATGCTTTTCTAGCACTAGAAGGGATTGCTTTTGACTTTCCCACCTTGCACCCCTCTAATGCTGCAGGTCCCTGGCTTATACACTCATGGGGGCATACAATCCTGGATGATATTTCCAATAGTCAGAAATAGAGGGCAGGACCAATTCAATCCCAGGACTCACCGCTGCAGATTCGGGCTCTTTAAAAATGTGAATCGGTATTGGCAGGAACGGCCACTAAATTGTCAAATTTTTAGCGGCCGCCTAAAAGTACTTGCAATTGCCAATCCATGTCCTTTCCAACATTTGGAATGTTTCCAAAAGTCGGGGAAAAATAAAAAACATTGAATAGGTCGAATGTGAATTTGAACTATATTATAGGCGAAAACTGACGATATCTCTAACTTTTGGAAATATAGCTAGGGACTAGGTAAAGTTACAAAAGCTTCTATAAATTAGATGAGGATGTTCCCATAGCAACAAATCAGATTGTATAATTTGTCTATCGCATCATAAAAAATTAAACAGACTCTGATTGGTTGCTCTGGGAAACATCACATCTTTTCATTTTTAGAAGTAAGTTTACCCCTAGCTGTCCTGCCGTGTAGCAGCCCTGATCCTTAATGCTCCCATAATGAAGATATCAAACTGGTCAGACAAGCTTGCAGCTCACTGTTGCTTTTGGGTCAACATTGCTACCCCTGTAGGGATTCTCACAGAACGAGCAAGTAAGTTTTGCTAGGCAGATACAGAAGGGGGGATGGTAGCCTCAAAAAAGTAATTTTACATTTAAATCTACAAAAGGACATAACTTCAGGTATGACAAAAGGCAGGGTTGGTTGGTTTAAACCAAATAGTTTTTTGTTTGTTTGTTTTTTAAACTCATTTTAATATGCTGGGACTACGGGCACAACAAAGCCTATTGTAAGAAATCCCTGGTATTATTCCACATTCTTGTTGCTTGTGGTCTTCATAAATCACACACACACACACACACACACACACACACACACACACACACACACACACACACACACACACACCAGAGATATAGGGAGGTGAATCAGATATGAGGTGTTAAATCTGCCTGGCATCAAGCAGTGTTAACAACAGTTAACACTCACAATCTTGAAGAGTAAAGCTGGGTACACACTTGTTCGATTCCCGGTTGATCGGGTATCCAGCCGTGACCCACTTTGACCCCCTGTGAAGTGGAGGAAGCAGGAGGGGGTTAGCGGCTCTTTCTATGGTGATCAGGAGGACACATGCGCAACACATACAAATGGTCTTGACAGATGCAGGAGCATTATAAGCCGTTTATCAGTTGATGCTCTTGCATCGGCACTGCATACACACCTATACAATCCAACGGCCATTCACCCGATATCGGGAGAACTGGACATCGATTGTATAGGTATTCACCCATCTTAAAACACCACCGACACATTAATCAAAGCTTGATGCTAGGCAGATTTATCTCTCTTATCTGATTCACCTCTCTATGGGGTTTATTCTAGTTCATTCTTTCTGACAAAATCCTTCTTAGATGGACAAAACCATGTGCACTGCAGGGGGGCAGATGTAACATGTGCAGATAGAATTAGATTTGGGTGAGTTATTTTGTTTCTGTGCAGGGAAAATACTGGCTGCTTTATTTTACACTGCAATATAGATCTCACTTTGAAGAAAAACCCCACCCAAATCTAATTCTCTCTGCACAAATTACATCTGCCCCACCTGCAGTGCACATGGTTTTGTCCATCTAAGAAGGATTTTGTCAGAAAGAATGAACTAGAATAACCCCCTATATCTTTGTAGGGTGTGTGATTTTACTGCATCGGATCAGCTTACTTAGATGAAGATCACAAGCAAAAAAAAATGTTTTTGATTTTTTTCAACCCTGACAAAAGGTGATTTTAGTTCCATAACAACTTTAGAATGTAAGCTCTCACAAACAGGGCCCTCTTCCCTCATGTGCTTTTCCTTTCCTTACTTAAATCATCCTTGATGGCATCAAATCCTGCGGTTTTCTGCCACCCTGATACTTATTATAGTGTCCTCTGCTGATGCAGATATGGTTATGTCCCGTGTACTTGTCCTCTATTGTATTCAAATGTCAGTCACTGTTTGCTTATTCATTTATGAACTCTGTAATTGGGCCTTGTGGATCCTTTTTGGTTCCATATAAATAAAGGATAGTAATAATAATTATCAAAAAGAACACACAGTGCAGTGTGGGTGGAGAGATCCCTCCAGGCCACCGTACACTCTTCAGGTTTTCCCGCTAACATTTTAGCAATGGTCCAAATACAGAAGATAATTAGAGAGTGATGTATTTAGGGTTCACGGTAGAAGATTTTCAATTTACAGATCTACAGAACTTTCATTGAAAATAATCAATATGAAAGCAGTGAGTCGGAGAGGGGGCAGCTGATCCCCAGAGCGAAGAAGTGACGTCTCGTCTGTAATCCCGTACACGTGGAACGCGGTTTATCCGGTAAACCCCCATTTTACATACATCGGGCAAATGTACTAGCGTATAATGTGCAAGTTCATCAGCTGCGTCGCACAACAACCGCCAGAATGCCCTGATGTTTGCATTATAGAAATACCTCTTTAGCGAACCATTCTAATGCTGGTTCTCTATGGAGCATGTGCGCCATTGTCCGTTCAGAAGCCTAGCAATACACATTTCTGAAAGCTACTTGCAGATAATAGTGATTACATCGTCCTAGACCTGGGAAATGGATACACACAGGCACATCTGAGTATTGATTGCAATGTAGACATGTCACACCTGAGTAAATCGCTGCTATAAATCGAATGAGATCTCATTAAATGGATTTTGCAATATAAAATCTCATCCAGATACAAGAAAATAATATTCCAGGTCTCTTCTGCAGCTGTAAGACAGCATTTTCTGAGAAGACCAGAGAGCCGCGACAATGACAAGCTAAGCTTTTGCGCAATGCAAACTCATTCGGTGAACGCCATTTCATTAAAACGAATATCTACGTTTGCATAAATAATACAGGAAACAAATTAACGTGATTTCCGTTTTCATTTTCTAGACGTTCCATTATAGACATAAGGAATGAAGTTCGGAAGAGGCGATTGTCTGGTCTATGAAACGAAGAGAAAAGACGACGGTTCATCAATATCGACATCTTTGTAGTTAGGATATCCTCGCTATGAGTGTCAGAGCGGGACGCGGGAAATAATTACACACCGAAAGGTTAGTCGGAATTCTCAAAATGAGTTAATTAGTAAACTCAGCCAGCTCTCCTTATTGCTGTAATTAATAATTGATTATGCAATAAGTGAAACACTATTTTTCATCAAATTCTAATTAAATATCTTTTTCCCCCTTGTTGATTAGATCAAGTTAAACTCTTTGTTAAATATGTTTGTGCAGAGATGAACAGTTTAATTTGAATTTTAATAATTCATATATTCCTTTAGAAACGAATAATTATAGGCGGTAATTACACTGGTTAAACCGGACCAGAATAAGTGGCTACCGTGATAGATGTGTTATTGTGATATAGGTGATAAATGGTAAATAAAAAAGGTCACCAAATCACGTTGAGCATAGAACAAAATCTAAGAATTAAAAGTTATTGCGGATAACACACAACCTCCGTAAATGGTGTAAACAGGACTTCAAAAAAGTACTTATTAGACCTATGAAACAATTTCCCTAAATATACTTTGTTTTCTTACAGTCCCTCGGACACGACACTTATCTGCTCTGCGTATTAAATACAACAGTATCTATAAAAACAACACGTATTCAAAGATAAGTAATAAACGTCCCGTTTAGGGTTATATAGTCCCTACTGAAGTACCCAGCAGATGGAGAGCATGTGCAATCCAATCATGTAACCCTCTATCCTGACTATATAAACCCCAATTACATACGCAACCAGAAGCACAGTAAGCAGTAGGGATGAGCAAAAGTAACAAACATAAGCTGGCAAAGAAAGCAGAAGGGATGACTTAGGCGTAGAGTCATCAAATCTTTCACAAAGGAAAACTAGAGGTGTAGCCCGTAGCAACCAGATTCTTATTATTATGTATTCATTACAGTCTAGGAAAGGGATATAGTCATAATCTCAACATACTCTATGTCTACAGTTAGTTATTGTTGACAGAATAATAACAATGGGAGGGGAGGGTTAGGCTCTGGGAGGGGAGGGTTAGGTTATGGGAGGGGAGGGATAGATTATGGGAGGGGAGGGATAGGTTATGGGAGGGGAGGGATAGGTTATGGGAGGGGAATGTTAGGCTATAGGAGGGGAGGTTAGGATATGGGAGGGGAGGGCTAGGGGTAGGGAGTAGAGGATAGGGTTAGAGTAGGCAAGGGGAGGTTAGGGTCAGGCTATGTGAGAGGAGGTTAGGGTTATACACTAGGGGAGGGTAATGATTAGTCATACTCCCCACCGGAAGACATGCTGAAAGTCATCCCAACGTCACAACAAGAGAACCTCCACTCCCTAACCCTAACCTCCCCTCGCATAGCCTTGCCCAAACCTCCCCTTCCCTAACTCTAAACTTCCCCAGGTCACTATTCGTCACTGACACTGCTGGGTTGCTCCGGGCCACAAGATGGCTTCCTTCACTGTGTGATGCACCTTCAAAGAAAGGCCAGAGTGTCTGTTCCACACTTACCGATGAAGTAGGCCAGGAGGATCACCAGTGTGACAGAGATAATGATAGCACTCAGTGCCGCACATTTCCAGTTGCAGTATTTATACGGCTTCTGCAGGTTAAAGGCGGGTCTGGAGAAAGTGCTTCGCGGTAAGGGTCGGGGTGGTGGCGAGTACACAGTGCTGGAGGTCAGAGGATAGCCTGGCGACGTTGTGCAAAACAAGGGGGACGTGCCTCCGGGTTTAAAGAGAAAATGCCTGTGGGGAAAACAAGAGTGCGGGTGGTTGAGTCCTGGGTATTCTGAACATAGCCTATAACCACTGCTACAACGATGGACACTCGCTCTCAGGCCAAACAATGAAGCGGATGTACAGCAGCTACGGTGATGTTCTGCTAGAGTTACCGGGCCAACCGTGTGCCTTCAAAGTTCAAATAATAAAGCTGGGACTGTGTTTTATAATAGCTGGTCAGTTTAGAAGAAGCTAAAGAAAACTGAAATTAAGGTTGTCCCCTTAGCCCTTGAAGCCTCCTTCCTGGTACCCCATGGAACACCTTGCCATGTCCTCTGGAACTAAAGAGGACTTTGAAGACTATAAGGGTGGTTTCAAAGAGTAAGATTCAGGCGAATGTCAGCCGGGTTGTGTACACAGATCGTGGAACCTGATTGGACAGGCGCTATGATGATCCAGTCAGGTGATACATTAACAAGTGTTTAAATCTTACCCGGTGGCATCAGATCATAAAAATGGAAACTAAAAGGGACTAGGGGGGAAATTTAGTAAAAAGTAAAACTTCTAGAAATAAAAAAAATGTGATGTTGCCCATAGCAACCAATTAGATCCTGTCTATAATTTCTATATTGCATCCTTGAAAATGATAGACAGAATTTGATTGGCTGCTATGGCAACATCAACTCAACTGTAACTCAACTTTAACAGCTTTAGTAAATTTACGCCTAGTTACCATGTGAGGGCTTCTTCCCCGAGGGTAAAGGCTGCCTTAGTAGGCGTGGAGGGGGGGGGGGGGGGGCACTCCTTTTCGATTTTTTATTTGAACAGATTGAGAATCCGCACATTACCCCTGCGGCATACCTTACTTCTACCACGAATGACAGCGGCTTCATTGTACAGTTTAGAGAGGAGTGACCAGCAACAACAGAAAGCATGCACCATTGTAACATCATAACTAGGCCTGCAATTACCAAGCAGCATACAGTTCACAGAACAGAAGGAAAACTGCACCAAAATTGCAATTACATTTAAGTTCTAGCCTGCTCCACCTCGGGTGCCCCGGACTCCTATTTGGTCCACAGATGCACTCCTCTCTCCCTACTATGGAGTTTCCCCAGAACTCCTCTCTTAAGAATAAAGAGTAGATGTAGGAGGGGCCCCACCAACAATGGAGGCTGGAGAAAGAAGAACATCTGTGGAACTCTGGAGCCAAATACGGAATGACAATGGGGATATATCGTAAGCATGGTAAGTAACATTCTGGGTTCTAGCAGTGAAAAACTGCAAATAACGTCAAATATTAAAATACAGGTGTCAGACAGGTCACGTGTGATATCCAAGTATGTGTTAAAGTAAATGCATGTATACTGAATGCATGCATAAGCAGACATTCCTGCAGAGCAGCTACTAATCGTGTCTAAGGGAAAGACATCCGCTCCTAATACGGACATCGGGATTTATCGGGAATGCATGGAAGCATACATGGAGACAGTGATGGGATCCATCTGTAGCCATTTTGGATTCTTTATTCTGTATAAAAAATCTGCACATTTTGATGAACGAATGACTTTGGACCACAACTCACATACAACTGCTATGCTATCGATGTTGATGGAACACAAGAGACCTAATGAGGATCACTTGTCTTGAGAACCCATCATAGAGCTTCTATGTATCGAGGTTAGACTGGAGAACCGATCATAGAACTATGTATAGAGGCTAGACTGGAGAACCCATCATCGAGCTTCGATGTATTGAGGCTAGACTGGAGAACCCATCATCGAGCTTCGATGTATTGAGGCTAGACTGGAGAACCAATCATAGAGCTATGTAGAGGCTAGACTGAAGAACCCATCATAGAGCTTCAATGTATCAAGGCTAGACTAGAGAACCCATCATAGAGCTTTTGTATCAAGGCTAGACTGGAAAACCCATCATAGAGCCTCTATGTATCGAGGCTAGACTGGAGAACCCATCATATAGCTTCTATGTATCAAGGCTAGACTGGAGAACCCAACATATAGCTTCTTTGTATAGAGGCTAGACTGAAGAACCCATCATAGAGCTTCAATGTATCGAGGCTAGACTGGAAAACCCATCATAGAGCTTCTATGTATCGAGGCTAGACTGGAGAACCCATCAAAGAGCCTCTATGTATCGAGGCTAGACTGGAGAACCCATCATATAGCTTCTTTGTATTGAGGCTAGACTGGAAAACCCATCATAGAGCTTTGATGTATTGAGGCTAGACTGGAATGCTGGAATGAGTATGTATTGAAGGACTAGGCAGGTAAGCGGGCCCTTTGAAAGATTTGGGTGTATTATCCCACTCACTCCATTTTAGGTCCCCATGATCAGGCATGGTGACTCAAGGACCACAAATGAGACTCCTCCCAGAAGACTACATGGTACGCCAGGTCTTTCACTGGGTTCTCTATATATTTTAGGAAAGGTATCCTATGCAAGAAAGTGCCCCTAACAACATGCTTATCTAGGGACAAAAACAGACCAACCACCCTCATCTGATTAGGACTGATAAGATCTCAAGTGGAACCACGGGTAACCTTCAAGTGTATGGTCATTGTTGGACCACAATAATGAGCCCAGTTGATGAAATCTTCAAGCCTGACTAGCAGAACACTCATTACAATCCGTTGAGTCACCCATATGTGCGGTTACATTGGCCCCAGGTCTTTCCAGGTTCCCAGAATGTTTATGTGAACTTTTTAGGTTGCAGGTAACATGTACTAGGACTTGTACAGCTCCTGGTTGCCCACCGGCCCTATACATTGTGCAGATCTGGGACCAATTCGACCACACACACACAGAATAACCAATGTCCTTAGGTTGAGAGACTGAATTGGGTGACCCTGGGCTCATTAGGGTGGTTTGGAGGGCCCAACATAGTTCTCAGTCTGTAACAAGTGGCTCCGAGCATATGCTGAGGGTTCCCTACACATTACCTCAGACATGTAACAAAGCAGTAACTAGACCCAGTGGTGACCGGCAAGTGCAGTGAATAAAGGGGGTGATTTCATGCAAAATGGCAGACAATCAATAGGATGTGTAACATACCCATCATTGTAAGCACCGTCATGTCGGGAGGTGGGGAAGGTGTCCATCTCAATGAGGTTGTCCTGCAAAGTCTCTAGGAATGTCTGCTTTGCTATGTTTCTACACACAGATGGAAACATGAATGAAGGCTGTGAGTCATGCATCAATGTAGTGACCTCATACTAAATGTACCCAATCATCATCAAAATACATATTATATATAGCGCAAAATTAAAGATCATAACAAATTGCAGTATATTGTATTATATTATATATACACAGGTTTATATTGTCTGCTGAACACTAGTGGTTTACCATTTTCTTTTACTGACCAGCAGGGGTCGCTGTTGTAAATGCTCACAGCTAAGAGTATTGGTCGGAGACTAAAACTTCCCAAAAAAGGAGGATGCTTCGAAGAAAACACTAAGGGCCTGACTCAGACCTGTTTACTAGGCTGCGTAGAAACGCAGCCTAGCGAACAGGTAAGCACTGCCCACTGCGTTGCCGAACGACAGCCACCCCCACCATCAAATCCCATCACTAGCATGCACGGGCATTTGTACTTGAACACGTACCCTCGCATGCAGCCGAAGGGGAGAGAAATCATTCAATGGTCGCGGACTCGATTTCTCTCCCCTTCGGTAATAAAAGTCACTCTAAATGGACTTATTTCCACCGCTGATCCCCGAATACAGGGTGGGCAGGTGAAGTCACATGGGTAACGCCCAACGTTTTTATGGAAACGCTGTGTGAAACTCGGCAAAGCCATTCGCTCCCGGGTTTTCCACATGCACAAACCCCAAACACCTGGGAAGGGGCTGAATTCGGCCCACTACGACCCTAATCAGACCCTAAATTCACAGTTGCTAAGCTAGAGTAGAGTTGCTTGCTGACAGAAGGGTGGCCATTTTGAATCTCGACCCAATAGTCATAAGAATAAAGCCTACAGGCTCACTGGGTAGCCATTCATGACAATACAGAACACAGAAGCACTCCACAGAGAAGGCCATTTTGTGGGCCAAAACAATCTTCTCTCTAGGGGCCAGTGACCTTCCACACTGGCTTCAAGAAACCATCCCAAAATGTCAACAGGGGTGCATTGGGGGCATAATGTGGCCCTAGAAACATGGGCAATACCAGAGGTATAACATGCCGGGTATCCATGGCAGTATCACTGGATAGTTGCTTTACTGCAGTGCTGAAATAACAGAATAAATGGGGACAATGCAGAGTAATGTCCGGCGGGCTGAACAGGCCTCATATACAGATCGGCCCACTGGGAATTTTCCCTGTGTGCCCTATGGCCAATCCACCCCTGATTATCAACACTGAATATATATATATATTTTGATGATAACTCTACTTCAAGTGTTTTGTGCATGAGGTTAGAATGACATGTGCTACCAGTGATGAGGGAATATCACACACATGACCAAACACATTTGCCATTTCTTATTACATTAAAAACCAAACCCATTTCACAGCATTTCATGATAGGAGAACACACCCAAAATCTGGCTTCTATACTTCGTGCTCATCCAATAGTAGAACAGCCATATATGGTCATTCTCTAGTGAGCAATCTAGCACCAGGCACCTTTTAAAACCTGTGCACTTCCTCTTCCCTGCCTGAGGTGTCGCTGTCTGCTTTGGTCCTTCTAGCACACTAAGGTCTGTATTGAGATACAGACCAGATTGTGCTAGAAGAAACAAGCGACAGCGACACCCCAGGCAGGAAAGAAGAACTGCTAGGGTTTCGAAAAGTGCAGGGTGCTAGAATGAACTACATTCCCTCTATTGCCGATGCTTCAT
Source organism: Crinia signifera (assembly GCF_055691185.1). NCBI lineage: Eukaryota > Metazoa > Chordata > Amphibia > Anura > Myobatrachidae > Crinia > Crinia signifera. The sequence goes on from NC_139218.1 coordinate 384,263,375, forward strand.
CGCAGATATCTTAAGGAGGTCTGAAAAAGCACCCGCTGTAAGGGTCAAGGTTCATTTTTATAGCGGTACAAAGAGAGGCAGGGGCCGTAGCGCAGGGGGGAGGGGATGTATGTATTAAATACACTACATGTTATATACATTGGCCATAGCAAATAATCAACCCTTTGGCATTTTCTGCGTTTGCGTCGTTACATTATAGAAGCAAAACAGATTTAGTTTAATTTTGGAAATTCTTCACAGCTGATAACATAAAATACATGATCAATAAAACTCTTCGTCAAGCATTTTGTAAGCTTCAAATAAAACACAGACAATAACTGATTGCATCAATACCGCCGAGGCCCGCATAAACAAACGCTGCTGTAATCAGCGGCAGTTAGAGGTCACAGACTGATTGGTGTCCACCTGTCTACAATTAAAGGGTTTTAATATAAATACACTTTTTTTTTTAAAGCGACTCAGTGTTCAGAATTCCCAAATAAATCTATTTTGCTTTCATTATGTAAGAAACAAGACAGCGATTTGTTACTGTCAAGCTAAACCTGGCATCGCTACATTATTTTCCATCAATACAGTAGACGTGTCATCAATGTGTTCAAAATGTAACATTTACACCAATGCAATAGACCGTGTAAGCTGTCCTGGCCTACAAGGATGAGCAATCTATAAATTTAATATATTCGACATAGACGTCCAACAAGAATGATAGTTTTGTATTTCTAATTTAATACACTGTAACTGGTAATCAGGAAAACGTGGCCTTTCTGCTGTAAATGATGTAGTTACGTTAGAACATTTCCTAAATCAAAACATCTTTACGGTTTAATTAGTCATAAATTTCATTTTCCTGATAAGTTATCTTTAGAAACCGCACCCCCTGGTGGGTAACTTTTCATAAAAAAATTGTTAGAACACCCGCCTAACTTTATCGAACCGTCTCCGCTGCGAAGGCAGGTCATCACATTTTGAATTTACAGTGGTTGCATGTGACGTCACGCAGCTGCCACGGCCGGCCCCGCAAATGGTCCAGACACAGCTGCGTTTTCTGGACTACGCCCCCACAAAAACGTTTAGACACCACCGCCAGCCCTTAGACTACAGTAGCTTGAACAGAATAGCAGAAATCTCCAAATAGCTATTTTTGTTGTTGTGCGGGTGAACCTGAATAAGGCCCATTAGGACTATGGGAACCAATGGTTAAATGATTAGATGTCTCAACCAATAGGATTTTGGCACAGTAAAAATCACAATAACCATCTTAAATAAATATTCAAAGCATACAATAAAAAAAGCTCTGTTTTCTCACATTACTGCCTGAGGAAACAGGTGGGATTGATGAAATGCATCACAGCTTTTTGTCTTTTTGAGACAAAATTTCAGGTTTATAGACTTTTTTTCTGTTTTTCACATGTTTAACCTAATCTGTATTTCTGCCATGCGATAAATAATAAATAAAAAAAAATTTGTCTTTATCGTAACAGATGATGACCGCCATTGAGAAGGCCGAACTCCAAAATAATTATTGTGAGTTTACGGCTACATGGAATACAAAATAAAACTATTATTATTTCAAATGAGGTCAGTGGGTGGGCATTCTGTTTTAAACAGCTGAACCACCAAAATCGTGTTGGTTGAGACCTGACCGTTTCACCACTGGACTCCGATTACATTAAGGGATTGTTAACACTCTCTCTTAGGCTGTAGTCTAATCTTCTACGTTGCATCGTAATTAGCTCGGACTCCTCTACATTGATTACAATACAAAAATTAAATAATTTTTGAAATTTTGCAACATTCAATTTTTTTGTTTATCGAAAGAATTCCTCGCCTGCTCTCTCTCTCTCTCTCTCTCTCTCTCTCTCTCTCTCTCTCTCTCGAGCACAGCTGAAGTTTGTTTTCACGGTCCTCCTTGAGTTAAGAGCCAGACGACGACAGCCATTTATTGCAGCTGATTAATTTGATTAAACGAAACCTTCTCCTTGCATTGGAAAGTCTGCTCCTTGCCGGAATCTGTATTCTGTGCAGCACGTGCATTTCTGCACTGGCGTGTCGGAGAGTCACTTTACCACTCTCATCGATTGGCTTCACCTCCTGCTCTCGAGCAGACGCTGCCGCAGACAGTTTCAAGCACGGCACCTCTTTCATTAAATAAAGAGAGACTCTAATTCATGTTAATAACACTTCACAGGCCCCTACACTTTCAGACGACTTGTTTTTGTTGTGTTTATAAGTCCACTTTTGCGACGAGCGGAGAGCTTTTCAGCTGTGCTCCAAAGCCGAGATCAAGTGTGGTCGCACTGACTCGTCCCGGTTCCTTAAGTAATTGCCTGAGCGGTGGAGTCTTTGGAGACCTACGTATCCATGAGACGTTACTGCCGCCAGGGTCCAAATAACTCTGCTGTCTTTTCTAGGAAAAAAGTTTTACTCCACAGTCTCTCTGTGCTTAAGTATTTCCAACCTTAATAGTAAACAGTGCGGGATCTGGACATGCTTATAGGCATAGACAGACCCTACTAAAAAAGTCAAAAAGGGTTAAGTAGAGTCCCAACGTGGAGTTTCCAATGGCATCTAGATGTCAACAGAAGAGTCAATTCTGAGTCCAGAGATCCTGATGTAATGATGCCTCTACTTTTTTCAGTTGAGTCCTCCGCTGCCCGGGTCCGACAAACTCCGCACTGCAGGCCATTCGACCTCCGAGGGCACGGTAGGTTTAAAAGGTCAAGCCGCGAACAAACAAAGGCCTGCAATTTCTCTCCAGAAAGTCATCGGTCATGCCGGAGGAAATAATGATCTCCAGTTCTGACCTGTGGTCATTAGCTTGGTAATATATATGCTCTGCATAATTGCCTAATTAGAGAAAATAAGCCCAGTCACTTTTTTGATTAATGCGTTATATTAGATGTCAGCTTTCGTTAGTGGTCAGTGAGCGACCAGGCGTATAATCTGCAATGTGAACTGCCTGTTAAGTTATACATCAGATGGGGACACGGGGAGAGGTCACACGGAACTTTGTACAAAATCCACACGAGTTCAAGGTTATTTGCCATGTAAGGAGAAATAGGTGGCGGTAATGGGGTGGGCAAGAGGGGCTTCTCAGAGGCGGCCACATGTGGACAACCTGGATTTGACGGCGTTTAAGCCTCCGATGAACCAGAAAGGTGACCTCTTGCTGCTCTCAGCTAGGTGATGCCTTGCGGTATTTATCCTGCAAACTTCAAAGGGAAGCCTTCCAGTAATTGAAATAATTGCAGAATACAGATGACGAGAGCTCTAAAACATGACAAACCTGGGGTCCAAGGTGGGGGGGGGGGGGGGGGGGCTCCTTTCTAATTCCCATCTATCCTCTCGCCTGTGCCTTGCGCTTGGATTCAGCATGATCCCGTCCCATACTACAACATAACACTATGCAGCCAAGAGTCCACAATGTAAAGAGTGTATCGCACGGACTTTCCCCCTGTCTGCATCAGGGTAATGGGGTGTAGCTAATGCAAAAATCAAACTTTGGCTTTTCATGGTGATCAAAGCAAGACCAGAGAAAAGCATAATTTTAAGGCCAACTGCAGCGTTCACATTTTTACCCTATCAGGGGGTAAAAGGAGGCCGATTATTGTGTTGCTCAAATTTAGTGCAGTCATAGACAGAAGATGCCATTACTGCCTGAAGAAGGCAGGAGATGGGCAGGTGGGTGCTGTATACCCACTGCTAGGGCGTACCTTGTGGTCCATTGTGATCCTTTAACCCTTAAGGGAACAATCAGGGGCGTAACTAGATATTCGTAGGCCCCATAGCACTGTTTCAGCAACAATTTCTTTAAATGTGACTGTTTCGCTCATTTCTGTATTCTGATAAGCGCTGCAGAACCCCTGGGGCACCAAATAAACAAACATAATAATAATGGTGCTGCAGTGTAATCATGAGCTATATAGCGCAAGAACCAGACAGGGGTCAACGTCCCCCACCCACACCCCCCATGGTCCTGCTGACTGGGGATAAAGGTCAGCCTGAGACTCATCTGTAGTAAATACATTTACTTGACAATACCATTGAATACAAAATGATCTACTGGAAATGCGTCAGGACGGACAATCTGAATGTCTCGCCCTTTATGGTGGCTGATACTTTGTCGTTAATGGTGTCTAATAAACTACAGTATGTAGTAAAGTAACATTGTTACACAGGCAGACAGACTATAGACCCATTGCAGAGGGACACTGCAAAAGCTTTTATCTAGGTCACACATTGGTCCTGTGAACAAAACAAACCACCCCGGTGTTGATTGCTTTTCCAGGCCTTTTACCAGCAATTAGCAGGTCAGTGTTATTGCTGAGCCTGTCGTCACTCGGCCCCCACCGAAACATCATCACACTACTTCAGCAGCTACTGAGAAATACCTGGTCTCCAGGGGGATGTTACTGTTGAGAAGCCAGTTGTCCTGACCATGGACGGGCTCCTGGGCACTGCCCGGGGGCTCTCCTGACAGCGAGTGATCCGTGGGAGCAGGGCTGGGGTTACTCCGAGGGGTGAAGTTGCCTCTGTTCAGGGAGTTGATGGAAGCCGCATGGTGGGGGATCGGCGGGTGGGACAGCGGGGGAGGAGGGGTCCTCAGCCTCAGGTGGTTCTGCAGACCCAGCGGCTGATCTGGAAATGAGAAAATCAGGACGTTAAGAAAAAAACGAAATGGAAATTTTACTTCAGATATATTGACGACATTTACATAGGAGGGAATCTGAAATACACCGATTATGGAGAGGATCTAGTAAACCTCCCATAAGAGGTGAGATGTGACTATACCATATGTGGACTATACCAAACGTGGACTATACCATTCCCAAAGTAGGGGTACATTTACTGTGATGGGAGTTCTATTGAAGATGTGATGTTGCCCATAGAAACCAAACAAATTATATCTAATATCTTCTAGAAGGTCCTAAATAAGTAAGAATCAGTATCTGAATAGTTACTATGAGCAACATCCCATCATCACATAATGGCCCTTATTCAGATCTGATCGCAGTACAAATTTGTTCTCAAAATGGGCAAAACCGTGTGCACTGCAGGTGGGGCAGATGTAACATGTGCAGAGAGAGTTAAATTTGGGTGGGGTGTGTTGAAACTGAAATCTAAATTGGGTACTTGTGTATGATCACGGCGCCCATCGCATCCCACTAATTAAGGAATGCGATGGACCCGATTTTAGCCTTCTCCCGGGCTGAGTATACAATTTTAAAGTTGCGTCGCATCGCATGCCATTATAATGGCATGCGATGCGATGCAACGCGATTTCCCATTGATTCCCATGTTAAATAGCCCCCCCAGACCCGATTTTTAATTGTATACCCACCCTGATGGGTAATTAGTATGTTAAATGCCCCCACATTGTTAACAGCCCCCACTATGAACGCCAACCCGAAGTGTGGCGAGCGCAGCGAGCCCGCGAGGGGCGGCGGTACACGTCCTCTGACCTTTTCATACTTTTCATACCCCCACTATCCACGTCGGCGTGGAGTTGATTTTATAAAATGTGGCAAGCGCAGCGAGCCACCGAGCCCGAAGCATGGCGAGCGCAGCGAGCCCCGCGAGGGGACGCGCATAACTTCACAGGTATATGCGTCCACGCTTCGGGCTCGGTGGCTCGCCACACTTTATATAATCAACTCCACGCCGACGTGGATAGTGGGGGTATGAAAAGGTCGGAGGACGCGTACCGCCGCGTTCATAGTGGGGGGCCGTTAACAATGTGGGGGCATTTAACATACTAATTACCCATATACAATTAAAAATCGGGTCTGGGGGGCATTTAACATGGTAAGAAGGCATCTGGGTGCCTGTACAATTAAAAATCAGGTGAAATCACGTTGCATTGCATTCGATCATATCGCATGCGATGCAATTTTTTATTGTACAATGCCCTGAGATGGAAATCGTGGGCGCCGTGATAATACACAAGTACCCTAAATTGCAGTGTAAAAATACTGCAGCCAGTATTTACCCTGCACAGAAACAAAATAACTCACCCAAATCTAACGCTCTCTGCACATGTTACATCTGCCCACCTGCAGTGCACATGGTTTTGCCCATTTTCCAAACAAATTTGTGGTCAGATCTGAATAAGGGCCATAGTGACAAATCCATATGCACTTCAAAAAGTCAAAAGGGGGAGTGATAAAGTCCCAGCCAATCAGATACTTGCTACGTTAGATGTCAGGTTAGAAAAATGACAGCTACGAGCTGGCTGGCTGGCTGGTGCTTTGTCTCTCTCCACTCAATCACTTCTTGAAGCTTAGTACATCTAGCCTCCAATAAGAGGGAATGCGTCACTAGGTCGGCAGTATGAAGGTAGACTTACATTAGGTCAACAAATAAAGGCCGACGGGGCCTATGTCGACACAGGAAATAGGTATACAAGCAAAAGGTCGACCTGACTTTTTCGCTCCCTTTTTTTATTTTTCCCCCAAAAACAGGCAGTAGTGAGAATAGAATAGTGTAAGCCACGTGGTACACTGATGGTTTGTAATTCTTGGGTATAATCACCCGCATGGGAATGCTGTGATCTGTACATACATATTCACACAGTTCTCCCCTGGAAAAGGCTGGGCTTGTACCAGATATGAATGGGGCTGTGTAGGATATGGGTGTGGCTTTGATAGATATGGGTGGGGCTTGGTCAGATATGGGAGGGACTTATTTTGCTGGATGCATCAAGCATGGCATTCTGATTGCCAAGTCACTTTTATTAATGTCCCAAGATTTGCAATTAAGCAACAGACTCTTCCGATAAGAGCTGTCGTTCGTGGTGTGAAAGCACCAATGCCCAAAATTCCCAGGTTGAGCAACCCTGGTTACAACCAGCGTTGAACACGGCTCTGACCCGAGTTTCTGTGCATAGTAAACGGGTAATAGGTCGCGCGACTGAGGTCCCAAGCGGAGAAGGCAGCACTTGGAAACAGAGTCAGCTCTAATTGCTGCCTCTTCCCCCTCCCCCAATGACGTGCCGTCCCATCTGGCATCAGCGACCTGGCATTTGCTGTGTGAAAGGGGTATTAGTAAAGTGGGCACGGTGATACCAGTAGCTGTAAATATTTTCATAAGCCTGAGTGTTCATCCTGGCTCCCTGCCACTTATATAACCCATGCAGTTCCTCTTCCCCGCCTGGGATGTCCCTGTCTGCTGTGGAGCTTCTAGCACAGATCTGATCTGCATATCAGTGCTGAAATACAGACCACACTGTTCTAGGAGCACCACAGCAGAGAGCGACACCCCAGGCAGGGAAGATGAACTGCAAGGGTTTTCAAAGATGTAGGACGCTAGAATGAACACTAATAATGGTATAACAAAAGTCATTTTAAAATGGGACAGATACAAGGATTTCTGGTACTTGTTTCCTAGCACGGCCACAATCTTAAGTAATCGTGTCCCTTAATTAAGGGACACGATTACCCCGATGGACCCGATTTCTTTTGAAATCAGGTCCATTTTGCCGGCTAGGAAACAAAAATCGGGTGCATCGCGTCGGTCGGGACCATTAACATTGGTCCCGACGCGACCGACGCGATGCACCCGATATTTCCATTGACTTCAATGTTAAAAAAATGTTTAACATTGAAATCTTGTCGGGAAGTTAAAATAATCGGGGGCATCGCGTCGGTCGGGACCATTAACATTGGTCCCGACGCCATGCGACGCGATGCACCCGATTTTTGCATAGGATTCAATGTTAAAAATTTTTTTAACATTGAAATGGTGTAAAAATGTCAAAAAATGTGAAATGGGTCAATATGACCCATTTCACATTATAAATGTCCCCGTCGTCGCCCCACGATACACGCCAACCCGAAGCGTGGCGAGCGCAGCGAGCCCGCGAGGGGCGGCGGTACGCGTCCTCCGACCTTTTCATGCCCTACTATCCACTAGGGCGTGGAGTGAGAATAGAATAGTGTGGCGAGCGCAGCGAGCCACCGAGCCCGAAGCGTGGCGAGCGGACGCGGATATCTTCACAGTTATACGCGTCCCTTCGCGGGCTTCACAGGTGTCCGTGGCGACGCGGACAGCTGTGAAGCCCGCGAAGGGACGCGTTTACCTGTGAAGGTATCCGGCTGCGCTCGCCACGCTTCGGGCTCGGTGGCTCGCCACACTATTCTATTCTCACTCCACGCCCTAGTGGATAGTAGGGCATGAAAAGGTCGGAGGACACGTACCGCCGCCCCTCGCGGGCTCGCTGCGCTCGCCACGCTTCGGGTTGCCGTCTATCGTGGGGTGGGGTTTACGCGCTTGAATTTGGGGGGGTTGGGAATTTTTTTCATTCAATCCAATGTAAAATTGGGTCCCAGGGACCCAATTTACATTGGATTTAATGAAAAAATCGGGTGAAAAATCGGTCGGTCGCGTCGATCGCATCGCATGCGACCAAATCGCATGCGATGCGATCGACCCGATTTTTTTCAGCACGATCACCCCGATCTTAATCGGTGTGGCCGTGCTAGGAAACAAGTACCGGATTTCTACACACTAGATGCAATGACACTGCAGAGCCACCTCCGCACAACATCACCCTCGGAGTTAACACCTCCATCAACAAAAACCCTGTGTGTGGTCCTGTCAGGACGTGGTGATCCTAACCCTTGTGCTAATAACTTCCTTTAAACAATTAAAGGATATATGCATGTATGAAGTTTAATCCGCTCTGGTTACACGCTTCCACTTTGCCCACCGAACACCTAATCACCGGTAAGAACACAATCATACATACAGCATCTGCACTCATAGCAGAGACAGGTAACCTGCGGGCAGCTGTTGTGGAACTACAACTTCTAGGATGCACGGCTGATAACAAGTCAGGGTCCGTGGGTACAAGGATCGGAGGATCCCATATACCATGCATGTCCAAACAATGGCCCTCCGGCTGTTGTGAAACTACAAGTCCCATCATGCCTTGCCACAGTACTAAAGTGCTATTAGGGTATGGCAAGGCATGCTGGGATGTGTAGTTTCACAACAGCTGGAGAGCCATCATTTGGACATGCCTGCCATATACCCACTGTACATATGGGGAAGTAGAATTATAACAAGGATCACAGCAGTGCGCAATCCCTGTTCTGTCATCACAGAAACAAAGAGCAAAATAAATAAATACATTACATTTTATTATTGTTATTATTTTTATTTCTGGTTCCTTTGAGCAAGTGATACTGCTTTCACATTGCAGAAATAGGTAATGACACGGTATTCTTAAATGGGACTTTAAAACGGGTCTGAGCCTTGAGACCTTCACATTGCAGGTGAAAACCGTTTTAAAAATCATTTAATACCATTCAAACATTCAACCCCCGTTTAACCCCCAAGGGACACGTTTCAAGCCATTGAAATAGAGCTTTTCAAACTGCCAAAAAAACGGCTTTAAAATGTGTAGGACTCTGCTTTTTAACCATGTTGAAATACCGGTTAACTTTAACCGGTAAATCAACTTTGGCACTTTCACATTGCAGCCTTAAACGTTTTAAAATGGAAAAAAAACGGCAATATACCGTTTTAAAAGTGCGATGTGAAAGGGGTATGAGATTGCTTATGTGCACCCGAACCCCCCCAGACCAGCCTAGTGAAGGGTTCCTTTAACTCTTACCGCCCGGTAACAGTACCCTGTGTAGGCAGTCGAGTAACTCTTAGCTGCCCAAAGAGATGTTATTAAAATCTCACTCATGTCTATTGACTAAAAAAATGACGATCAAGCTGATCCCGCCCTAAGTAAATAGACCCCTTTCAACATCTGAACACCTAGTAGACCACAGGGAAAACAGTTAACCGCATTTCTAGCTTTGAATGGTGGCCACAACCATGGAACCGAATAGAGAAACGGAAGCCATGGGGGCTCATTTACAAAGGATTGGGAAGGGGAGGGGGAGGATTATACAGTGTCCGGAAATCCTTCTAGGCAGGAAAGTAATGAGAGATCAGAATAAAGCGTCGGATGGGTATTACAAGTGATTTCTGCTGCAAGGGTTAACGAATGTTTACCCTCACTTTAGGAAGGCGGCTGCAGTGAGCGGAGATACAGGCAGACTATACCTAATAAATGATGCAATTGTGATAAACGCAGTGTAAAAAAAAAAAAAAAAAAAGAGACATTGGTTCTAATTCAGGCCCGCTAGCAGGTTAAACGCCACCCCGCCGAACGCACGCTCTCCCCCCGCCAAGCAAATCCCCGCAGTACTATGCTAGCATATACGCAAAAGCGCAAACCCCCACCATTGGCTGGGGGAATCAAATTCAGACCTCGCCGAATAGCCCCCTTGGAACTTGTATAAATTTAGTTTTAAAGGTTAATGAATGAAAAATCATTGAATGAAAAATCCAACAAAATGAGCTGATGGAGTTTAATGCTTTTTATTTCTTGAAAAGGATGAACGGTAGGCGGGAAACGGACAGCCCTCACACGACGTTGTGCGCACTTACTACGGCTGGGCCAATATATTCAGGCCTGAACCGATGTTTCCGGGAAGCCACCAATTCAGTGAATTTCTAAGTTGCATTATCCTGAAAATTGGCCCCAGTTACGAAATAGCTGCCTGAGGGATGGCACTGGTTCTGAGAGATAGTACAGGCAGGTCTGTCCACGGTATTGGTTCAGCCGGCAAAATGGCCGCCGCCGCCTCTTTGTGTATGCTTCAGCCGGATGCCCATGAAGGGATTACACCTTTGCAATAAACTAGATTTACAGAGGGAACAAAGGCCATGACATCTGAGCACTGGGAACGGTCTTCCAGGCTCCGGACTCGAACAATCTGTCCAGCATTTGTAATTCTGTTGCATTTGCCTGCAGACGGCATTTGGATTATTACGCCTCAAGCATTTACATCGCACATTAAAATGCAGCGGCCATTTTATCTCTCTGCTAGTTAGAAGCCCGTCAAAATGACAGCTTCTGCAATGCACTTTCACTTCGAGCTGTGACCGTTTTTACTTTGAGCTGCGGCAGTTTTTACCCCACAAACTTCATCTCGCTCCCAAACTGCTCCGACTTCTCTCCATATCTAGCAAGTTCAAAACGGCTCAGTGTCTCTGCAAAAATTGCTTTCACTTTCTGTTATGACGTGTTTTTTGCACACAAAGGAGTAATTTGGTCTGCTGAGTGGAATCTAGTGGTCAGTGACTCGGAACCGGACCTTCTTTTGTGTACTCGCCCTGTTCACCCCAATCGCCATAAATGTATATATATATTTTTTTTTAAATAGAAGAAAAAAAACTTTGACGGAGGTGGGGGTTTGGGGGTGGGGTTTTTGCAGGATAATGTGAGCTTGGAGGAGCCGAGGGTTAGCGAGCCGCACTCATCTGCCTGGAACAGATGCGAATCAGTGGAAATCCGAAGAGAAAAGCAGACACTGGGAAAGTGACGCCTTTTCTGGAAATCAATGTGTGAAAATCTCCTTACAGGATTAATGCAGCAAATGCCCTGCAAATGAATTGCTTGGGACTAAATTAAATGTAAAATAAATAAATATATAGCAGAACGCTGGGGGAAGGAGGCACGAGAGAGTAGGGCAGATCTCCCGGGATTACTGAAGTGCTAAAATGAATTGTCCATTTATTATTAATTAGCAGATATCACCACATGTCGGTGAGGGTTGTGGGGTTTCGGCACCCCCCCTTAGTGTCCTGACTGCTCACGGCTCAGCCCCTGAAGGATGACAGATAACACTTTGTAATCCGTAATGAAAATGTCAGTCTGAGGCATGCCAAAGGGGGCTACACACGGGGAGATGTGCTGAGCGATCGGTCAGGCCAGTGTTTTCTGGGGAGAACACTGTCCATGACACCAGCGATTACTAGATTCATCCAGCATGCTTGATATTAATCATCCAGGCGATATGTAAAAAAAAAAAAAAAAAAAAAAAAAAAAAAAATCGATGGTCATCCATTGCATAGTTTTGCACCATCGATGGCCAGTTGCACTTTTGCCATCGATGGCAAAGGCAACAGGCTGATCGGGGACAGAGCTGATGTCACATGACTTCTCCTCAAACACCTGGGCACGTTTGCATTTTCCCTGACACTCCCATAAAACGGTCGGTAACCGCCCCCAAATGTCAGCTTCCTGTCATTCAATTTGCGTACGGCCTGCGATATTTGCAGGATTTCACCACAGGACTGAATTAGGCCCGATGTCTAGATAAACACCATATGGTCCTGGTCATTTTTACTTTCTTTATATTGTTAGAGAAGACGGGACTATTTCCAGCAGATTATTCCGCCGTCCCAGTGGTGCGGCGCCATGTTTACCATAAAGGATCATTTGCACTAAAGAGAGAGAATAAAACCCGTCAGCCCGTGACTTACTAAACACAATATTAATTTGTATTTCTTGGGTCGTAAATTTGATGAAGGCAGGAACCCGGCCATGCGAGATGGCGTAACACAATATTACAACCGCTATAACATAATAGGAGTGTACAAATGGTACACTGCTCAACAACCAGGGGTAGGAGGGGGGCAAGATGGATGGTAACGACGTCCGGGCCGCTTTGTAGGGATCTAATGAGGATCCCACTGTGCCCCCTCATTATCATCATTAATACCACAGTAACGACTGTCACGCATAAAATATGAGCGCTCGGAATAATAAAGAAATGAGAGGGAAAAAAAACATGTCACATCGCTAAAGAGGCTTAATGCATCAAATATTGTCACGCTTTGCTGTACATTAAAATGTCATTGACTGCCGCTGACATTGGTAAGTAATAGGCGCAGAAGAACAATTAGGAGTCCCCATAAGTGAAATCTGCTGCTCAAGGATTTCCAAATGTCACCTCCACCGCCAAGTTTCCACAGGACAGCCATACATGGGGAAGAAGGGTAACGGTGTCGCAGAAGTGGCACATGAGAAAAGGTGCTGGAAGTTTTTTGTGGTTCAGCTTTTGGGAAGAGTCCTGGGGGCCAGATGCACTAAGTTTTCAAAAGTGATAAAATGGAGAGTGATAAACTACCAGCCAAACACAGGGCGAGATGTATCAAATGGAAAATGCGGTAAAACCCCGGTTTTACCGCATTTTCCAATGTATCAAAAATGATACCGCACTGAAGGGTATAGAACCTACCCTATAGAAGCCTATGGGCTTCTTTTCGCCGCCCGCCGACGCAAACCCGCCGATTCGCCGACCCCCCCTCTGGCTTACCTTCCTGAAGGGGGGGCCTCCGTCACCGCACCGCGATGCCAGCCGCATATGTTAGTACATATGCGGCAGCATCGCGGGGGGGGGGGGGGGGGGGGCGGCGAAGGGCGGCAATGTATTTTAATACATCCCGCCCACGGTCTGTGACATGGCAGGTAGGAGCTGATTGGCTGGCTGGCTGTTTATCGCTCTCCATTTTATCACTTTTGACAGGATCGGTCACAGAGCATCTGATTGTTGCGGTTCTGAGCAACTGTGGTCGTGCAGACGGGAAAACACAATACAGCTGGGTTTTTGCTGCCGCTGCCCGTTGCCTCCCATAAACAGTCCCTCACTTTGAGCTGTGACAGTTTTTAGCCCACAAACTCTCCACTCCACCCCCAGTCCCTATCTGCTCCTACCTCCAATCTCTGTCTTCACAGCTCCCTATCTCATATCCAGCAAGTTTAAAACAGATCAGTGTCCCTGCAAAAATTGCTTTTGCTTTCTGTTACGACATATTAACACACAAAGGAGTAATTTGGTCCATCAAGTGGGCTCTAGTAGTCACTGGCAGTAATTCACCTCATAGTGGTGAGTAGTTAGCCTTTTATATACAGTATATATATAGATCAGGCAAATATACACACAATGGGACAGCATACCTCCCAACTTTTGTAGTTGGGAGGTCGGGACATTCGCGCGGCAAAGCCGCGTGCTCTCCCGAAAAGGGGGCGCAGCCTCGAGGAAAGGGGCGTGGCCTCGTGGGATGACGCGAACTCTGGCCACGCCCTGTTTTCGCCGCTCGTCGGCGCTGAATAGACGCAGGCTCCCAACTGTCCCCCCCTCCACCGCGGGACAATGGCGGCCCCGGGCGGGACGCAGGAACGTCCCCGAATATCGGGACGTTCCCGCAGTAAGCAGGACAGTTGGGAGGTATGGGACAGTAGTACTAAAGGTGCTGATGTCCTTAAGACAAGTCAGACAAGAGTAAGTCGGACCCAATTTCCCCGAGTACCCCCAGCAGTTCCCATACGATTTGGCATTTGATGTGGAATTTTTACATGCGATAAATCACATGCAATTATCGCATGTAATACTCCCAGGGAGCTTAAGGCGGGAAGCAGAATACATTTTTTTTTTTAAAACACATTCAAAAGAATAGACGGCCGCTGATTGGCTGAGAGAAGTCTCTTATCCAATCAGCGGCCTCCCATTCGGGAATCCACTGGCTAGCTGAGAGTCCCCTACAACAGGGAAGCATTGCCGCACTGGTGTATTCAGGTTTATGAGGAGCACGTCGGACAGCCCGGCCTATCTGCAGGCGTTATGCAGCCTGCCTGTGGCAGAGCTGACTGGCTTACAATGCATATATACATACACATCTCGGAGAACACAAACCTCTGTGTCATACAGCGACCGCCTGATTTACAGCTGTAACCCCCATGAATCAGAAACAAGACAAGCTAACTTTTTCCTGATGTGGCAAAGTGCCGCACCAAAGAAAAATATTGACTTTTTGTTCAGAAAATCAATATATATTTTTTTTCACAGCCGGGCTGTCAGGCTTATTCAGAGCGGCTTTTCATCCCCATCAGCATTCCTGATTATGAAATGACAGAATGATTCTGCTACCCCACCGGGGCGACGCTTTTCTTCACATTAACCACGACCAAAGGACAAGAGAAGGGGGGAGGGGGGATTACTGGCTGCAACACGTTCAGGTGTTAACACAATTTAACGATTCTTTTACATAAACCTGTGGAACAATCTGTACAAATGTATTTAATTCCAAAATGTAATCTCCAAAATCATGCTCATCGCCATACCACTGACACAACACAGGCATATGCTCCCCATTTACCCCTGTACATTAAGGTGTATGCCCGCTTTGCCCCCGCACACAAGCAAACACTCCTGCATTACCCCCACACACTAGCATACACTCCCCTCATTCCCCCTCACAGTAGCAAATGCTCCCGCATTACCCTGCATACTAGCAAACGATCCTGCATTACTCCCGAACACTATCATACACTCCCACATTACCCCCCGCACACAAGCAAACACTCCTGCATTACCCCCACACACTAGCATACACTCCCCTCATTACCCCCTCACAGTAGCAAATGCTCCCGCGTTACCCCACATACTAGCATATGCTCCCGCATTACCCTGCATACTAGCAAACGATCCTGCATTACCCCCGAACACGGTCATACACTCCCACATTACCCCCGGCACACTAGCGTACACTCCCGCATTACCCTGCATACTAGCATACACTCCAGCATTACCCTGCATACTAGCAAACGATCCTGCATTACCCCCGAACACTATCATACACTCCCACATTACTGACGGCACACTAGCGTACACTCCTGCATTACCCTGCATACTAGCGTACGCTCCCGCATTACCCCTAACACTATCATACACTCCCACATTACCCCTAACACTATCATACACTCCCACGTTACCCACGGCACACTAGCGTACACTCCTGCATTACCCTGCATACTAGCGTACGCTCCCGCATTACCCCTAACACTATCATACACTCCCACATTACCCCTAACACTATCATACACTCCCACGTTACCCACGGCACACTAGCGTACACTCCTGCATTACCCTGCATACTAGCGTACGCTCCCGCATTACCCCTAACACTATCATACACTCCCACGTTACCCACGGCACACTAGCATACGTTCCTGCATTACCCCTGCACACCGGCGTATGCTCCTGCTTTACCCCTAGACACAGGCGTATGCTTCCGCATTACATCTACACACTGGCGTATACTCCAGGAGCGCAGACTAGTATATGGTCTGACATGTACATACATAGAAATGTAACAAACAACACAGAATACAAAATCAAGTCAGGGTGTAAACTGCTTCCCTGTGTATAATAACCGGGTCCCAGTCACACACTGCCCAAGCGCGCTCCGCGCCATCCCCCGCGCTCCACATCTCGCATCGGTCTCTTTTGTCCACAAGTCAACTAATCAGTAACGATGCCAGAAAATGTGCACAGCTGTACGGTTCGTTATTGGACTCCCAAAAGAAATGACGCGCACGCCGCTTCCGTCCTCTACACTATAAACTAGAATGTCAAAATTTACTGGCGTATAAATATTGTACAATAATTGTACTTTAGTTTATCCACCGTGCAGCCCATAAAGTGGTCCAGTCCTCACCAGAAATGGCGGCCTGGTGGCGGGGGGGGGGTTGTGCTATTTCTCAGCTAATGACGGACCTCTCTGCACGGTCCAAGTCAATGGGGGCCCACACTGAAAAGCCAGAAGCTGTGACTGGTGGGCCATTACTAATCATTAAAGATCCATGATAACAAGTTGGGAGAACAGGTCAGTGAGCTTTTGTTAGAGGTCGGGGGAGCACCGCGGGGAACCTCCGCGCTCAGCGGTGTAATCAGACTGAACGGAGAGTGCAGCTACTAATATAACAAGATGCCCCAACTCCACCGCTCATAAAGACATTCTTCAGGGAATCAGCAGAAAAGGCTTCAGCAGCGGGGGAATGGCGGCCGCAGGCCATATCATACAACTATGTGCAATATGTGTGACAAATGTAAGACTGCATCAACAACCTGCCCCTCTTCTGTGACTAGCCGGGCTGCTGGAAGCATGGTGGTGTCCATCTAGCCAACACCTGCGGACAGTATCAAAACGGGATGGTGGGAGGGTGGGGGTCACTGAGTGGCAACGGTCCGTGCTGTTGGGTGAGGAGCACAAGGCACGGTCTCAGTCATATAGTACAGGACATGCGTGGCTGATCCGGGGGACTCACGTCTCTAGAGGAGGTCCAACAAGGGTGGCTGGTCACCCAGAGAGCATGCTGGTTGGTGAATTGCTGGGACTTTCCACCAATCAAAGTGCAGATAGCCATTCACTGTATGGAAGCATATGACGCAAAAATGGAGGCGTAGTTTACGGTGTTTTTGATTGGTTCACATGAAAGGGCGGGTAGTCCCGATGCATTGCTTTGACCAATGCCTACAATGCTGGCCTTGTTTGTGGCTCCAATCAGATCCCATACAGCAGTGGTTCCCAAGTGGCAGGTGCACAGGTGCACTCATTACTCACTGAACATGTATCAAACAGGTTTAAAATATAGTAATAATAAGCCCTCACCAGCTGCAACATATCACAAACAGCTACAGACATTCTCCTGCCTCTGTCATTGCGGATTGTGACTAAATAGAACTACATTTAGGTTTGGGATATTATGAAGACATCCCTGCAAGATATTTTGCTACATAACATAGTTTCTTATTTTATTGCTGTAATATACAGTATAAATAAATTAGGCCTATCCAATATAATGGGCCAATGTTAGCGCTTGAGGATATATACAACTGGATTATACTATAAATTATTGGTATTTACTGAATCTGAAAGCTGCAATGACAATAACATTTCCTCTCACAATTGTCCCACATCAGTGACAGGATCTTCACATTACGCTGCTGGAGACCCTGCTACTCCCACAGTATAACTCTCAGCCTGTGACTTCCTGCTGCCTCCATTCCCCTCCTCACATCATGTCACTGTCCCTGTCACATGCAGCCCTGTCCTCACTGACACATCACTCATCCCCTGATATACTCTGTGCTGCTGGGGACCCTGCTCCTCCCACTATATAACTCTCAGTCTGTGGCTTCCTGCTGCCTCCATTCCCCTCCTCACATCATGTCACTGCTCCTGTCACATGCAGCCCTGTCCTCACTGACACATCACTCCTCTCCTGATATACTCTGTGCTGCTGGGGACCCTGCTCCTCCCACTATATAACTCTCAGTCTGTGGCTTCCTGCTGCCTCCATTCCCCTCCTCACATCATGTCACTGTCCCTGTCACATGCAGCCCTGTCCTCACTGACACATCACTCCTCTCCTGATATACTCTGTGCTGCTGGAGACCCTGCTACTCCCACAATATAACTCTCAGCCTGTGACTTCCTGCTGCCTCCATTCCCCTCCTCACATCATGTCACTGCCCCTGTCACATGCAGCCCTGTCCTCACTGACATATCACTCATCTCCTGATATACTCTGTGCTGCTGTGGACCCTGCTCCTCCCACTATATACTGTAACACTCAGCCTGTTGCCTCCTGCTGCCTCCATTCCCCTCCT
Source organism: Crinia signifera (assembly GCF_055691185.1). Classification (NCBI taxonomy): domain Eukaryota; kingdom Metazoa; phylum Chordata; class Amphibia; order Anura; family Myobatrachidae; genus Crinia; species Crinia signifera. The sequence goes on from NC_139218.1 coordinate 384,281,674, forward strand.
CACATCATGTCACTGCCCCTGTCACATGCAGCCCTGTCCTAACTGACACATCCCTCACCTCCTGATATACTCTGTGCTGCTGGGGCCCTGCTCCTTCCACTATATAACTCAGTATGTGGCTTCCTGCTGTCCCCATTCCCATCCTCATATCATATCACTGCCCCTGTCAAATGCAGCCCTGTCCTCACTGACACATCACTCCTCTCCTGATATACTCTGTGATGCTGTGGACCCTGCTCCTCCCACTATATACTGTAACCTTCAGCCTGTGGCCTCCTGCTGCCTCCATTCCCCTCCTCACATCATGTCCCTGCCCCTGTCACATGCAGCCCTGTCCTCACTGACACATCACTCATCTCCTGATATACTCTGTGATGCTGTGGACCCTGCTCCTCCCACTATATACTGTAACCTTCAGCCTGTGGCTTCCTGCCGCCCACATTCCCCTCCTCACATCATGTCCCTGTCACATGCAGCCCTGTCCTCACTGACACATCACTCCTCTCCTGATATACTCTGTGCTGCTGGGGAGCCTGCCCCTTCCTTTATATAACTCTGTGGCTTAATAAAGTCTGTAGACCCTTAATGGTCAAGGAACCTGCTGATTTCTAATATCCATATCATTTACACGATTCAGTAATTATTGATACTTTCAATGGGGGGGAATCATGTCGACACCACACTGTCGGCAGTTATGATGTTGACATTGTTGAATGGTCACCATGGACCATGATTGCCAGAGGTATGTTGACGCTGGACTACCAGGAATGTTTTGGCAACATCCTCAACACGTCGACGTTTCATCAGTGCTGTCATGATTAATGTCAATGCATTCCGACATACATAGGCTACGTCCCCTCGTACGTAATTGGCCACTTCCAGCATCACACGTCCCCACTGTGCAGTTATTGTGCATAAATGTATTCCGGTCTAGCGCAGCCGGCTATATATTAGATGAGATCTCTGAAGAGACAGACACACATTTATAGCCCCACTGGCTGGCAATCAGCAACGCAAATCAAACCGTACAGATGTCATTCCCCCAGCACAGATCTGAGAGCGCAACTTCAAAAGCAAGATCTACACAATGTAACGCTCGCCATTAAATCTCCGCCAGTCAGCTTTATATAAATGTATGTTTGGTACTGGCTCTTTATGTCCCTTTAATAAATGAGAAAGGCATTGTACAGAGAGGAGAAATAAGCCGGAATTGATACGCTCCATATTTATCAGGCTTGCTGAAGAGCGGCGTTGAAAGAGCGAAGCCGATGATTTGCAGACGCCGCTGAATACGGTATGTATTATTGATGAACACGAGTGGGTGATGTTACATCAAGGAGAAAACCAGTATTACATGAAGCAGAAACAGTTATTGCAGCTCTCGGAGCATCTATTTGTGGAACTGGGCTATCATCTCTGGAATCCGCTCATAAGTCGCTCAGAAAACCTGTAAGGGTTAAACTCACATATCCAGCCTGACCACAAATGAATGCAGAACTAAAGAGGCGAAACGAACGTCGGGGAAATTCAAGCTTGTATGCGAATGAGCAGCAATTATACCTGTGCTGTGTGCAGTATGCATATGTGCCACCACGCTGGCCCTCCCCTGTTGGTACACCTGGCTGCATTGCCGTCACACTGATCAATACGCATTTCCAGGTGCCCTATCCTTGGCGTAAAACGTGCGTCTGAAACAGAGTTTTGTAGGCGTACGTTTCACTATTTATATGCATGTGGAGTATTTTATGACGGCGGTCTGATATATCATTCAGGTGAGAGTGGTAGTGAGGGGCTGTGTAAACTGCAGTAACTGAATATGAAAAAGTTAAAACCCCAGGGCCTCTCGCTCTCTGTGCCACCTTCTGTCCATCCCTCTCTCTGTACTCCTTCCCATCAGTCCCTCTCTCGGTGCCCCCTTATGTCCATCCCTCTCTCTTTGTGCCCCTATTCGTCCATCCCTCTCTCTCTGCCAACTCCCGTCCATCCCTCTCTCGCTCTGTGCCCCCTCCCGTCCTTCCCTCCCTTTCTCTCTGTGCCCCCTTCTGTCCTTCCCTCTCTTGCTCTCTCTGTGCTTCCTCCTGTCTGTCTGTTTATGTCCCCTCCTGTCTGTTCTTCTTCCTCTCTCTGTGTCCCCTCCCATCCCTCTCTCTCTGTGCCCCCTTCCGTCCTTCCCTCTCTCTGTGCCCCCTCCTGTCCTTCCCTCCCTCTCTCTGTGCCCCATCCTGTCCTTCCCTCTCTCTCTCTCTTTGTGCCCCTCCTGTCTGTTCTTCTTCCTCTCTCTGTGCCTCCTCCCATCTTTCCCATTCTCTTTGCCCCATCTGCCCTTCCCTCTCTCTCGATGCCCCTCCCATCTGTCTCTCTGTGCCCCCTCCCGCCCGTCCGCTGTAGTTCTCTCCATCCGTTTATGTCCCCTTCTGTCTGATCTTCTCCCTCTCTCTTGCTCCTCTATTTCTCTCGATTTCTCCCTCATTCTCTCCTTTTCTATGAAAGCCCACTTCTCTCTATCTCGCTCCCACTAAGGGACATTGTAGTGACTTGGGGTTGGGGGGGGGGGGCGCTTTTCAAGATTTTGCCAGGCAAGACTATATAGTACAGATCTTTTAAGATATTGTCAAAATCGAATGGCCATGCGATTTGATCGAATCGGCATTGAATAGAAAAAAGGAATCGCATCGTGTTTGTAAGGGGGTTAAAAGTTATCTCCTACCGAGTGCCACTACATTGCTACAATGATAGTTTAAGCTTGATAAATAGCCTCAGAAGCTACCACCTGCAAATCTTATCACCCTACAGGACAAAGCCTTATCACCCGGCTTGTCACCCTTTGATAAATGACGTTTGTTAACCATTAGCAGACAGTTAAGCAGGAATGTAGAGTCCAAAAGGTGTCAGAGAGGAAGCCTGAGCTCATTCCCAGAGTGGGCGCCCAGTTATGTGGTGCGCCAGTACAATGGCGCAGTGTGTAGACGCGGTTCAGTGGCATGATAACACAGGAAGGTCACGCAGATCACTGTCCTCCCAGCCACAGGCCGCTCCTCTGTTCTCCGCACCTTTGTCCCTCTGTTGGTAGTAAATATGCAGATCCTTTGCTAGTTTAATTAACAAGGTATCAGACCCCACTGGCTCTCAGAGGATTAAGTATCAGCAAACACTGCGCAGCGGCTGTCACCGAACAGATTGGGAAACACAATCTCTCTGCAGATAGATCCTGCTCACAATACACAGATTTCCAGAGTCAATTTATCCCTTTCTGGCTACAGACAGGAGTTTCCTGCTCCAGTAGGAGATTGGTTTCCAAGTCTGGTATCTATTGCAACCTAGAATATAGGACGGGCCAAGCAAACAACCGTGCCGAACGCATAACACATGGCCCGCTTTATGGCAGAACATAGAACGTCACCGCAACCCTGTGCAACAGATATATAAATGATCTACAATACATAACAATGCTCATTCTGGCACAAAACCTGTGCAGTTCCTCTTCCCTGCCTGTGGCGTTAGCTCTCTGCTCAGTGTTCATGCCAAGATGTTTTAGCGGGGCACTGCACCCTGCCCGATTTTTAAAGGGCACAATGCGCCCTGCCCTTCTAGCAGCGCCCTGCTAGAACAGCCTGCTGCCTGTCCCCGCTGGTGCACAGTGGGAAGCCCAGCACCGCCATAGATGCCAGTGCTTCCCCAGCAGTGACTTTGTCGGCGGCCTGTCCCACCCCCTTTTGTGATGTCGGTGGTCCCGCCCCATTTGGTGACATCGGCGGCTGGTCCGCCCCCTATATGCTGCCCCCCCTTGCAGCACCGCCCTTCCCAGTTCCTAGAAAGAACACTATCGGCTGCGGGGTGCTTCTAGCACAGTGTGGTCTGTATATCAGTGCTGGAATAGCACAATGAACACTAATTACACTCTGCATGACTTCTTTGGCCGGAAATATAGGGCGCTCCAGCTTTTGTGGAAAGACAATAAGGTCAGGCAGGACATGCTGAGTCTTCTAGTTCCTAAAAAAAAAAGTGAAGGTGTTGCCCACGTTTGTTAGACTTTAACTTGCCGGGTTGTATGCGGCCTTCTGCAGCTTTTGCTCATTACATTGATTAAATACCCCTGGCTCCCTCCTGTGCTTTCCAGCCATTCATTTAAAGCATTGCCCCAGGCAACGCTGTCTATTGTTGCTAACAGAGCTCTGCGTGGTCTCTGGAGAGTCGAATCTGTGCTGTGGTCGAGGAGTAAATCAAAGCTATCAGAAAACATGGCTGGAACTACTTATGGAAGCTAGAAAGATAAAGAAGGTGCTTAGTTAAAGTTGCTGAAGGGCATAAATAAGCCAATAAGCAAGTAATCTGAAGGTGGAGCTTTGGCCGCTTCATGCAACTCTGCTGATAATTGGGGTGCTCGAACCACTATGGGCAATAATTCAGTGTACCGTTTAGTGCCACCTGGAGTCACTGCTCCTCACCTATATGCGGGGAATTCATGTGTTGTGAATGTTGGAGGCCACTATATGGTACCCAACAGTGGGGTGTGGCACAGCACACAAACAATGTCAAGGTAGACTAATTTCAAATATTTTTTGGGTATCAATTTCGACATCTCATCACATGGAGCCTCAATTAGTCTAGCTTGGGGGCCTGGTGCCTCACTCCAATGGCCCTTTGCTATATTGGCACACTTTGCCGTTCCCATTCGGAGTCCACGTGGATGGTAAAGCATCAAAAAATCTATAACAATTGGAAAAATCATGACAAACGCAAAATCGGCCATTTTGTCAAAGTCGACTTTTTGAATGTCTAAGTAGACATTGTTTGTGAGTCATTCAGATCCCCTCATGGTGCAACTCAAGGGCTGCTCCGCTTGGGCGCACACGGCCGCCGCCGCTGAAATTACTGTTCTGTTATTTTGACGGGCTGGTAACTAGTATTTCTCATAAAACCATAAATAAACTGTACTAGATAGATAGATAGATAGATAGATAGATAGATAGATAGATATAGATAGATAGTGTACAGGAGGAACAGAAAATCACAAAAGGATGTAGAGGGCACAGACTAGAAACCGCATATATAGATAATCAGGATTCCGAGCCCATATGTTCTGCCACAAAAAGGCACAGCTGCCGGACGTACTTTCTTGGTGAGGCACAAAAGATCTTAAAACTGATAAAGTGAAGCAAAACAAGTAAAAAGGGATTAGAATCAGCCCCACTTGTATACCTGCCCCGGGGGCATCCAAGTCAATAGAAAAAACCTGTTTTGGGATCTGTCAATCACTGTTTTAGTTTCCTAAATAATTGCCGTGAACTTTTCAAAAGCTCTATGGAGTGGTGGGGGGGGTCACAAGTTCAATCTGTCGAGTGATGCGGTGCTCGTTAGGAAGTGGTTCTGAGGCCTCTCAAACGAATGTTTGCAGGATGCCCACTATACGGCTAAATTAGTCTCAAAAGAGGAGACTTTTTTTTTAATGCAGAGGTCAGGCCGAAAAAACCTCATGGAAACGCGCGTCAGGTTGCGTTAGGTACGGTCTATGGCGAACAGGAGGAGGCTACACGGGTGGGAGTTGACCTCCGGTAGGATGCCTGAGACTTATGTGTCTACAAACGCAACAGAAGTTCAAGAAGGGGTTCCAGCAAGGGTGCAGGATTAAGGGGTGCAGCAAAAGCCAATGTATAAATAATAATACAATATAAAAAAGGTATAGTTTTTATTGCATAATCCACGTCCGTGCAATAATGAATGGTACAAACGCCATGCATGACTAAGCGCGCTGGAAGGAATGCGACACAAACAGGTTCCCTATGAGGCTGGGCCACCCCTGTACAATGACGGCTAATGAGCACAGCGCTCGTTAGATGTAAATTCCACCGTCGCTTAAATCTCAAAAACAGAAAAGGACGAAGAAACGGCAATCAAGACATTTCCGCGTAAGGCAGGTAATTACAGAATCTGTTAAATTACAGTGATTAGGAACCACGGAGGAGAAGCCTCCACAGAAATCTCAAGCAACTTTTGCAAGGAGGGAGGAAAGTTTAATTGAACAGCTGTACGCCTCTTGCGGATGAATAATGGCTTCTTCTGCTCCTAGAGAGAACACAGCGGGCAGGCGTAGCGACGGGCAGCATCGAAAATCCTCCAAGAGTGGGGCATAGGCGGGCACCGTGTTATAGGAGCCAGTCTTGTGTCTTCAGGAAGGTCTAGCACCCTCGGAAACCCATCACCCATACGCAGGGACCTGGCGCAGAGCACTAGGCCAACTTGCGTAGCTTATCTTGTCTCACGCGCTCTGCAAACGCACCTGCGCAACCCTGAATGCAATTTGTTAAGGATCTAGATGGCAGCTCGACAACATCTAAGTCGACAGTAAATAGTTCGACACGAATATGGTCAAGATGTCTTCTAAATTTTTTTGGACTTTGTGATCGTTGACTGGGATTGGGAAGTGTCTCAGCAGCGGGACGAGGAACCTGGCTGAAACTACGTACTCAGGTGTGGACACTGACAATAAAACATGAAAAAGCCAGGTTGACCTGTGTCCGTGCGTCAACATTTCCTGTGTCGACATTTTGGTTGACGTAATAAACCACACTCAATTTGCATGTATTAAACCTTACTGCTGCAGAGGTGAGTGTACAGTATATAAGTCGATTTGGTGGGTGGGGGCCAGGAGCAAGTAGTGCACGCTGATGTAATTTACTATTTTCAACTCTGCCCGATTCCGATGAGCATGGTGCAATGCGTAACCTACTAGCCCCGCTGCTGACACAGTTGCACAAAGCACCGTTGGTCTAGAATGAGATCGCATGAGTCTGTGAGATTTGGTATGTGTCGTGCACTCACAGTCCTTTATTGCATCAGAACCATACTACTTACTTTGCTGCACCTTTCTTTAGGAGGTGGCAGGCAGCGTGGTAGGCAAGTAGGGGGCGTGGCCATTGGGACAGTGGGCTGTTCAGAGGTGAGGCATCAGGACCGCATCATCATGACTCCACCCCTGCTATAGAGTTGCTTAGATCTAGAGATGTGCGCCCCCCGTGTTTTTACTTAAATTTTATCCTTTTGTTTTGGTTTTTGCAAAACAACCCCCAAGTGTTTTGTTTTGGATTTCAGTTTGCTTTCAAATCAATAAAAAAATAAAAATAAATGACAACTACAACCAGATCCAAACCGGACTTGGTTCCGATCGGAACTCTTCTGGAGATCCAGTCCATGTTTTTGGTTTGGAGATACAAAATTCAGGTGGATTCGGATTTCTGGAGAACCAAAGTGCAAATCTCTACTCAGAAATACCCAGGACAGAGGACGCAGAAGGAACAAATCGTCGTAACACCTCTCCGCTGACTATTTACTACACCCAAGCGGTACGATGGCGAAATAGTCCGGTTCGTGTAAAATTCTGTCTATATAATAAAAAAATAAAAATCTACAAATATCGGCTAAGTAGAATTATCGAGAACCCCCCCCCTTAGGGGTAAATTTACTAAGGTTAGAGTTCAACGAAAATTGGATGTTGGCCGTAGCAACCGGATTCTATTTCTTATTTATGAAGCACCTGCTAGAAGATAATGGATAGAATCTGATTGGTTGCTATGGGCAACCTCCTATCTTCAACAGAACTCCCATCTTAGTAAATTGACCCCTTAATATCATGTACATCATATATATATAGTCCCGTATGGCGTGACTGATACGTGTGCCTGGCTATAACACATCTCTGCAGGAACAGCGGAGCTGTGTGACCTCGGGACAAGCCGTTTTATTACATGGTCACACAGGTTAGATCATTATTTCCTCCCAGCTCCCAGTGACAAGAATCTGCAGACAGTATTCATCTCTATCCAGGCACCTGTACTGGGGCCATAATTATCATCAATGCTGATCTATCCACGCCGCACAGTCTGCATCCCAGAGCCGCTGACAGACCAGCGCAGGATGCTGGGACCCATCTGCCGCTGCACTGACTAGAACCGACAATAGAACTCTGTCACATGGAAGGAAGGGGAACGCTGGGAAAAAGTACCAATAACTTCCATCGGGATGCTCGTTTGTACGTGGGAGGATTATGCTCTATAACAAGGTGGGAAGGTAATTCTTCAGGCACATTAATCCATAAATAAATGCATGCATTTCTCCCAGCCAACTGCGCGAGAATAGGCTACATTATTAAAATCCTTCATTTAGATGGCGCCAAAAGGGGTCTGCAGCGCCCTACAGTACAGAACATTGCTGGACATAGACAAGGATTATAAACATGACGCATCAGCGGTCATTGTACCCATACAACCTGCAGGATGGCAGAAGCCAAGGGCTTGGCGCTGTTGTCACCAGTGCGGAGGAGATTATGGTATGTGTGAGATACGGAAAAGCACGAGGGCGTAAGAGCTTACTCTAAAGTGGAGGGGTGATCCAGATCGGGATAGACAATGTGCGCAGGACAGTGGGTTAGGATGAGAATACCTTGATGGAAGAATTGGGTCTTGAGTAGGGTGGCCAATCCCAAAATCGGGATCGGTGGGATTGTGGGATTTGGCCCCAAAATTGCAGCGATTTAAGACGCAGGATTAGACTGCTCCTACGCAGTCCAGTGCCTGAAGAACCCGCTCAGATGCTGCGCAGTTTGTTCCCGACCCAGGCGTGCGGCTGACAAGCTGCACCATCAGAGCACCACCAGAGCCTGGGTTTGAAAAAAAAAAAATGCCCCGGGATTAGCATCCCTAGTCTTGTAAGCCTGGTTGAAGATTTGGAGTGAGGAGGAGAGTCTCATAGGGAGAGAATTCCAGAGGTAAGGTGCACCATGGACATAATCTTGGGGCAGGAGTGGGAGTAAGTAAACAGTTGCTCGAGAGAAGACATGCATGGACAGATCGAAGGGAGTGTGAAGTGAGAGGAGGTCAAACATGTACAGGGCAGAGGATTTGGTGAGGGCTAAGGGCTTGTAAGAGACGGTAATTTGAATTCTGGAGGGGGAAGTGGAGCCAGCGTAGGGCCTGTAGGAGAGCGGAAGCAGGCATAGTATTGAAATTACAATAGATCTCCTATTCTAATGGACTATATTTCCTGCAAATACTTTCCTGGAGTCCCGTATACCTGCGCAGTGCTTCCAGCGCCGCAGTTCAGTAATGTTCTAAATATTTCTCCCTATCAAAAGTCAAACGGCCATAAAACAGCCAGCTTACAAGTGACAAGGTAATACTAAGCACAAGTCATCGCCAGCCGCACTGAACTCGGCAGGACTGTGTTTTATGGACACAGCCTTATTGGAGGCCTAATTAAAATTAGCTTGTCGCGAGGAAAGACTATACAGCTAAATTGAAAACTTGCTCTAAAGCTGCCTAAATCTGCTGCGTTCCCTAATTTATATTTTACTGCACCAGCCTTTAGCAGCGGAGATATCTCCCAAATTACAAAGGAAATGTTCTACGGGAAGGGACGGGGTGCAAATCAACCAAATGTATTTCTCCTGACACCTAAACCCAATTTGTTTCTTGATTCACTTACTAATCTTGAGCCATTGAGAGCGAATTTAATGGAAGTCCATCTGAAATTTGCATTAAATAAAGAAAAAAAAACCCCGGTAATATCCTGTATGCTAAATCACCGAAATGTTCCGCTCGCATCACAGAAGAAATAGAAGTGGCGGAATGGGGAACGGAGACAACGGCCGGCGACCTGTCGGGTTCTGAGGATTCGGCAAATGAACATAAATAACTTCGCAATCTTTCCACAATTACTGAGAATTAGACTGATTGATGCAATTTGCCGGCACAGGTGCTAAGCATCACCCCCCAAAGTCACAATTTGTTTATTGGCTCCACGTGAGTAAGAAATTAGCAGAACTCTTGTCGCTAATTCTATGGTAAATATAAATCCTCCTCTCTCTCTGGGGGTTATTTTGGTTCAATCTTTCTGACAAATTCGTTCTTAGATGGACAAAACCATGCTGCACTTCAGGTGGGGCAGATGTAAAATGTGCAGAGAGAATTAGATTTGGATGAGTTCTTTTGTTTCTGTGCAGGGTCAATACTGGCTGCTTAATTTTTACACTGCAATATAGATCTCACTTTTAAGTAAAACCCCACCCAAATCTAATTCTCTCTGCACATGCTACATCTGCCCCACCTGCAGTGCACATGGTTTTGTCCATCTAAGAAAGAATGTGTCTAATGAGAGAGGGTAGATGCATCAAGTGGACCATGTCATAGACAATGGAGGGCAGATTTACTAAGCATTGGAGAGGGACAAATTACCAACCAATCAGCTCCAAACTGTCATGTTACAGGCTGTTTGAAAAATGATAGTCAGGGGCTGGCTGGCTGAAAGTTTACCTTGCTCCACGGCTTAGTACATCTACCCCCTGGGTGAGATGTATAAATCCTCCTAAAGAGTGGAGAAGTTGCCCATGGCAACCAGTGAGCTCCTACTTTATAGAATATAATTGACAGATACTAGCTTTAGAATGCTTAATACTCAAAGTATCCTACACCAATTGACATTCTGTATTAAAATCGAATCAAAAGTCCATAACTGCCCGCAGCTGACCTGAGCCATCAGGAGTTTAAATATTGCCCCGATCCAGGCATTTTGCTGATATACAGCAGCTACTGCGCAGACTCTCTTTGCTAATCCTCCAGGGAAGCTTCATACCCTGTACCAAGATGTCTGCTGAGGCTACTACTGAGCATGTGCAGAGCCATCTTGGGCCTGTGAAAGAGTGCCGCGGTGGAAGTCAGGAGCCTTCCACTACCCAGTATCTAATTAAACTATCCAGCTGGTGAGCTGTACCACACCCTTCTCCGCTCCATTTACCAGTGTATATAACAGTGAGTACAGCTGTACTTGCTTTATCTTTAGTAAAACCCTGGTTAAGTAACTGGGCTGTTCGTAGTGGTAAGGCATCTCCTGGTGTGTACAGAAACTCTGCTACATCCTCACGCCTGCGCAAACATATCTGGCAATAGCTGCTAGTGGTGCCGCATCATGGCACGCCGCTACCCACCATCCCTTGCTGGAGAACTGCCTGGTTTCTGGGGAGAGTATAGGAGGTCTCCTCCCGATTCCGGAGAGTAGACGTTGTGATCTAAGTTAATTCAGTTCCGTTGTACATGTGCCCAACGTAAGATCTGCCAGACACCTTTTTTACGCCATGCAGGTACCTCATGATAAATCGCCTCGGCTCAAGACAGTCTTTAAATGTTTCTTTGCAACAATAAAAAGGAACAATTGTCATAAAACAAAGCTGCAAGTGCGATAGTAAATCACTCGTTAGCTGATACTAATCTCCAACGATCGCACATCTATATTTCACAATACATAATGGATTGGACGCATCTCCAGACAGCATATCCCTTTGTTTATCAGCTTGAAATAATAGCCCAATTTAGCACTCGGCGAGGAGTAATGCTTTCTGAAATCCCTTTGTATTTTATCCTTTTGGACCGCGCAACATTCCTTCCTCAAATAAACACCACTGATTGATCGTCTTCTCCCTAAACACAGCTATCATATCTTTCCTTAATCTTCTTTGTTCTCGGCTAAAACAGATCGACGATGATGCGTCTCATAAATCCACGCTGATAATCCAACTATTATTTTAATTGATCTGCGCTGGTGTCACGGCAACCCTCTCTTGCGAGATGGTAATTTAAAAAACAGTGGAAACTAAAAACCGCGCACTCTCGCCGAACTTCATACCGGCGCGGGAGAGGCTACAGCTGCCAAACCCATCATCGATCACAGGTGCAGATGTATTAAGCCTTAACAAGAGATAAATGCAAGGGTGATAAGGAGAGATAAACGTCCAGCCAATCAGCTCCTTACTGACTTTGTTCAAACTCAGCCTGTAACATGGCAGTTAGCAGGTGATTGGCTGGACGTTTAGCTCTCCTAAGAATCTCCGCCCCCCTTCGCATACTTAATTATCGCATATGTTGTAACATATGCGATAATTAAGGCAAAGGACAGCTCTTGCGTTAAGAGCTGTCCTTTGCGGTGGGAGTCGCCGGGTCCCAGCAGGTCCCGGCGGCTCCCCCCTCCCTCACACACCCGGCGCTGCTGCGCCAGGCTCTCCTCCTCCCTGCACCCGGAAGAGGATCAGTGCAGGGAGGAGGTCACAGGTCCGGGCAGCACTGCGCTGTGCTGCCCGGACACAGGTGAGGGGGGAGGGGGCGATGCGGGGCGGCGGGGGGTCGGCGCGGGGCGGCGGAGGGTTGCGATAGAAGCCCATTGGCTTCTATGGGGCATCGCCAGATTTTTCTGGCGATGCCCCCCGCCGCGGTAACCCGGCGGGGTATGCTTACAGCATCCCAAAATGCGGTAAAAACCCCGATAACGGGGTTTTTACCGCATTTTTAGTTTAGAGAATCCCGCCCCTTATCACCGTTGCATTTATCTCTTGTTAAGGCAACGGTGGTGGTAGTGGTGTTTTGAAAATGGCAGTTAGGGGCTGGTTGGGGCTTGTTTGTTCTTCTACATCCAGGGCTTAGCAAATAGACCCTTCACTGAACCATGGATATTCTTAAAACCAGGACTGTTAGGGGGGCTTGGGCCAGATGTATCAAGCCCCCCAGCCAGCCAAACACCTCCTAAATGTCATGTTACAGATAAATGACAAGTAGGAGCCGATTGGCTCATTGTTTATCACTCTCACTTTTTTGAAGCTTGATACACCTGGCACAGAGTTTGGGAAACCCTCATTTTGTACTATGCATCGTAACATTATCATTTCACCGGAACATTCCGTTTCAGGGGTTTTGTGAAGGATTTAAGCTCCACTTTTCGCTGTCCACGTTGTGCATTGTGACGTACATGCAACGCTGGGACAACCGCGGGTTAACGTCCCCTTCACAGTCCATTTAGGAGGCAGAGTACTCTAACCCACGCCAGTACTGCATGTCCTCATGTTAAGTGGTACGCTGCTGTGTGCCAGAGTTAATTAGCGGAAAAGATGTCTTAAACTAGCGTAACATGTTGTAAACAATTTAAGAAGTACAAGTTCCTCAGAGCAAGTCCATGATTGCGTTGTAGGACCCCGTGTTATCAGATCACACAGAGGCAGAATACTGTATGTTTATTTGACACTAAGAACACAATAAAGGCAGAAACACAGGCGGCCGAGCAGTCTGCCAAGCGAGGCCGAACAACAACTCCCAGAACCCCCCTCCCCCGAAAATAACAGCTGACAAATACAATAATTAAAGATTAATTAAGACCTAGAGGTGATAAGGAACAGTAGCAGGGACCACAGGCCAGCTGCATTCTGTTTACAGTGGAGAATTAGGAGACCCCTCTGGGTGCAACAGTTCAATAGTTTCAGATGCAGAAATAACCAAGGTCTCGGGTCGTCTTGGCAACTGTTAAACCCTAAACTGATGTTATTGGTCCACCGAGGTGGCCATTTTGGATGCAGGAATGGTGTCTAGCCTATGGCATACCTTCCAACATGACCCTATTCAGGAGGGACACAATGCTCTGTTTCTGGACTTCCCTCTGAATGAATAACTGCCATCACCTGTGTTGAAAAAACACCTTTCTTATCAATTACCCTGTTCGGAACAGGTGATGGCAATCATACATTCAGAGGAAAGTCCAGAAACAGAGCATTGTGTCCCTCCTGGAGAGGGTCATGTTGGGAGGTATGCTATGGGGGTTGCATTTTGTGCCTCCTGGCTGAGCAATGACATTGGGCTTCCAGTTACACCTTGAAGCCAGTGTCACCGATGAGGCCACAAAATGGCCGCCTCTACTGCAAATCAGGGACCTTGGTTACATCCCAGCGATGCAGTGGAGTGAGAGGAGCTGCAAGCGGCTGGGGGACATGGGCAGAATAAGGAGGGCATATAATATATCTCTTATGTGATCCTTTCACATGATTTTGGATTGTCTATGAGCCCCTTCCCCACCGCCACTTCCTGGATTTACAAAAAAAAAAAAAAAAAAATATATATATATATATATATATATATATATATATATATATATATATATATATATATATATATATATATATATATATATATAATGCTGTAAAGCAGGATAATGCAGCCTGCCCGTTCCCTGGACAGTAGACAGCATGGCACCCATGTCTGGCAGAGGCAGCAGGAAACAATCACCTCAGGATGATGCAGCTGAGGCACGGGCTGCGTTACTTCCTAGTTACAGCTCTGATGAAATCAACATGAAACTCTCTCAGTATGTATATATTTCCTTTCCTCTCATCATCCAACTCAAACCTGAGCTACCCAGTGGTGGCGGAGACTGGCGCATGCCCAGGCATGGCCAAACTGTGGCCCTCCAGCTGTTGTGAAACTACACATCCCAGCATGCCTTGTCAGTTTTAGCATTCCCTAATAGCAAAACGCTGGCAAGGAATGATGGGACTTGTAGTTTCACAACCAGCTGGGAGGGCCATCGTTTGGCCATGCCGGCGGCCTAAACAGTCGATTTTACCGGCCCAAATCCACATACTGGTATCGTCCTCCCTCCAAATCTGCAACCAGGACTGCAAGCATGTCTGCCCAGCTCTTGTTGCAGGTCTTGGCATGCTCAGTATAGCTGCATCCCACCATGCATCCAGGCTTTCAGCATCATTAGGTCGACAGCAAAAGTCGACACGCCCAAGGTCAACACAAGCAACAGGTCATAATTTGTTTTTCACCTTTTTATAGTGTCATTGGATGCTAAATACACTCAGTTAGGGTAATGTTGGTACTGCACACATTACAAAAAAAACCAAAACACTGAGATACGGTCATTAGGTCTACAGTAACTAGGTCGACAAGAATTGGGTCAGCACCACTAGGTCGACATGCAGCAAGGTCGACATGCAGCAAGGTCGACACTAGTGTTAGGTCGACATGGGCTAGGTCGACAGTCAAAAGGTCGACATGGGGTTTTTCACTGTCTTTTGAGCCAACATGTGCCACAGGCGGTATTTCATGCCCTACCATCCACTAGGGTGTGGTGGCAGAATAAAATAGTGTGCCAAGCGTAGCTAGGCAGCATGCCGAAGCATTGCGAGCGAGGGGATGTGTTGCACTTCAAACTGTGTCCATGTTGACTGTGTCGACATTCGGCTAAAAAAAAACACTGTGAAAAACCCCATGTCGACATTTTGACTGTCGACCTAGACCCATGTTGACCTTAACCCATGTCGACCTAGTGCTGTTGACCCAATGCTTCTCGACCTAGTTATGGTGGACTAAACGATCCCAACCCCTTCTTAACAGGCATCAGACCCACAGGGCACCCGGCTCCTAACTGACATTTTGCAAACACAGGGCCAAGTGTATTAAGCCTTAACAATAAATAAAGATGAATACAGGAACAGCCAATCAGCCCCCAACTGTCATTTCGCAAACACAGCATGCAACGTGACAGCCAGGAGCTCCTTGGCTAGTCCTTTATCTCTCTTTATTACCCTCCACTTTATCTCTTGTTAAAGGCTTAATGCATCTGCCCTACTGTCTGTACATGACAGTTAGGGGCTCAATGGCAAGCACTTTTCAAGCTTAGTACATCTGACCCCCGGTATTGTCACTGCGGCTCGCCCGTGTAACACGGCCCACATCTTCCCAGCAGCTCAGCAGTTAAACCCCGGCGCTGTTTTCTTTCTAATCTCCCCTTATTTATATGGCAAATTGAGGAAAGTGCCGGCAGCCCCATTTACAGCACTTTATCAATCATATTAATTCATTTTCTATTGTCACCGGGGGGATTACGCGGCCGATGCGTGCTTCTAGTGTGACACATCTCCTGCACCCAGCGAGATCACTGACTAATTAGAACCTTGCACATCTCCCTCTGTTATTTTATGTCTCTGGAAGATTATGTTAATGCTTTTCCTTCATCCTCGTTATTAGTTAATTAATAAAAAAAAAAAAATGTATATATACAGTATTTAATTAAAAGGGGAAAATCCACCTACAAATAAGAGGCCTTTACTCAAATAACAAATTGTCGTAAAAACGATCGTTAATTATCTCCGTACAGAGCGACACCGCCGTGTAAACACATTCCACGCCGCGGTTTCGGTAACTCACGTTCCCGTCCTTCAAATGTGTCACTTTCTGATACAAAGCCAGTTGTAAGTTTAAATATATATATATATATATATATATATATATATATATATATATATATTTAAACTTACAACTGGCTTTGTATCAGAAAGTGACACATTTGAAGGACGGGAACGTGAGTTACCGAAACCGCGGCGTGGAATGTGTTTACACGGCGGTGTCGCTCTGTACGGAGATAATTAACGATCGTTTTTACGACAATTTCTTATTTGAGTAAAGGCCTCTTATTTGTAGGTGGATTTTCCCCTTTTAATTAAATGGGAGAAATATTTCAGCCCAAATAAAGAAAATGGATATTTATTTATGGCTTTAGATCCTTGTGACCACGTTACTCCGAGGGGGACAGGGCCACTCCTACATGTCCACGTTACTCCGAGGGGTACAGGGCCACTCCTACATGTCCACGTTACTCCGAGGGGTACAGGGCCACTCCTACATGCCCACGTTACTCCCAGGGGTACAGGTCCACTCCTACATGCCCACGTTACTCCCAGGGGTACAGGGCCACTCCTACATGTCCACGTTACTCCGAGGGGTACAGGGCCACTCCTACATGCCCACGTTACTCCCAGGGGTACAGGTCCACTCCTACATGCCCACGTTACTCCCAGGGGTACAGGGCCACTCCTACATGTCCACGTTACTCCGAGGGGTACAGGGCCACTCCTACATGATGCCCACGTTACTCCGAGGGGTACAGGTCCACTCCTACATGCCCACGTTACTCCGAGGGGTACAGGTCCACTCCTACATGCCCACATTACTCCCAGGGGTACAGGGCCACTCCTACATGTCCACTTTACTCCCAGGGGTACAGGGCCACTCCTACATGCCCACGTTACTCCGAGGGGTGCAGGGCCACTCCTACATGCCCACGTTACTCCGAGGGGAACAGGGCCACTCCTACATGCCCACGTTACTCCCAGGGGTACAGGGCCACTCCTACATGCCCACGTTACTCCGAGGGGTACAGGGCCACTCCTACATGCCCACGTTACTCCGAGGGGTACAGGGCCACTACTACATGCCCACGTTACTCCCAGGGGTACAGGGCCACTCCTACATGCCCACGTTACTCCGAGGGGTACAGGGCCACTCCTACATGCCCACGTTACTTCGAGGGTACAGGGCCACTCCTACATGCCCACGTTACTCTGAGGGGTACAGGGCCACTCCTACAAGCCCACGTTACTCCCAGGGGTACAGGGCCACGCCTACATGTCCACGTTACCCTGAGGGGTACAGGGCCACTCCTACATGCCCATGTTACTCCGAGGGGTACAGGGCCACTCCTACATGCCCACGTTACTCCGAGGGGTACAGGGCCACTCCTACATGCCCACGTTACTCCCAGGGGTACAGGGCCACCCCTACATGCTCACGTTACTCCCAGGGGTACAGGGCCACTCCTACATGTCCACGTTACTCCGAGGGGTACAGGGCCACTCCTACATGTCCACGTTACTCCGAGGGGTACAGGGCCACTCCTACATGTCCACGTTACTCCGAGGGGTACAGGGCCACTCCTACATGTCCACGTTACTCCCAGGGGTACAGGGCCACTCCTACATGCCCACGTTACTCCGAGGGGTACAGGGCCACTCCTACATGCCCACGTTACTCCGAGGGTACAGGGCCACTCCTACAAGCCCACGTTACTCTGAGGGGTACAGGACCACTCCTACAAGCCCACGTTACTCCCAGGGGTACAGGGCCACGCCTACATGTCCACGTTACCCTGAGGGGTACAGGGCCACTCCTACATGCCCATGTTACTCCGAGGGGTACAGGGCCACTCCTACATGCCCACGTTACTCCGAGGGGTACAGGGCCACTCCTACATGCCCACGTTACTCCCAGGGGTACAGGGCCACCCCTACATGCTCACGTTACTCCCAGGGGTACAGGGCCACTCCTACATGTCCACGTTACTCCGAGGGGTACAGGGCCACTCCTACATGTCCACGTTACTCCGAGGGGTACAGGGCCACTCCTACATGTCCACGTTACTCCCAGGGGTACAGGGCCACTCCTACATGCCCACGTTACTCCGAGGGGTACAGGGCCACTCCTACATGCCCACGTTACTCCGAGGGGTACAGGACCACTCCTACAAGCCCACGTTACTCCCAGGGGTACAGGGCCACGCCTACATGTCCACGTTACCCTGAGGGGTACAGGGCCACTCCTACATGCCCATGTTACTCCGAGGGGTACAGGGCCACTCCTACATGCCCACGTTACTCCGAGGGGTACAGGGCCACTCCTACATGCCCACGTTACTCCCAGGGGTACAGGGCCACCCCTACATGCTCACGTTACTCCCAGGGGTACAGGGCCACTCCTACATGTCCACGTTACTCCGAGGGGTACAGGGCCACTCCTACATGTCCACGTTACTCCGAGGGGTACAGGGCCACTCCTACATGTCCACGTTACTCCCAGGGGTACAGGGCCACTCCTACATGTCCACGTTACTCCGAGGGGTACAGGGCCACTCCTACATGTCCACGTTACTCCCAGGGGTACAGGGCCACTCCTACATGCCCACGTTACTCCGAGGGGTACAGGGCCACTCCTACATGCCCACGTTACTCCGAGGGGTACAGGGCCACTCCTACATGTCCACGTTACTCCGAGGGGTACAGGGCCACTCCTACATGCCCACGTTACTCCCAGGGGTACAGGGCCACTCCTATATGACTCACGGACACTAAACAATGATTATATACACAGTATATTATATATATATATAAAAGTCAAATAGGGCACTCACCAATCAATGTAGAACATTAACCTTTAACCCACTGATTGCCAACATCTGTGAGCGATATGCAAAATATCCGCTAAAAATCCCAGCGTCGCTCACATTTGTTATATAGATTCAAATAAAAAGTGTGGTGCAACAATTATATTTCCTATATAAGGTAACTTTACAGGACATTACGATGAATACAAATGTTTGCTTGCCAATTGTGACACCTATTTTGACAAATTCACTTGGCACTCAAAGGGTTAATAAAGAAAATCAGAGGTCACATGGCTTGCCATAAGTCCAGCGACCGTTTTTGTTTGGAAGGGTAAAGAATTTGCACACCGCCAAAACAATACCCACTCTGCATTACCTCCCTTCTACCTCAGCTTTCGGAATTCTATCCTGATTCGCCCATGCGGTCTGTACCACGCTGGTACGGCGCCACACATCGCCTTAGAAGCAGCATCGCACATCAAAGACTGGCTATTGGAAAGGGACAAAGGAATAAACCAGTTGTGCATCGTTTGGCGGAGAAAGGACACTAGATCCCGGTGCTGACATTCCTGATGACAGATTGTGTGCCAATACCATCCAGGTGACAGGCCAAAGGGATTTTAAACCAATTATAAACGCTGCCCGAGGGGCACTAAATAAATCTATCAATATCATGTGTGTAATAGATTGAGGATTTATAAGATAAAGTTGTTTTAAATCACACGGGGAGATGTATCAGGGCGACTTCTCCTATCAGTCTCCAAAGCTTGATACATTCCCCCCACTGTATGG
This sequence comes from Crinia signifera, assembly GCF_055691185.1. Taxonomy (NCBI): domain Eukaryota; kingdom Metazoa; phylum Chordata; class Amphibia; order Anura; family Myobatrachidae; genus Crinia; species Crinia signifera. The sequence goes on from NC_139218.1 coordinate 384,301,270, forward strand.
TACCCATGTTCCCTTTTGTAGTATATACAGCGGCAGTCTGCAGGAACATGCAGCATCACCCCAGCAATAGGCGGTGGCTGGTGACTACCTCCATCAAATGACAAATGTGAAAAATGAATCTTGCATACATAAACACAGGCTACTAACCCAGCACGGCCAACCAACGAGTCTGGCGTAGAACTACAAGTCCTAGCATGCCCTGCTGGCTATGAAGTGAGCCCAGCAGGTAGATCCTCTCAGGCACAGGGAAGCAGACAGCTGGGTTAGTGCAGGACGGATGAAGGTGCAGCACACACACGGAGTCCAAGTCTTACCTATGGCAGCTTCAGCAGCGCAGGTGAGAGCAGACTGCGGGACGGGTTACTGCTGCAGACAAGCATGCCAAGAATCTCTGCCTGTGTGACAATGTAACGTGTGTCATCATATTGCAGATACTGCTATTCAGTGACATGATGCAATGTGCATTAACTCAGTCAGATGGGCAGAGCTTGGAGTTGTAGTTGGTGTCATCATGTCCCTGTATAACTCTCCAGGCAAATCATATATATATATATATATATATATATATATATATATATATATATATATATATATATATATATATATATATATATATATATATATATAGCCCAATATGTTCAACGGATTTCACTATATCATTCGGATTAACAAGGGGGGGGGGGGGGGGGGTGTAAAAATCAAGGGGCAGAGCGAAGTGATAAAGTGGAAGGCGTGATAACGCAGCAGCCAAGCAGCTCCTAACTGCCATGTTACAGTCTGAGGGGTAGATTTATTAAGCTCGGTGAAGTGATAAAGTGTTTTTTATCGCCGGCCAATCAGCTCCTACCTGTCAGTTTTCAAACCAAGCCTGTTACTTCACAGTTAGGAGCTGATTGGCCGGTGATAAAAACCAGACACTTTATCACTTCACCAAGCTTAATAAATCTGCCCCTCAGTTTTAAAAATGACAGTTAGTGGACAACTGGCCGCTGCGTTATCACTTCACCAGGCGTAATACATCTGCTCCTGTGTCTCTGGACGGTATCTCCTATCACTAAACTGCAATCAGTCATTTCCAGCCAGAAGGACACACATTGGATCCTGGGGCACCGTGGCGAGATCGGATAGGTGATTTATCAGAAGACGAGACTGACAAACACAGTGATCATCACTGCCGGGACAGCCTAGTGCAGCCGCAGCGTGGGGATCAATAGGGGCACGTGTAGGCTTTTTCATTATTAAACCAATAAAGTGAGGAGAGAGCGCTGGTCAGGTGCAGTGGGAGACGCGGCAGGAATAATTGTCTGTCTTTGCTCCCTCGTACATCTTAAATAACCTGCTGACTGAGAGCCAATGATCAGCCGTATGCGGGCACTTGAGATGCAGGGATGCGGTGACCCAAGCACCCGGCTGTAGATGGCACTGTGTATCAGATAGAGGCAGCAATCAGCAAAATGCAGCACACAATGGTAGCAGTGAGGGAGGAATCAAAGTGCTTAAAGCAGTCATTGCCAAACTGCGGCCCCCTAGCTCTTGTGAAACTACACATCCCAGCATGCCTTGCCATAGTTTTAACATTCCCTAAAGGCAAAACTGTGGCACGAAAGGGTGATATTCGGTCTTCTGTGCATGCGCAGCACGTGCGACCTTTCAAAGTGCGATACGTCCCGGAAGGATTCCATCGCATGGACGGCGGCGGCGCAGCACTTTGTGTGGAGTGGTCGTGGACAACGCAGGTGTATACGGAACGTTTTCAGGACAAAAAGAAAAATGGTGCAGCCTGGCAATCATGTCTCAATCAGGCCCAAAGTGGAAGGTGATAATGCAGCAGCCAATCAGCTCCGAAATTACAAGGGTGATTAAAAAATGACAGTTAGGTGCTGCATTATCACCGGCCACTTTATCACTCCCCCAGGCTTAATACATCTTCCTCTGACTGACTTTACACCGCTAGAAAAGCCGACTCCCATCGCCGCCCCCATAGAGGCCTGTTCAGGCACCTCGCCGACGGATAAGTGGACCCCCTAATATTTCCAGCGAATGTTTCCTACCCACTTCATCCCGCTGTCACTAAGGGATTTACCAGAGCTCTGCAAAGTGCCGGAGACAATGGGCACTTCTAAACGGGAGTCTGCTCGCATTAAGCAGATAAGAGGCCGAGTATCTGCCGTGCCGCGGCGTGTCTGCCGACTTATTAATGCGTAGAACGCGCCGCTTACATGTCACGAACGTCTCTTTGTTTTTAATCCCGTTCGGTCTGTCTGTAAAGTCACCTTCTCTCCATTAAAATTCCTTCAGCGATGCGTACTTCACTTGGGAACAAACCTCCATTGTTCCCTATCATAACTTACTGAGGGGGGGGGGGGGGGAATACACAACTTGTAGCCGCCTGATAAAGTAAGCGTGGAACATGAGCTGACCTGGCGAGGAGCACGCGGTCAGCCGAGGCCCTGGAGCAGATGGACGCACATCACTAATCCCTGAGGTTTCTCCTGCACAGGTGTGCTTGGTAGGGATTAGCTTTCCTGCACAGCCAGCCATTTAAAGTGATCTTTAGAAAGGGACCCTTCTCTGGACTCGGCCTTCCCTAATCTGCCGGGAACAGGCCCCGAGGCCGTCCCGGGCTGAAGGAAATCTTTACCAGATGCTTTTTCTGCCTTTGCAGGGGTGCAAACACACGACGGTATTTGGGTACTGGCTACTGGAAATATCTGTGAGGAAAACAGCCGACCACAGAGAGCTTTGTGGTAGGGAACCAATCGCACGCAGTGCCGGCCTCTGGGCCAGATGCACTAAGCTTCAAAAGTGATCAAATGGAGAGTGATAAACAACCAACCAATCAGCTCCTGCAGGACACTTTTCAAACACAGTCTGTGACATGGCAGGTAGGAGCTGATTGGCTGGCTGTTTATCACTCTCCATTTTATCGCTTTTGAAGCTTAGAGAATCTGGCCCTCTATCTGTACACTTCGACGATGAGTAAACTTTTCGTAGTCTTCGGTATAACCCTAATCAATTTAAGGCCCCCACACACTAGAACAATTTTTTGTCCGATTGCCGACCGATCGTCCGATATATCGGCCGATTTTATCGATAATCGGTCGATTATTGCCGATTATCAGTAAAAATCAGCCGATATATCGGAAGATCGGTCGGAAAATCAGACAATCAGCCAAAAAATCGTTCTAGTGTGTGGGAGCCAAGCGTTGGATTCAGTCACACACATTAAAAAAATGACTTTGCGTGCAAGGAAATTCCTTAAACATACCTGCGAGTCAGTCACTCTGTATCGGAAATGTATTGGGTAGTGGGTGTGCTATGGGAGTGTCACGGACACATCGGAGATTGTGCTCACAGACGCTTCATCACTCACACTGTAGGCCATGCCCAGGCAGAAATTCGGCACCGGCCGGAAGAGAGACCGATGCTGCAAGTGTCCGATGGTGGAATGTAAAAGGTGTGCTAAGATGTCAGGCCTTGCACACTCAGTACACCAGGGACGGGGGGGATAGCAGCATTAACCGACTTTAAAGCCATGTGTTGTAATGGGATGCAGTGCTTTTGGCCACCATAAAGACACGGGATGTCCCGGCGGTTGACATCCCACCAGTCAGATTGCAGACAGCGGCATCTGGCCAGTCAGGATCCTGACGTTAAGTACTAAGGATAGTGTTATGATTATTGTTAGGGTTAGGCACTAGGCGGAAGGTTAGGGTTAGACTGTGGGGGTGGGGGCAAGTTAGGGTTAAGGTGCAAACACACTGAACGAAGGGGAGGGGGGGTTGATTAGGGTTAGGCAGCAGGCAAGAGCATTTAAGGTTAAGATTAGGGCTAAAATACAAAGTGAGATCCATTGGGAAATAGTCACAGCTGACTGCATTAATCAGATTGACATTTCCCAGCTTTTCCCATCATACAGCGTATTCTGTGACAACGAGGAGGCATTTAAATATCACACAATCCCAAGAGGCCTCTGTGCAGGTTTTAATATTTGTTTGTTATTCAGTTATTTGCAGGAGCCGGGCTCAGACCTGACCGCTATTGTGCAAAATTGCAGATAACTGCGAGCAGATAGCCGCCGCCCAGACGGAAAGAAACCCCGCCCCATGCACATCTACGAGTGAATTGCGAATGGATTGCTATCACCTATCCACCCGCAAATGAACAAACCATCTTTTTTTTTTTATATACACAACTTTTTTTTTTTTTATTTGAATTCATATAACAAATGTGAGCAACGCCGGCATTTTTAGCAGCTATTTTTCAAAACTGACAGAGATGTTGGCACCCAAAGGGTTGAAAGGGTCTCATATAACAGGTATCAAAACATTGGTCAGATACACTCTGTCCCAGCGTGTATCTAAATACAGTAGTACATAACCAAGCGTAATCTCATTGTCAGTATACTCAGCACCTGGCAGAATTAGTCCTTTGTCTAAGCCCAGCTCCTCTGGAACAGAACAGACCCCTTCATTGTGGCAGCGATATCATCATTAGACCGTTGATATTGGGTATCAGATATAGCTGGCTGGGGTTAAGGCTGATCTAAAGCAGATCAGTGAGGGGGGTCTACAAAAGGTATCTGACAGTATAAAGATTAGCATTGTATATAGGCCTACAGGCAAAGTACAACATGTGTTCACTGGGTAGACAATGTCTACGTCGACAGTCACTAGACCTACCACTAATGGTTGACGCCTTGAAATGGTCGACATACCCAACGTCGACATTGACAAAAGGTTGAAACAAGCATTATGTCCATATGAGCTTTTAATGTTTTTTTTTCCCATGTCAACATCTGTCGACATGGACCCCCCATTTAGTGTAGCTAATGCTACAGGCACATTATTGCCCCAAAATCGTAGTTCACGTGGATCGTAAGGCATAAAAAATAGTGAAAAACTCACATCAACCTTTCCATGTGTCGACTGCCAACACGTCAATCTATTGCATTTGTTTACTTTTTGTTAATGTCAACCTAGGGAATGTTGACCTCTTGTGTCTGTCGACCTACTGTCAATGTAGAAAATGTTGACGTATAATCTGGATATCCGCTTATGCAGTTTATGTTTCATCTGTTATATTTTAAAACAAGGGATCTCAAAGCTCCGTCCCTATATACAAATGAATACACAACTGTGATATACACTGATGGTGTACACACACACACACACACACACACACACACACACACAGAGATGACCATCGTGGCCTTTGCCATCGATGGTTGACAATCAAAACACAGGGGTGGAGCTATGCTCCCTGTCCCGGCCCCTTGGGGGAAATAGAAAAACTAAACTATTCGTTTAAGCTTGACATCGATGGTGGGAACCACCTGGCTCTTCCCCATCGATGGCAAAACTATTCTACATTGGCCATAAACCATTGATGATTCAAAATCAATGTGTGTGTAGTCGATGGCCATCCCCACACACGCACGCTCCTCTGTCGGTATCAGTGTTACGGGAGGCCGATATCCGATATCAGCAGTTGCAGCCTCCACGGCATTACACGTTTGTAAATCCCGATTACGCCTTAGGTGTGAGGACGAGGACTCGGTGCCTGGGACACATTTCACACAACTGGTAATTTTACACCCCAGATACTGGAAGCTTTCCTGCTGCCAACTGAGTTTAACCATTTTCAATGCTTTTAATCTGTTCCAGTCGTTCCCCAAACTGGAGCGGGCCTAGCGCGAGGTCCGGGGTGTGTGTGTGTGTGTGTGTGTGTGTGTGTGTGGGGGGGGGGTCATTTAAGCCTGCAGTTACTTTAAAACAAAGCACTGCTGGATTTTGATGCAAGCAGAAAACCACATGCTCTCTCCACCCGTCACACTGGTCTCTGCCTCCCTGCCTCCCGATGCGGCCGCGAAAGAGTCTGGGTGCACACCGGTCAATATATTGTTACCACCATATCTTGAACATCGCTCAGCGTGTATGCTCAATATCGCCAATGATGTGCGCTCCTGCCCATCATTAACGACCCTCCCCGTCATCTGCATCTCGATCTGACAATATCAGCGGCTGCATGTATGGAGCATGGGTCCCAGTGACGCCACTGGGCGATATCATTTAAGATATGGGGCAGTAGTGTATGCGCTATGTGATTCTCCCACAGCACCGCCAATATAGTTGTCAATATCAGCAGTTCCGGGAATCGCTCAGTGTGTATCCAGCTTTAAGCGCCATACACGCTACACAAGAATTTAGAAGATTGCACGATCCCGCATCAAACAGACATGACACATGTCTAAATAACATCTTCCTATATTACACTACAGACGCGTCCTTATACATCTGGCCACAATGCACCATGCAGCGCGAGAGTGAGCCACCAGATTCCCTGCAGTGCTGCTAATGTCGTGCGTAGTAGTTGTATCACCTTGCGACGGAGATACATTCTCAGCATGACGCCCAACGCTAGCAGAGTCTCACTGGACCCGGTGCTAGAAGAGCGGGGGTTTGGCGCGCAGAGATAAATGCTGTATGAGGACACATATGTAGATGCAGATCTGTACAATAAACATTTTGTACGTTTTGTTCACTAGTATAAGCGTGTAACCTGCACAAGCCGACTTCAAGCTACTGAAACTTGGTCTTGTCCACAGTGCTGGGAAATAAAGCGGTATATTCTAGTTCAGCCAATCAAATCCTGTTGTTTTTAGTTATTTCTCCGACGTCGGGTAAATGACTGTCGGGACCCCGTCCGGCACCCGCAGCATATGGGGGACTGCACTAGGCATTACTGGTATAGAAAGTGAGAAGAATGGAAGTCATCAAAGTGTAGATACACCACAGAACTGCGTTATTCTTATACTGTAAGTACATAAATCCTGCCTCCTAGTGGCCATTATATGTTGTGAAGAACAGAACCAGTGTTTGGCTGCACTCTGGAATAATTCTGGAAATACTACATAGGGGGTAATAAGGCTGCGGATATGGCAATAAGAGATGCGAGTGGATTACACATTGTAGGTAAATGTAAGCTTGCACTACTTGCATATACCATATAATACATGTATTGTATCGTGCACATACCGTATCTTTATATGTAAAAGGCTAACTACTCCTAACCTCTATGAAGTGAAGTACCACCACTGACCACTAGAGGCCAGTCGACGGCCCAAATTACTCCTTTGTGTGCTGAAATATGTCATAACAGACATCTTATTATTGCAATGGCCTCCTTACCGGTCTTCCTAAGAACAGACTCTCACCGCTACAATCCATCATGAACACAGCTGCAAGACTGATCTTCCTGGCTAGACGTTCAACGCCTGCTGATCCGCTCTGTCAGTCCCTCCATTGGTTGCCTGTATATTACCGCATTAATACTTCTACTTACATACAAAGCCATTACTCTGACTACACCGACTTATATCTCTTCACTTATCTCAAAATATATCCCCACCCGACCTCTCCGCTCTGCACAAGATCTGCGTCTCTCATCCACACTCATTACTCGCTCCCACTTACACCTGCAGGATTTTTGTTGGGCAGCACCCACCCTATGGAATGCCCTTCCACGCACACTAAGACTCTCCTCTAGCCTCCAAACTTTCAAGTGTTCCCTGAAAACTCACCTCTACATTCAGCCTATCATATTCCAGACCCCCACATAACCTCCAGAAGCATTTATATCTAACTGCATCCCATCAGGACGTCTAGTAATCTGATGGGACTGCCGTGCTATGGAATCCTATCCTTATGTATCCCCCCTATTATCCTTATAGATTGTCAGCTTGCGAGCAGGGCCCTCCTACCTCTATGTCAGTTTGTATCTACCCAGTATGTTTAATCACTGTTGTTTCCAATTGTAAAGCACAAAAGAATATGCTGCGCTATATAAGAAACTGTAAAAAAATAAACAGAAAGTGAAAGCAATGTTTGCAGGGGCACTGATCTGTTTCAAACTTGCTGATATGGAGAGAGAGCTGTGAAGACAGAGATTGGAGGTAGGAGCAGATAGGGACTGGTGGTGGGGTGGAGAATTTGTGGGCTAAAAACTGTCACAGCTCAAAATGTAAGTAAAAACTTTTACAGCTCAAAGGGAAAGTATGTTGCAGAAGCCGTCATTTCAAGGGGCTTTAACTAGTAATGCATACACCGGCATATACCGTACAATACATAGACTGGCATATACTGTACAATACATATACTGGCATACACTGTATAATACATACACTGGCATACACTGTATAGTGCAGGCAATAAGGATACCAATGTTAACGTGGAGTTTTCTTAGAAGAAGGTTTAAGTGTCACCCTCTGACACTGGTGGAACTACTGGTTCCAGGATGCCCTGACAGACTAAGGGGGCGGATTGAACAAAGCTTGGCGAGAGAAAGTATCACCCAATCAGTTTCAAAACACAAAACTGGAAAAGTGATCATCATAAGCCGATTGGTTGCCACTTAGGGGCATATGTATCAAAGTGGTGAGAGATAAACCAGAGAGATCCTGTTGTTTTTCAAATAAAAACACGTAAACAGACAGTTAGCTGACTTTACCTCTCTCTACACCTTGATTCATATGACACTACATCGCTTTCAACATTTTCTCTTTCCATGATTTGATCCATCTCCCCCTAACGGCACAACAGCTGGCGTTCCTAGATTGTTTAAACTTTGCATAATAAAGGTATAAGAGGGGTTGCAGTCTGGTCCCAGCCGCTGAGCATGCTGGGGCTTCACCCTGAGATCTCCCAATTATAAAGGAAAGGTATAACGGGTACCATTTACACTGCGGAGAGGAGAGGAGCATGGCACTGAGGCTGCTTACATGATCACTCTCCAGAACAAAGCAACTGATAGCAAGCAGGCAGCCCACTCAGAGATCCAGGCTCCCCCTCACTCACCGCCTGCAGGTAATCAGGGAACTGTCACAAACTTGTAGACATAAATCTTTCTTAAAAGAAATAGGGAGGCACATGGGGGAATAAATCATCGTAACCTGTCAGAAAAAAAAAATATCAAATTTTCCTAACTTTATAGATACCTCCATCTGGAACAGATTAATGGAGCTACAAGGTTTACACCTATAAGTTGTGTTTTGCCATGATAATGAACTAGTATGTATGGAGAACACCGTAATCTGCAGCACTGTACAACGTGTCGGATGAGAGTTACATGCCAAAGCGGGATCGGTATTTAAAAAAACTCCCTCTTCCACATTAAAGCTTTTGCATTACTAGAACATATTGCGCCTATTATTTTAAAAAAAAGTTATACCCCTACCTGCTTGGGAAACGACGGTCATGTTTTTTAAAAATCCTTATGAATGAAATACGGTATGTATGAATGTTGTGTGTGGGAACATGAATAAATCACTGGTCTCAGAGACAAAACTAGACCCAGGATTCATCACCACTAATATCTCCCTGACAGAGTCGGTGACCTCCATCAAACCTGGTCAGAATGGTGCGTCCCCAAATCACCTGAGCTTCCTTCTGCTTTTAAGTCAGCTGATGCAGAAACCTTGCACTGGCCTAGGGATGGCCATCGTTGCCTTTGTCATTGATGGCTGCCATCGATCGCAGAAGTGCAACTGGCCATCGATAGTGTATGACTATGCAATGGATGACCATAGATGTTTTTACATATCGATGGTCATACATTTTCTTTGGTTGATTGGGCAGTGGGCCAATTAAAATATGGGGGTGGGGCTTCACGTGTGTCCCGGACCCTTGGGGAAAAAGGCAAAACAAACCAATTTGTTGAAGCTTTAAATCGATGGTGGGAAACCATCTGGTTCTCCCCATCGATGTTAAAACTATTCAACATTGGCCATAAACCATCGATGATTTCTGAATGTATGAAGTCAAGTGGACTTCTCCGGGCTGTGTCGTGACATTTCCCAGGAACCTTAAGGTTCCCACACACGGACAGATATTGTGTCCAATCCCGGCAGGCGGGTAGGAGATTTAAAAACACCCATTCAAATTAATCGGCGGCCTCTGATTGGCTGAAAGAGCTCTCGAAAGTGGCGCGCCTCCTTACTGCTTAGCAGCCGTCTCACAGGGGATATGTGATTGAAAAGAAGGTGTATTAACTATGGTTGTGACAACTAGATTGCAAGCTCTTGTGAGCAGGGCCCTCCATAATCTGATTTCACTAACCTCAGCAATGATATTCATAACAACAAACTGTGTTCAATATTTTTCAGCTCGTGATGAAAATTTTAGGCAGCGCTGAGGCCTCAGTTCAAAGCTGGATTCTTGAGGAATCAGTAGTAAAAGAACCATTAAGTAGGCCTACACCTGTATACATGAAGGCAGGGGGGTGGTGTTCAGCTTCAGTGGGAATACATTTGGATTTAATCCTGCGGTGCCACTTTAGTAACAAGAGGTTATGGGAAAAAGTTGGTTATTCAGGATAAATCAGGCTTACTCTTCAGATCTAACAAGTGAAGAAACTGGGCTGCGCAGCTGACATGCGGCTTATCTGGGCAGGCGGTGTTGCGTTACAATGGTAGATACCACACATACTCCTAGACAGCGGATGCCAGAATGTCATTTTTCATAGTTGCTCCACAGGTCATTCAGCCTGCAGCAGCTACTGTGTGATCGGTTGGGGGGGGGGGGGCTGGTGCATCCCACGCAGGGCTACCTGGAAGCTGTCAGGGCACCTACGAGCCTGGAACATCTCCATATATACTGTCTGCGGGACTGGACACATCTGTCATCAGGAAGCCTTTATACCCAGGATGCACTTGGGGAAAATTCTGAGTGCCCTGCGGACAGTGATTTACAAGCAGGATATAGGTTCATTTTGGTTAAAAAAAAATGTTGAAATTAACCGATTTACTAACATTATTAATCTAAAAACTCATGTTAGTAAATGTGTGTTTAAGCTCTAGAGGTCCAGTATTAACTAAGATGGATTTTTATTGAAAAAAAAAAAAGGGATCAGCATTGCCTAAAAATTAATGGGGCAGATGTATTAAGCCTTAACAAGAGATAAATACAAGTGTGATAAGGAGAGATAAACGGCCAGCCAATCACCTGCTAACTGGGGGGGAGTGGTGTTTAAATGTTGGTTTGTATCTTGTGCTGTCGAAAAAGACGCAAGAATTCAAGTCCAGGGCAGGTCCCACAAGCTGGCACCCACCAGTGATGCAACGGCGTCAGAAACGCATGACGCAATCGTGTCAGCCACAATCGCGTCAACCACCGTCCGTAGTAGAGTAACCGCATAAGGGTCACCTGACGCGATTGCGGCACAGTACATGACCACCATCATGCCGTAGCCATAGCAACAAAAGTAAACAATAATAAACAAATGTCATATGAAATAACACTAACTAATGTATCACAACTGCGCGTCTCCTGATCAGAAAGAGCTGCAGTACTTTAAGCATAACTCTCTCTCTGCACATGTTACATCTGCCCCACCTGCAGTGCGCATGGTTTTTGTCCATTAGCAAACCAAATGTGCTTTGCAAACCAACCTGAATCACCCATAATATCCAAGGTTTAGCAAAGACTGGGAAACGAGGGACAGAAAATTCCTTGGACACAATTTAAAAAGTTCCCAAACTGCAGACAGGCAAAGGGCCAGATGTACTAAGCTTGAAAAGTCATAAAATGGAGAGTGATAAATGACCAGCCAATCAGCTCTGAAATACCATGACGGAGGCTGGGTTTGAAAAATGACAGGCAGGAGCTGATTGGCTGGCGGTTTATTACTCTCCAAGGCTTAGTACATCTCGCTCAAACAGATTAAAACAGGCGACATCTCCAACAGCTGAACATATCCAATATATATTCACATTCACATGAAGTCAGATGGGTCTCGAAGCCTATAGCGGTACAGTGCATTTTGGGGTTATGGCTTATAACCAAATGATCAACATAGACAAAGTCGACAAAGTCAAACACTTTGGGCAGGTGTGGCGATGCCTACTGGGGACTGGCGATTGGCATCCCATGTCATCAGCACCCACCCCCTTTTAGGCCATTGATGGTAAGCGACCATCAAATAATTTATCATCCATGCGGGCTCATGCTTGGGAAATGTGTGGCGGGGGGGGGGAGGAGGGATTTGTCGACATACACAGATTTGCAAAGAGGTCTGAATAAGTTCAATGTGATTGCATGCCAACACTCGCATGCCGAGAGTAGCCTTTTTTTTTTTTAAAGCGGCAATCAAACTGGTTTTGCAGTGTAAATGATTGCCGCTTTAAAAACACTGGAGATTTCTCACCAAATCTCTCACTTTCTGAATCTCTCATCCTATTAAATTTCACCCCTCGTGTCAACCTTTGCATGCGATGACAACTGCCATGTCGACATCTTGGTATCATGTTGGGCAGCCGAATAAGACACACGTCAGGAAATCTCTCCGATCCTCATTTACTGACTATTCCCTTTGCCTCCTATTAGCCGGCTGAAAGCTTCTCTCTTCCATGGGCGACTTACATTATGACGTTATTTTGTGACTAGCAACCTGGGAATGTGCAGCTGTTGTGGAACTGCAAGTTCCAGCATGCCACACGGGTAGACCCCAGCAGCTGGAGAACTTTAAACACATCATAAATACCCAATCCCTTTTGGATCGGTCCCATGGGGGGGAAAGCAGATAATCCATTTAAAGAGGGTTAGGTGTAAATCAGTGTAGTGTCTTTGGCGGATAAAGACCAGGATTATGCTAATTCTCCCGACACTCACTCACTCTCAAAGGTCAGATGTGAGTGATGCCGTAGTCTCACCGAGGTTATAGATTACCTACTCTTTGTATTATTGGGCTACTGAAACCATCCGACGAGGCAGACCCCAGACAGCCTGTCTCTGTGCGGGACACATTTATTACCAACCTGCAGATTTTTTAACACAAATGAAGCCCCTGGGGGGGTGGATGCAAAGTGTCTGAAACCACAAGCACTATGCAGCGAGTGTAAATAACCCCACGTATTAGGGCCTATGGGTTTTACTAGCTTCTGAGGCCATCAATAATACAATGCCGAAGGAGACCACCGTACTATAACCTTTTAACTAATCAGTAAGATATAGAGTTTGGGGTATTTAAATCTGTCCGACCTTTCAAGTATATCAGCTTACCTGCATTGATTGCATCACTTACTTTTAAAGTGCATAGGATGCTACCCCCCCCCCCCCTTCCTTCAAAAAAATCAAAACACTACAATAGATTTCTCCAGAAACGGGGCGATATAAATAGTAAATACATGGCAATATTGCAATCAGTCGCGGCAATGCAGCCAGTTGGCACAGAACGATCTTTATCACAGATCAGGCCCTTCATGCGGGTCACATAACAGGGAAGAATACAATCCCGGTTAATTTTAACTGGGATGCTATCTTGGCATTAAAGAAGGAGGAGGGATCTTGTGATCCCTCTCCAGCAGCGCTATTTGGGAAATGCCACAACTCAATGCAACCCAATTCAGACCTGCTCGTTGGGCAGCATACATTAGCTGGTACACTAACCACCTTCCCCCTCTTCCCCCCGAGTTAATCCCCATACTAACAAGCGGCCGCATGGTGGAAAAATCATTCGATGTTCGCACAACATCGAATGAGTATTCCAGCCTTCGCTCTGAAAAGTACGTTTTTCACTTGGTCGCTTTACGCCGAATTGGGGGCGGGCAAAGACGTCATACGATGTCAGCCGCCCGCACAGAGTATGCACGGGCATGCCTGCGTTCGCAGGGATACGCCTAGCGCGTTTATGGGCGCGCCCAGCGTTTCGTCCTCTCCCTGCCCTCCCATCAGTGAGCGAACCCCCGGGCGAATTCGGACCGGAGCAATCAGGCCTGAATCGCCCCTTAATTGGAGACGTTACCCTAGCAACAGTTCTTTGATAAATAAGGGAGAAAAATAATTGGTTATTGCTGCGACGTGGAATATTCCCAATACGCCCAATCGCAGACTTTGTGTAATAAATAGCAATCTGTCAGGCAATGCGGTAATCACCAGGTCACGTTATGGGAGCGGACAGTAACCCACAGAGGCGGAACACACACATCTTCTAAATGGGGTCAGAACAGGGACGCACCAGGTAAAATAATAGCTATGACCTTCTGCTTTATCTAATGTCATTACAGCGTGCGGTGCAGATATAGGGCCTAATTCAGAACGAACCGCTATTAGGCCTAATTCAGAACGGACCACTATTAGGCCTAATTCAGAATGGACCGCTATTAGGCCTAATTCAGAACGGACCGCTATTAGGCCTAATTCAGAACGGACCACTATTAGGCCTAATTCAGAACGGACCACTATTAGGCCTAATTCAGAACGGACCGCTATTAGGCCTAATTCAGAACGGACCGCTATTAGGCCTAATTCAGAACGGACCGCTATTAGGCCTAATTCAGAACGGACCGCTATTAGGCCTGATTCAGAACGGACCGCTATTAGGCCTGATTCAGAACGGACCGCTATTAGGCCTAATTCAGAACGGACCGCTATTAGGCCTAATTCAGAACGGACCACTATTAGGCCTAATTCAGAACGGACCGCTATTAGGCCTAATTCAGAACGGACCGCTATTAGGCCTAATTCAGAACGGACCGCTATTAGGCCTAATTCAGAACGGAACGCTATTAGGCCTAATTCAGAACGGAACGCTATTAGGCCTAATTCAGAACGGAACGCTATTAGGCCTAATTCAGAACGGAACGCTATTAGGCGAATTTGATGAGCCCTGCGATCGGACGGCTGCCTCCCAGAGAGAGTGAGATCCCGCCCTGTGCAGGTCTGAGAATGACTGATCTAAAATCGATCCGAAAGGCACTCACCACTGAATGAGTTCCCCAGTCAGTGCAAGTGTGAGTATAACTCTGACCATTCCACAACTCTGGGACTGAGACAGGCTGATCGTGACCGAAGCGGTCGTCACAGACCCGTCCTGAAAACGCCTTCGTCTTTTCTGACACTCCCAGAAAACATCGGGTTACCGCCCACCTGTCAGTCAAACTACCAGGGGATTTACGGTTAGATTCATAGCTGATTTTTGTCGCTGTTTGTCATTGCGCATGCTCACTACAATCCACAGGCATTCACAGTCGGTCGATAATCGATAGGACTGTGAATTCGCACAACGACAAGTCTGAATAACCCCCATAGAGAGGAACTTGAAATGCAAACAGCGGAACACTGCGGTCATCTGCATGTCTTCACCCAGAACTTATTACAACCGGAGCACCGCATTAACACTGTTAGTGGGGTTCCATGTACTCTGTATTTGAACCCTGAGATCTGGGGTACCAAAAAAAGATACTCGCTTATAAACCTGTCACAGCCCAATCAATGGTGGAAATACTTAAGAGGTGCTGCTACCCCCCAAAAAATGTGGCAGACCCAATCAGTGACCCTGAAACTCAGGGGGGCGGACCAAGATGCTCCAACCACTAGAAGACATGGCGTACACTGCCAGCCTCCAGCAAACCGGGGTGCAGTCAATATACCAACAGTCAAAATACCGCCGTTTAAGAAACCCACAACCATTGGCAGACAGTCAAAACACAGACACATTCAAAATGCCGACATTCATTATGCTCTAGTGTTTACAATGCCGTCAATTAAAATGTTGACATGCCAAAAAGCCGACATGACTTTTTAATTCTCTTTCTTGTTGATCCAAGTGGGCATAGCGTTAGATGGCAATAGTGTGCCAAGCACAGCAAGCAATGCGAGGGAACACGGTACACGTATACAGCGTCCTTGTCGACAAACAACCAAAATAAACCGCACCATGTCAACACTTTAAAGGCTGGCATTTTGACCATGGCGACATTTAGCCACGTCAGCATTTTGACCGTCGTTATTTTGAATGTCGGGAATTCATACTGAACTCCCAGCAAACCTACTTTCTCGTAGCAACCTGATCCAGCGGAGAGAGAGATGTTAGGTCACCCATCTCCTTAAACCTTTATAAACATGACAATGTTTCTTTTTTTGAAATCACGTCATAAGACGACGGCTGACATCACAATCACAACCACCCGATTTCCCTCGATGAAGGATGCAGCAGGCAAAAGCTGGGATTTATGGGTAATAACTGGAAGATAGACTGAAGACAACAGCACGCCCTCCATACCCCCCTAGGTGACCTTCTTTTCACAATCAACTACCCTTCCACTTAATAGAACAACTTGTCACCAAAGCAGCAACATATGGCCATAAAGCAGCAAGTGTGTGAGAACATGTGGCCACTTCCCAGGGACCAAGAGTCCATAAACTGGCCAAAGTGCAGCCAGGGCTCATTGAACACTATTGACACAGGAACAGGCAGCTTATCTGTGATATCCTGAACAAACAGAGCGCTCTGCAGACAGATAACCTGGGAAGACTACCCTGCGTCCCATCACAAGCACCCCTCCTGCCTTCCCGACTATCTGCCAGCACCTCCAGGGAGGTGGAAGGGGTTAAAAGGTTGCATTCCATAGAAACTGCTGAATGGGTTTAGTGAATGGCATCAATGCACTTCTATTCATCCCCAGTGCTCTGAAAGGCTTCACATCACAATCCTAAAAGGCTGCCCCTACATCCATGTCTTCAGGTGACACGGGCTCTGTCCGGGAGCTGGGCTGCTGAAAGCTGGAAAGAGCGCAGTTTGGGGCGTAAAAAGTTTGGAAAATAAGAATAAATGATCTCGCAGCAACCGATTATATGGCATTTACCCCACGCCAAGCCCCCGAGATACCCCGGACGGAGGGGTACATCAGGAGGGGTCATGATAAGTCACTTGCAAAATTCTCTGCAGAAAGGAAAATTATTAGAATGAAAAAACCTTTCAATTACAGAGACTTCATTTAATCAGGGAGGCGCAGGGAGCTGACCCCCAGACTCAGTAAACACTTCATCCGGCAGAAATACCATCACAAGCTGAAATGTTAATAAGTTCATCGTATTAAACAGCGCTAACATTTACACAGACAGACAAAACGCCAATTACTTTCCTGCCGGCGCTCGGCTAATGTGAGAATAACCGGGGTAAAAAGGCAGGAGAGTAAAACTGGGATGGAAGTGACATTTTCTGCTCCGCAAGCTCCCGCAGAGCAGGCTACACAACGTGTCCAAGAGGGAGAATGTGTCACATGTAGACATTTCTGTGTTGGGAAGGATCCCAGCAGCACATACTATACATAAAGGTATAATGCTCAGCACAGAGTGTGCACAGGAAGCCACACACTGATCACACAGTACTCTCCATCCTTTGTACAGCACAACGCGGAGGTCACTGGGCATCCGCAGTTACAGATATGTACAATGCAGGCAAGGGGACAAACGCTCCATTATAAAACATTACTTTGTAAAGCAGCCAGGCATATAGGGGTTAATTCTGCACACTGTGTACAAGGAGCAGGCACACATGGTATATACAGTACAGCATGTAATATATAGGGGATCAGTATGTATACACTATAAGCACCAGACACACAATATATACAGTACAGCATGTAATATACTATATAAGCACCAGGTACACGTGTGATGTACAGTACAGTGGTGTAATATATAGGGGATCAGGAGGTATACACTATATAAGCACCAGGTACACGTGTGATGTACAGTACAGCAAGTAATATATAGGGGAGCAGTATGTATACATTATATAAGCACCAGGCACACGTGTGATGTACAGTACAGCATGTAATATATAGGGGAGCAGTATGTATACATTATATAAGCACCAGGTACACGTATGATGTACAGTACAGCATGTAATATATAGGGGAGCAGTATGTATACACTATGTAAGCACCAGGTACAGGTATGATGTACAGTACAGCATGTAATATATAGGGGAGCAGTATGTATACACTATATAAGCACCAGGCACACACAATATATACAGTACAGCATGTAATATATAGGGGATCAGTATGTATACACTATAAGCACCAGACACACAATATATACAGTACAGCATGTAATATACTATATAAGCACCAGGTACACGTGTGATGTACAGTACAGTGGTGTTATATATAGGGGATCAGGAGGTATACACTATATAAGCACCAGGTACACGTGTGATGTACAGTACAGCATGTAATATATAGGGGAGCAGTATGTATACATTATATAAGCACCAGGCACACGTGTGATGTACAGTACAGCATGTAATATATAGGGGAGCAGTATGTATACATTATATAAGCACCAGGTACACGTATGATGTACAGTACAGCATGTAATATATAGGGGAGCAGTATGTATACACTATGTAAGCACCAGGTACAGGTATGATGTACAGTACAGCATGTAATATATAGGGGAGCAGTATGTATACACTATATAAGCACCAGGCACACACAATATATACAGTACAGCATGTAATATATAGGGGATCAGTAGGTATACACTATATAAGCACCAGGTACACACACAATATATACAGTACAGCATGTAATATATAGGGGATCAGTAGGTATACACTATATAAGCACTAGGTACACACACAATATATACAGTACAGCATGTAATATATAGGGGATCAGTATGTATACACTATATAAGCACCAGGTACACACACAATATATACAGTACAGCATGTAATATACTATATAAGCACCAAGTACACGTGTGATGTACAGTACTGCATGTAATATATATAGGGGAGCAGAATGTATACACTATATAAGCACCAGGTACACACAATATACACAGTACAGCATGTAATATACTATATAAGCACCAGGCACACGTGTGATGTACAGTGCAGTGGTGTAATATATAGGGGAGCAGTATGTATACACTATGTAAGCACAAGGTGCACGTGTGATGTACAGTACAGCATGTAATATATAGGGGAGCAGTATGTATACACTATATAAGCACCAGGTACACGTGTGATGTACAGTACAGCATGTAATATATAGGGGAGCAGTATGTATACACTATGTAAGCACCAGGTACACGTGTGATGTACAGTGCAGTGGTGTAATATATAGGGGAGCAGTATGTATACACTATATAAGCACCAGGTACACACAATATAGCATGTAATATATAGGGGATCAGTATGTATACACTATATAAGCACCAGGTACACACACAATATATACAGTACAGCATGTAATATACTATATAAGCACCAAGTACACATGTGATGTACAGTACTGCATGTAATATATATAGGGGAGCAGAATGTATACACTATATAAGCACAAGGCACACACAATATATACAGTACAGCATGTAATATACTATATAAGCACCAGGTACACGTGTGATGTACAGTGCAGGAGTGTAGTACAGAGCAGTAGAGTTAATAAGGATGCACTGCACACACACAGACAGAGGACCACTGGCAGCGCACACACAGCATGCATACTACATACATGCAGCATGCGCACACACACACACACACACACATACATACATACTACACACACACACACACATACATACATACATACATACATACATGCAGCATGCACACACACACATGCAGCATGCACAGACAAGGCGCTGTAAGCCCACCACCAGCAGCAGCTGCAGAGCCCAGAAGATGACAGCACTCACCATTAGCAGAGACTCCCAGGTTTGCAGAACCACTTTTAACTAAGAGAGAATTGTAGAGAGAATCCCCCCCAGCCTCGGAGTGCTGGGCTGTCTGGGCCACCACACTGCTGCCTATCAGCCTCCTCTGGCAGCCATTGGCTCCTGGGGTGGGGGGAGGGGAGGGGGATTGTTCAATAGGGGTTGATGAAGCAGATGAACAATGCAAGGGAGGACCTGTGAATACACACAAACACACAGACAGATCAGTACACATGTAGGAGACCCCCAGCCCTGCCGTGCAGGAGACCCCCAGCCTGCTCACCCGCCTGCCGCATCCCTGCCATAGAAGAGACCCCCAGACTGCTCACCTACCCCAGCCGTGCAGGAGACCCCCAGCCTGCTCACCTCCCTGCCGTGGAAGAGACCCCCAGCCTGCTCACCTACCTGGCTTGCACACTTTCCCCAACCCTTCCGTGCAGGAGACCCCCAGCCTGCCCCATCCCTGCCATAGTGAAGACTCCCAGCCTGATCACCTGCCCCATCCCAGCGTGTAGGAGACCCCCCATCCCAGCCTGCCCCATCCCAGCGTGTAGGAGACCCCCAGACTGTCCCATCCCTGGTCACCTGCCCCATCTCTGCCCAGCCTGCTCACCTGCCCCATCCCTGCCATAGAAGAGACCCCCAGCCTGCTCACCTGCCCGATCCCAGCATGGAGGAGACCCCCCACCCCAGCCTGCTCACCTGCCCCATCTCAGCGTGGAGGAGACCCCAGACTGTCCCATCCCAGGTCACCTGCCCCATCTCTGCCATAGAAGAGACCCCCACAGCCTGCTCACCTGCCTGCCAGGGTCTGGGATGGATATTAGACAGCACTTACATCGACAGCCATTACATCGACACCATTAGTTCGACAGCTCAATAGGTCGACATGGTTTTAGGTCGACATACCATTAGGTCGACATGTCATTAGGTCGACAGCTCATTAGGTCGACATGTTTTAGGTCGACACTGCCATTAGGTTGACAGTGTCTATGTCGACAGTCAAAAGGTCGACATGGGTTTTTTCACTGTTTTTTGGCCGAAATGTCGACACAGTCGACATGGACACAGTTTGAAGTGTACCGCAGCCGCTCGCAATGCTTCGGGCACGGTGCCTCGCTGCGCTCGGCACACTATTTTATTCTCCCACCACGCCCTAGTGGATAGTAGGGCATGAAATACCGCCTGTCGGCACATGTCGGCTCAAAAAACAGTGAAAAAACCCATGTCGACCTTTTGACTGTTGACATAGACACTGTCGACCTAATGGCAGTGTCGACCTAAAAACATGTTGACCTAATGAGCTGTCGACCTAATGAGCTGTCGACCTAATGAGCTGTCGACCTAAAACCATGTCGACCTATTGAGCTGTCGAACTAATGGTGTCGATGTAATGGCTGACAATGTAAGTGCTGTCTAACAATAGTCCGGATACCGCCTGCCATACAGGAGACCTACCGCCACCCCCCCCCCCCCCCCCTCTCCACACACACACAAACGCTCCCACCTGGACCTGGATGCAGCATTGTTACTTTGAATTTTTGGGGAGTTCTTTGAAGCGAATAGGGTTAAATATTTTAACATGTCTAATAGAATTCAGAGATATTGGTTACATTTATTTGCGCAAATGTAAGATTTAAGCCTCCAAGTGCTAGGAACCCCCATTATAGAGAGAAGCCTCGATGATGGCTTGGGGCTTAAATCCTACATATATGTAACCAATATCTCTGAATTCTATTATCATGTAGTGTTCTAGACTGGTTACTAATACCATTCAGTGGTCTGGAGGGAACCATGTATTTCTTCCTTATACCCCTTTTACACCCAAATCCCGGATCCGACCCGGTATTTGGAACACGGATTCCAACCAGGTCGGATCCGGGTTTTGCACCGTTTACACTGCATTGCCTACCCGCAGTGTACACAGGGGCGGCGCTTGGAGATGATGTAATCTCCAAGCACCAGGACCACCGTTCACCCCGCCGGGAACACCGATCATCGCGCTGAGGGCAAGCCCAGCACCAAGGTAAGCTGCTGGGCTGCCCCCAGCCCTGTGCACCCCCCCAGCCCCCGTCCGCAAGGTGAATGGATGCCGCACACAGGCATCTATTCACCTCCTCTGTACCTCCGCTGCTGTCTGCACAGTACAGTAGACAGTAGCGGAGGCTTTGTGTGCCCACCCGTCCAACCTGCGGATGCTGCGGTCCGAAGGTTGGGCTTCCCCCATTGATGTAAACGGGAGCCGGGTCGGATAACCCGGCGTACCCATTTACACTGCCCTCTACCCAGGTCCTAGCCGTGTTCAACCCAGGTCACGGGTTGACCCATTTACACCGCCGCTGACATGGGTTTTTGCTTAAGTGTAAAAGGGGTATTACTCAGTATTACCCCTCCCTTTCATGCACCTGAGTGGTATTAGTAAACTAATAATAAGTAATTTTTATATATATATATATATATATATATATATATATATATATATATACTCTAGAGAACGCTGCAATAGAGGGCAGGCAGCTGCCGGGGGTGTGTTCCAAACATGCAAACTGAAACATTGTATCACTTTAAACATGACACACATTGCACTGGAACAACATAACAGACGGAGGAAATGGGAATAAAGATCACATTAAAAAGTATGCAATAAAACACTCAGAATGTAAAAGGGAAATAGCACACACTGGCATTGTGACGGGACAAAGTCTCTACTAACGAAGGGTGGAATAATTTGGCGTTGACTGAATTGCTAGACCAACGCTTAATGAAGACGGGCGTTTGCGAGCTTCCCAGTAGGAGTGAGGATCCAGCCATGAAATCGAGGCCCTTAAGGAATCTCCTGCTTTAAGCCAGCAACAATCCTGAGACGCGCCATACTGTGCCGTCTCAATGGCCTGTTTTCCCCCCTCACAAAGACCCATTTGCATAGCTGCGACCGAGCTGCCCATTTCCATGTATCCGTTAAGATGAATACTGTACTCGCTTTCTTCTCCCAGGACCGTTCCTTCGACTTATTTTTAAAGGTTTTGGTTAATTGTTTACACGGTGAGTTAGGGAAATCAGGTCTTTTCCAAGGCAAGTCCCTGAATAGTGCACAGCTGGAATTTCAGACCTTTTAAACTGCTGAGTCTACAAGTGACGGACGGCCCCGGCCCTCCCCGAAAATGAGGCGCTGCTGCCACCAGCCTTCCACAAACAATGGAGTCTCACATGGAAAAGTGATTGCAAATTGCTCTGTTCAAATCTTACCACTTATAAAGCGCACAGGCTTGTAAACAAGTCAGTCGCTGGTTGCTGCAGTATACGATAAAGCCCAAAAATATATTGGTTTCCAAATGTCTGTATTATTTCCCTGTCTATAGAGCACATATTGGCAATTTTTAGCTATCCGATATACAAATTTAATTATACACAGGCTAGAGATGGCCATCGATGGTTCAAAATCTTCGATGGTTTATAACCGCTGTTGAATATTTCCAACATCAGTGGGTGAGGACTTGATGGTTTCCCACCATCGATGGTACAGAACCACCCAATGGACATGGGTGGTTCTGTACCAATGGCCATCGATGGTTTTAAAATTTTTGATGGTTTATAACCGCTGTTGAATATTTCCAACATCAATGGGTGAGGACTTGATGGTTTCCTACCATCGATGGTACAGAACCACCCAATGGTTTGTTTTTGTTCCATGGGAAATGCAGCAAAGCTCCGCCCTTGACATCCACAAAGCACTGCCCCCCAGGCACTGATTGGTCCGCAGCTCAGTGAACAGTAATGTAGAGATGACCATGGGTGGGTGAAATAATGGATGGTTCCATCACAGATGGTTTTATACCTCATCATTCTTATATTATCACATTAAGACTCTCCGCTAGCCTCCAAACTTTCAAGCGTTCCCTGAAAACTCACCTCTTCAGGCAAGCTTATCATATTTAAGTTCTACACGCATAACCCTCTGAGCAGTGGCGTAACTATAGCCCCGCAGCCTCCGCGGTGGCGGGAGGAGCTGAGGGACTGTGGGCGCCGATCTGCGGGGCTATAGTTACTAGCCCTCCCACCCACCCAAGTAAACTTACACAGCCCCCTTACCCCCTCCGCATGCCGCCGCCGCATTCAGGGTCCCGGCCGCAGCGCAGATCTTGTCCAGGCTCCGTCTCCTCCTGCAGTTCACTTCTAATGAAAAATAACTATCAGAAAATGGCTGCCCCCTAACAGCAGACAGTTTTTTGGGATGCTAGAGGAGGCGCGGGCCTCCTCTAGCATCCTTAAAAACTGTCTGCTTTTAGGGGGCAGCCATTTTCTGATGGTCATTATAGAACTGCAGGAGGAGACGGAGCCGGGAGAAGATATGTGCTGCGGCCGGGACCCTGACTGCGGCGGCGGCATGCGAAGGGGTAAGGGGGGTTTTAAATTCACTTGGGAAGGTGGGTGGGAGGGCTAGGGGGAGGGGGGGGCGTCGCTGCCGATATCAGCGGGGGGCGCTAAAATTCTTGTTACGCCACTGCCTCTGAGGCACTTATGTATTATATAGCTTCCCTTCTGGACCTGCAACTTGGTGAGACTCCTATGCTATTACTGGTGCCTGTCCTTGTGTTCCCCTCCTATGTCCCTATAGATTGTAAGCTTGCAGCAGGGCCCTCCTACCTCCAAGTCTGTCTGTTGTTACCCAGTTTGTTTTATCACTGTCTAAAGCGCAACGGAATCTGCTGCGCTATATAAGACACTGTAACGGAATCTGCTGCGCTATATAAGACACTGTAACGGAATCTGCTGCGCTATATAAGACACTGTAACGGAATCTGCTGCGCTATATAAGACACTAACGGAATCTGCTGCGCTATATAAGAAACTGTAACAGAATCTGCTGCTCTATATAAGACGCTGTAACGGAATCTGCTGCGCTATACAAGACGCTGTAACGGAATCTGCTGTGCTATATAAGAAACTGTAACAGAATCTGCTGCTCTATATAAGACACTGTAACGGAATCTGCTGCGCTATATAAGACGCTGTAACGGAATCTGCTGCTCTATATAAGACACTGTAATAGAATCTGCTGCACTATATAAGACGCTGTAACGGGATGCGGTTAATTTCCCGGCGGTCGGAATCCCGACACTGGAATCCCGACCGCCGAAATCCCGAAACTTTCTCCCTCCGTGGGTGTCCACGACACCCATAGAGGGAGAATAAAATAGCGTGCCGAGCGTAGCGAGGCACCGGGCCCGCTGCGTGGCGAGCGCAGCGAGCCCGCAAGGGGGGGCGATCCATGTCCCCCCCTTGTCGGGATTTCGGCGGTCGGGATTCCAGTGTCGGGATTCCGACCGCCGGGATCCCGACCGCCGGGAAATCATATCGGATCCGCTGTAACGGGATCTGCTGCGCTATATAAGACGCTGTAACGGAATCTGCTGCTCTATATAAGACGCTGTAACGGAATCGGCTGCGCTATATAAGACGCTGTAACGGAATCTGCTGCGCTATATAAGACACTGTAACGGAATCTGCTGCACTATATAAGACACTGTAACGGAATCTGCTGCGCTATATAAGACACTAACGGAATCTACTGCGCTATATAAGACACTGTAACGGAATATGCTGCGTTATATAAGACACTGTAACGGAATCTGCTGCGCTATATAAGACACTGTAACGGAATCTGCTGCGCTATATAAGACACTGTAACGGAATCTGCTGCGCTATATAAGACACTGTAACGGAATCTGCTGCGCTATATAAGACACTGTAACAGTATCTGCTGTGCTATATAAGACACAGTAACGGAATATGCTGCGTTATATAAGACACAGTAACGGAATATGCTGCGCTATATAAGACATTGTAACGGAATATGCTGCGCTGTATAAGACACTGTAACGGAATCTGCTGCGCTGTATAAGAAACTGTAACGGAATCTGCTGCGCTATATAAGAAACTGTAACAGAATCTGCTGCGCTATATAAGACGCTGTAACGGAATCTGCTGGGCTATATAAGACACTGTAACGAAATCTGCTGCACTATATAAGACACTGTAACGGAATCTGCTGCGCTATATAAGACACAGTAACGGAATATGCTGCGTTATATAAGACACTGTAACGGAATATGCTGCGCTATATAAGACACTGTAACGGAATATGCTGCGCTATATAAGACACTGTAACGGAATATGCTGCGCTATATAAGACACTGTAAATAAATAAATAAATATTATGTTAATCTTGACAGTGTTTTAAGACCGGCCACTTGGGTTTGTTTCAGCCACCAAAAATATATTTTGTTCACAGACAGGACAGATTCCGTGCACCTCACTGTCCCTAGTGGTCACTGCTGCAATAACACGTATCACCTAACCTGCCTAGAGTACCAGTCTTCCGCTAAGTGGTGTATTTATTAAAGCTTCTAAAAATGAAAAGAGGCGGTGCTGCAGATTCATGTTCTAGGATGCAATAGGGCAGTACGGACAGTGTAATGGTTAGCATTACTGCCTCACAGCACTGAGGTCATAATTTCGATTCCCACCATGGCCCTAACTATTTGTATATTCTCCCCGTGCTTGCGTGGGTTTCCTGCGGGTGCTCCGGTTTCCTCCCACAATCCAAAAATATACTGGTAGGTTAATTGGCTGCCAACAAAAATTAACCCTAGAATGAGTTTGTGTGCGTGTACATGTTATAGGGAATATGGGCTGACTTTGGCGCACTCGTATACCGGCCGAGACACCACAGTGTTTTTCCAGCCACCTCCCTCAAGCGCTGACTACCTGTCACTAACTTTGTGAATGAATACTCTGCTATGCAAGCACTATAGCTTAACAGTTGCTAGGCGAGCACATTGCGGGTTTGGAGCATGTGCAGTGGCAAGTTATTGCACCTCGCGGTACAGCAGGCATGTCCAAACTGGGGCCCTCCAGCTGTTGTAAAACTACACATCCCAGCATGCCTTGCCATAGTTTTAGCCTTCCTTAATAGTAAAACTGTGGCAAGGCATGATGGGACTTGTAGTTTTACAACAGCTGGAGTGCCATAGTTTGCATATGCATGGGGTACAGCATTGACATTAACCCTTTGATTGATGTTCAAAAATATCTAAAAATGTCAGCCTCACCCACATGTGTTATATAAATCCAAATAAAAAAAAAGTGTTAAAAAAAGATGATATTTCCTATATAAGGTAACCTTTACAGGTCACTGTGATGATTAACAATGTTTGCGATTCACACCAATTTTGACAAATACACTTGGCACTCGTAGGGTTAATCCCATCTGTGAATCGGCCCCTGGTGACTATGCTGGTGCCCGGTGCGTATAAGTCATTGTGTTTCGCTGTTGCCGCGTCCGCTGTTGTTTGCTGGGCATTCCCTGCACCTGTCTCGCAGTACAAGCTGAGAAGGGACGTTACATTTCCAGCTGATCCCTGGGCCTATTACTCTCCTACGGATACTCTAATCAGGTGCTGTAACTGGAACATTTTTTGGAAAAGCTCAATTGAAATGGTAAAAGACTGGCTGTCTGAAATCCAGAAGCGTTACAGAACAAAAGTCCTCCGCAGTGACAGTGTCCTGCTGCCTGTGCCCCGTGTGTCCAGAAAATAAATACGGACAGGACAAAGGGCAGCGCAGGGTGATTTCCTGGCATTTCCATAGCATATGGTGACGGATATTTTGCTGAAGACCGATACTTGAGGTATTCATTCGGGTGTGGATCATCTAACAGACCACACTTAGGTCGACAGTCATTAGGTCGACCACATTGGGTCGACCACATTGGGTCGACGGGGAAAGGTCGACAGGGTTGTAGGTCGACATTGGTCAAGGTCGACATGGGTTTTTTACAGTTTTTTTATCCGAATGTCGACACAGTCGGCATGGACACAGTTGGAGGTGACCCGCAGCCCCTCGCTTCACTCGCGATGCTTCGGGCACGGTGCCTCTCTGCGCTCGGCACACTATTTTATTCTCCCACCATGCCCTAGTGGATGGTAGGGCATGAAATACCGCCTGTCGGCACATGTCGGCTCAAAAAACAGTGAAAAACCCATGTCAACCTAACGAATGTCGACCTTGTCCCATGTCGACCTAAACCCATGTCGACCTACAACCCTGTCGACCTTCCCCCCTGTCGACCCAACGTGGTCGACCTAATGACTGTCGACCTAAGTTTGGTCTGCTAAATGACCGTTTCCCATTCATTCTGCAATTATAATGTGCAGTGGGTATTTCATTGTCGGGGATGACCGGTTATCTCCCAATTTCTGTTGCTGCGGAAGTGGGTAGTTATAACACCTGTGCTCACTTAGGGGCCCATTTATCATGAATCGCGATCTGGGCGGAATATTACTGCCCAGGATCGCATTGTAAAATGTGATCCTAATGGCGGGATGTATCATCCCTGACACTGCAGGGACAGGGCTCCGAAAGGGTCTGTGCACGTGCAGTTAGTGCTGACCCCCTGCCGACCTCGCTGACTGCACTGCCCCTGCAGCAGTGCAGTGTGCAGCCCGGGGACGCGATGCGCTGCTGCCTGAGCCAACCTGAATTAGGCCCCTGATGTGTATGCTTATATGCATGTACAAGACTGCACACAAACACTTCCCGGCAGCCATTACCTTGGAATTTGTATTAAAATGTTAACAATACCGCTAATATATAAACACTGCGTGCCAGATCTCCGGCATATTCATTACACCATGTAAATCAGTCCAACAAAGCACTAATTACAATAACAATGCAATTCTCCGTACCAGCAGATTATATAAGACATTATCTTGCATCCCTTTGCCTGCGCACATTGCTCTGTTTGCCTCTTTATGTTACCTGGGCGGTAATGAGTATTATGACGGCTGAGAAGCTGCGACGCTCAATAGCTTCATTCACTGAGTTTTAGTTAACAAAGGTGTTGTTGGTCGCCGTGAAACGCGCATCCAGTTATTCTACACTTTTATTATGGAGAGATTTGACGGGATTAATAGGATTTGGGCAGAGCTGATAATTTGGTGGGAATTTGTAAGAAAGAGTTCGAGCCTCCAATACAAGACTAGGGGCCTCATTCAAGGCTGAGTACAATAGTAGCCTAACTAACAGGTTAGCGGTGAACAAAAGACCGCCCCCCCATCGCACGCATACCCTCACTAGCACACAAGGTAGTTCCAGGATTGGGTGGGCGTGTCTCAGATTACGCGTTTCAGTGCGAATCACATCAGCCACCCAGTCCTCCCACTTCACCGGCAAATAAGCGGCTGGGTAGCTGGGTCTCAGCGGTAACGGGAGACTGGCTGTTTTCCCAGGAGGCCCGGGAATGCCGCAAGATTTCCGAGAACCTCCTGGCCATTCCAGGGGAGTAGGCAAGTAAGATCTACCCCCCAAGTGTCTGAAAATGAAGCAACAAAAACACTAGCAGAAATAAAAACACTTCCCTGGTAAAACACAAGTGGGCCAGATGCAATAAGCTTCAAAAGTGATAATATGGACAGTGATAAACAACGAACCAATTAGCTCCTGTCTGACATTTTTCAAACCCATCCTTTGACATGGCAGGTAGGAGCTGATTGGCTGGCTGTTTATCACTCTCCATTTTATCACTTTTGAAGCTTTGTGTATCTGGCCCATTATCTAACCCCCATTTCTTTATTTTTTCGTCACATTTCCTGTCACAATGATATCAGAACAGGTAAGTGACAGGTAAACAACTGATTGCAATGGGGGACATCCTGAGAAATGTGACTGAAGGTGCGGGAACAACAACTTATAGTGATGTCTGAAATAGCAGGCCCCAGGAGAGTGAGAGAAGTGGGAGCATGTCAGACAGGCCCACTTATCGCAGCCAGAAATGCCCTTTATATAGTACACCACCCACAGGACTGATCTGGGCAACGCTAATTGGGATCTTTACTCTCATTAAACTATTGGCATGTAAAGAGAAGCTGGATGGCAGAACTGGAACAATCACCGACCTGGTCTATTTCTGGTGTTTCCGCTCGTTTCAGTCTCTTCTACGCCCCGGTGTCACTGAGGGGGCGAGCTGGCGAGCCTTGTGGAGTTCTCTGAGCAAAACAACAGAATTCCTGAAGCGAGGTTTATCAAAGCTCGGAGAGAGAAAAAGTGCAGAGCAATCAGCCCCAAACTGCCTTTTTTTTCAAACACAGCCTGTAACACGACAGAAGCTGATTGGTCGGTACTTCCCCCCCCTGCACTTATCCCACTACCCTATCTCTCTCCAAACTTTGATACATCTCCCCCTCATTTTGGGGATTATTCTGGTTGATTCGCAAGGCTGCGAATTCGCACCATTGCGAGTCCACCAAAACCCGCCTTGCGAATGCTGGCCTGGCCACCACCCATTCGTAAGGGAGATTTAAGCACAGGGCCTGCGAATGGATGTTACACACTTGGGTGCATGTGCTCGGCTAACACTCTGCTCGCCGTGGACGCACGCACCCAGCGTATGCACATATGCAGAAATGACCATACGCCCACCATCTATGCCCTTGCGGAGATTATGATCCGTGCGAACCAAATTAAGGGCCTCTCTGTGGTCGGGACGCTCTCAGTGAGAACACAAGGCCCCACTCAGTCTCAATACGCAATTGTTTAGAAATGAATCCTGACAGTTATATACAATGTTCGCTGTTAATTTGATATTACACAGCCGATCCCTTTGAAAGTAAAGTGTTACAGAGTTACTATATTACAAACAGCTGGGGCTTCCCCTGCATCGTTAGCACAGTGTCCTGATTGCTGGCTCATGCAAGATAACAAAGCTGACAGTTCAGCCAGTCACCTAGGCTAAAAAAGGATCAGATAGGGTCTGAGGTTATCAGGGGGAAATGGAACTAAATGGTACAAATTGTTCTTATCTGTTGTCAAAAAGATAACAATCAGGTAAACCACAGAGAAAGTCTGCAAGGCTGTCATCCCTACCTGTCTGTCCAGTCACATAAGTCCCGCCTCCATAAATGACCGCCTGCTAGAGAGGGGTGACCGTGTGCATGGAGAACATTTAAGTTACCATACCTCCCAACATGACTCTCTCCAGGAGGGACTTCCCCGTTAATGTATCATTACCATCACCTGTGGTTGAAACACCTTTCTTTTCAATCAACCTGTTCAAAAGGGTATGGGTCATTGGGTCGGCACCGGAAATAAGTCGACATGTCTAAGCTATACATGGAAGGTTGACACCTTTAGCATTAGGTCAACAGTCAAAAAGTTGACATGTTTTTTTTCCCTGAATGTCAACATGGTCGACATGGACACCGTATCGGTGTACCACTGTGCTCGCCATGCTTCGTGCATTGTGCCTCGCTACGTTCCCAGTGGACATAAAGGGAGCCATGCGAGGGGACCGCTTACACTAATTAAGGATCTATGTCGACTAATGTCAACATAGACAACAAAAAAGTTAAAAAGTTGTGTTGACCTTTCCCTGTGTTGACAATTTAAATGTCAACCTTTTGCTTGTGGGGATCTAGTGCATATCGACCTTTTCCATTTGTCGAACCATTCACTGTCAACCATTTAATCTGGAACCGAACTGATGCGGAGATGGGCAGGGTTTCCGCCGCTGAGTGGCAGGGACACGCGTCACAGATGGAGCGCGTCTCCGCCGGCGGTCGCCAGCAGGGACATTCTGCTGATCCCCAGCGCTGGCTGAGAGCCGCTCCATCTGTACTACTGTCCTCTGCTGGTCTGATCCTGGCACATATACAGTACAGGGTTGCCTACCCTCCCAGAATGCTTACATCCCAACTGTCCCACTTTCCGCGGGAACGTCCCGTTTTTTGGGGGATGTTCCCGTGTCTTGAACATGTTACATTTGCCCCCCCTGCTGTGCACATGGTTTTGTCCATTTGAGAAGGAATTTGCCTTTGCGAGTGAACCAGAATAAGGGCCATAGTGTTTGATATTAAAGCTGTATCCCATACAGTATCCAGTGGATAAAAAGACCAATGTGTACATTAATGTCCAGTGTCGTTACTTTGGTTCTTCTACCGCTCCCCAGACTCCCGCACTTCCTCCAATGTTCCGCAGAGTGCGAGATCTTGGGACAATATAATAGAGCAGGCATTCCCAACCACGGTCCTCAAGGCACACCAACAGTGCAGGTTTTAGTACTATCCAGGCTTGAGCACAGGTGACTTAATTAGTATCTGAGGGATTCTGATGAAACCATCTGTGCTGAAGCCTGGATATCAGTAAATCCTGCACTGTTGGTGTGCCTTGAGGACCGTGGTTGGGAATGCCTGTCTTGAAAAGTTGGATGTTTTTGGGTGTTTAAAAGAGTGGACGGTAGACGTACAACTTGGCCGACGTAAGGTGACACATAAGTACAGCTGGTTATTTTGGTTGAGTTTTATTCGACAAAGTTGAAAATCATTTGCAAGTACACAATGGCATACGGTCCCTAGGTAGACACCTTGTTTAGGTCGACATGCATTGGGTGGACCACTGAAGGTCGACAGGCCTTAGGTTGACACCTGAAATAGGTCGACATGGCTAAGATTGACAGGGTCAGAAGGTTGACACACGCATTATGTCGACAATGGGAATGTTGACAGTCAAAAGGTCGACATGAGTATTTATTTTATTTTTTTTAGCTGACATGTGCCGACAGTCAAAAATGACTTTGCGTTTGGGACTGTATACACCATCATTATGGGCCTTATTCTAGTTCACTCTTTCTGACAAAATCTTTCTTAGATGGACAAAACCATGTGCACTGCAGGTGGGGCAGATGTAACTAGTGCAGAGAGAATTAGATTTGGGTGGGGTTTTACTTCAAAGTGAGATCTATATTGCAGTGTAACAATAAAGCAGTCAGTATTTTCCCTGCACAGAAACAAAACAACTCACCCAAATCTAATTCTCTCTGCACATTTTACATCTGCCCCCCTGCAGTGCACATGGTTTTGTCCATCTAATTTTGTCCATCAAAACGGTCCGTTTTTGCAGTCCGTTTTGTACTTTTAAAGTACACATCGTATCGGATCGCATCCCTAGTGCATGCAGTGTGCATGCACTGCGATCCAATACGATGTGTACCTAGTACAAAAAGTATGTGCAGCACGGGAGCGCGCATCGCTTAGTACAGAACGAAGCCGGCAGAAACGGAGTGTCTATGGGCTCCTTTAGAAGGATTTTGTCAGAAAGAGTGAACTAGAATAAGGCCCAAGGTGACAACAGGAGTGTGGAAACATGGGAAATGGGACTTGTTTTTTGAATTTATATTGTGACCTCATGTTATTGATCGATTTGTTTTTAGGAGATTTTTGAAAACTGTACATTATATATATATAAACGGTGCTTTGTATTATGGGGCTGATGTATGAAGCAGTGATAAGGGAGGAGAAGTAATAAAGTGCCTGGTACTTTATCACCGGTCAATCAGCTCCTAAATTTTAAGTAACAGGCTAAAGGCTCCCATACACTAGGGCGACTTGTCCTAAGGACAAGTCAGCCCCGATTTCCCCTGAGCTTCCCCGGCAGCTCCCCTGGGGAGCTTGATAAGATTTGGCACTTGATGTGCCATTTTTAACATGTGATAAATCGGATGCGATTTATCACATGTAAAAATCCGGGGAGCTGCAGGGGAGCTGGCGGTCCGTGGGGGGCGGGAGCAGCAGGAGCAGGCTGGGAGTGGGGACCGGTCCGGGGAGCGGCAGAAGCAGGCTTGGAGTGGGGACCGGTCCGGGGGAGCGGCGCGAGATATAGCTGCAGGCAGGGAGCGGGGACCGCGGCGCAGTGCAGAGCAGAGAGACCGGGGGCGCGGTGGGAGAATAGAAAGAAATCCTATTCAAAAGACTGGGCGGCTGCTGATTGGCTGGGAAATCAGCGGGAAATCAGCGGCCGCCCAGTCTTTTGAATAGGATGGTTTCTCCCGCTCGCCGTGGGGACCGCAGAGCAGCGGGAGAATAGAAACCATCCTATTCAAAAGACTGGGGGGCCGCTGATTGGCTGAGTTCCCAGCCAATCAGCGGCCGCCCAGTCTTTTGAATAGGATTTCTTTCTATTCTCCCGCCGCACCCCCGGTCTCTCTGCTCTGCACTGCGCCGCGGTCCCCGACTGCAGCTACATCTCGCGCCGCTCCCCCGGACCAGTCCCCACTCCCAGCCTGCTCCTGCCACTCCCCCAGATGGCTGCACATGATTTATCTTATGTGCAGACCGTCCGACATCTGGATCTGATCCGATGCGCACTGGACCGCGCATGGGATCAGATCAGATGTCATACCGTACGCAATTTGGCCAGTTTCACCCGATTTCTCGGCCCAATCCTCCAGATTCGGGTGAAATCGGGGCCAAATCGCATAGTGTATGGGGGCCTTAAGTTTAAAAGGGGGACAGTCAGGAGCTGATTGGCCGGGGATAAAGTACCAGGCACTTAGGCCCTTATTGTAGTTGACTCGGACGGATGCGTATTTTCGGACAGGAAGCGAGTGTTCCTAGCCCCGCCTACCGTATGGATCGCTCACACCATCCGAACGCGGTAAGATGCAGAGCGAATGGACCGCGAGTGGATGTTTCGTGTGAACACCTCCCCCATCCTCCGATGGTCGCCGACCATTGAATGATGGACCGAGTGCTCCAGACCACTCGGACATGTTTCCGCATGAAAGCAGGGATATGGGCGGGCAGCTGGCATCCGGCTATGTCATACTGTACGTCCGCCCCCACACGTGCGTCACAGCTGGATTACCATACGTACGCCCAGCGTTTTCATGGGAACGCCCATGAAACGCGGGGAGGATGCATATGGTAATGAGCCCAAACAGCCCTTCACGCCCCTCTCCACCCCCTGCTCGGACAGGTTTGACCGATCATTTTCTGCGTGGAACTCACACTGTGTTCGGACATGCGACGCATTCGCACATACGTCGCAGATACGCCTCTGCACATGCACAAACATCGGACGTCCGACCGTACACGGAGCCATCCGACTCAATCAGAATAAGGGCCTTTAGCACTTCTCCTCCCTTGTCACTGCTTCATACATCTGCCCCTGTGTCACCAACATGTACATGTCAGATACAGAGATGTATAAAGCCTTTGGCTTTTATTTCCAGCCCTGTAGCTTAAGCAAGCTGTGAAAGCGGGTGTTTATTTAGCTGCACATGTGAGATCCGTCTGGAGCTGAGGTATTCGGGGCGCTGCTGGATGGTATTAGTGACCCGCCAGCTCCCCTCACTAATCTTCTGCCCCAGAGATCCCAGGGACTTGAATGGATTCCTGCAGAATGAGGTCAGATGTTTTTGTTTCTCTTTTTGGAGTTTCGCAGCCCAGGCTGTCAGTTTGGAGGGTTGGCATCCGTGTAATGATGGTGGCATACACAGACAAGCTTAGGGAACTGGCACTACATGAATGGCGCACACAGAACACATGTAACTCAGGAATGCAGCAGTATGTGACTGAGGTCCCGCACATTATACAGACAACGTTATCCCAGCACGGAGGGGCCACAGGTCACGGAGAAGACGTCTGTTCTCCGGGTAGCGGGTAACGATGGCTATTTATCCTCATACAAGAAACTGATGCAGGTCCTGCTATTAGACAAGGTCTATGTATGTAGTGATAAGATGCAGGTCACCCCTCTGGGACGCCCGCCATTACCTGGATCAGGGAGCAGAGGCTACAGTAGTTATCCCATTAGCTACTGGCTAGGAAGGGGCTCTGTATGGATTGGTCGTGGGTTCTATACAACCAGCTGCAGCCCATGGGATGCATGCCTAGAAGTCCTCCCAGTGTCAGACTGGGGCATAGAGGGCTTGGGATTGCCATGATTTGAAATCTTCGATGGTTTATGACCGATGTTGAATACTTTTCCCATCGATGGGGGAGAACCAGATGGTTTCCCTCAATCGATGACACAGCAGAACCAATGTTTCTCTTTCTTTTTTTTTAAGCTGCCGGGACACAGAGAATAGCTCCGCCCCCAACAGCCATGAAGCCCCACCCCCGGGTTCTGATTGCCCCCTGGGCCAGTCAGACAAAGAAAATGGATGACCATCGATTGCGGAAACGGTACTTGTTTCCTAGCACGGCCACAAATCTTGGCCATCGGGGGTAATTTTAGTGGCCTGCGACGCGACCGACGCGATGCCCCCGATTTTTCCATTGAAATGCATTGAAAACAGTGAAAAATCGGGTCGGTCGCGTCGTGTGCGCCTAAAAATGCTTAAATGGTCCACCCGCGATGGCTGCGATTTCCCCATAGGGAACAATGTTAAATGCCTCAATTTAGCCGTGATGCCCCTGATTTCCCATAGGAAACAATGTTAAATGGGTCAATTTACCCAAATCATCATAGGGAAGCATGGTAAATGGGCCAGAAAGCCCAAAAAACACCCCTGACCAGTGAAATGTCCCCCCAAAAGTAGTTCACGCCACCCCGCGATGAACGTGAACCTGAAGCGTGGCGAGCGCAGCGAGTCCGCGAGGGGTGGCGGTACGCGTCCTCCGACCTTTTCATACCCCTACTATCCACTAGGGCGTGGAGTGAGAATAGAATAGTGTGGCGAGCGCAGCGAGACACCGAGCCCGAAGCGTGGCGAGCGCAGCGAGCCCCGCCAGGGGACGCGGATACCTTCACAGGTAAACGCGTCCCTTCGCAGGCTTCATAGGTATCCGCGTCCGCTCGCCACGCTTCGGGCTCGGTGGCTCGCTGCGCTCGCCACACTATTCTATTCTCACTCCACGCCCTAGTGGATAGTAGGGGTATGAAAAGGTCGGAGGACGCGTACCGCCGCCGCTCGCCACGCTTCGGGTTCACGTTGATCACGTGGTGGTGTAAACTACTTTTGGGGGGACATTTCAATGTTCAGGGGTGTTTTTGGCCCATTTACCATTGTTCCTATGATAATTTGGGTAAATTGAGCCATTTCACATTGTTTCCTATGGGAAATCGTGGTCATCGCGGGTAAATTGAAGCATTTAACATTGTTCTCTATGGGGAAATCGCGGGCATCGCGTCTGGCCCATCGCACGCGATGGCCCCGATTTTACCCCCGATGACCGCGATTATGATCGTTGTGGCCGTGCTAGGAAACAAGTACCGCGGAAACTATCAATGTTTATCCATCACATAGTTTGGAACTATCGATGGTTGGGTGCAGTATCACCATCGATGGTAACCATCGATGACAACTGTACTGATGGCCATCCCTATGGGTGCAGCAGGGGAACACAGTGGTAATGGCCCATGCCAGATTGGTACGGCCAGGCCCGGCGACAGGGCGGGTCAAGGGGGACATCTGACCCGGGCCCCAAGGGTTGGAGGTGCCCCATGATCACGGGGCACACAAAAAAAATGCACTCCGTCTTTTATTATGCTGTCTGCTCCGCCACTGGGCCGGGGCAGACAGCAAACATATGCAGAGCAATCTCTCCTCAACCCCCAAACCCCCCGTTACCCGTCACCTGTCACCTGGTAGAAGTAATTCAGGGCCATGTAGCTGCAGAAGCCAGACGGAGCATGCAGCAGCAGCAGGAGCTAAAGGAAGATGGCTGCCCCCACAAGACTACACAAAGATGGCCGCCGCCCACCAATGAGTAGCCAGAAAAAATAGAGGATACAGGAAAAGGGGCGGAGCTTTACGGGAGTGTGAGTGAGGAGGAGAAGATTTGCAGGAAAAAGGTACAGAGAACCTCTTAATGCCTACTCCACCTTTTTAATTAACCAGGTAAGTGCCTTGGGGGAGGGGAGACAGTTATCTATCTATCATCACTCTGATCTATCGCTACGATGCTTACAGGCTATGGAGTGTTTCCTATTAAAAGACACATACACACACACACACACATATGTGTGTGAACATGGGGGGGGGGGGGGGGGGGGGGCCTGGAGATGTCCATGTACCGGGCCCCAAGATTTCTGTTGCCTGCCCTGGATATGACCAGTTACCACAGGGTGAGACCAGACTTCATAAAGGCTGTACAGGGCGTGGCAATTGTGATTGCATCATCATGGCCATGTCCTCTCATTGCTTCTGCACTTTGAGCTGTGACAGTTTTTACTGTCACTTTGAGCTGTGACAGTTTTAAGCCCACAATCTTTCCACCCCACCCCCAGTCCCTATCTGCTCCTACTTCCAATCTCTGTCTGCACAGCTCCCTCTCTCCATATACAGCAAGTTTGAAACAGGTCAGCGTCGCTGCAAAAATTACTTTCACTTTCTGTTATGACATCTTTTAGCACACAAAGGCATATATTCAATGCCGTGGGCGAGCGGTGACTGCGAGCAGGACTTTTTGCTCGCAGTCACCGCTCACCCTGTCAGTATTCAACTGACCCCCCTCATTCGCAAATTCCCCCTCGCTCCGTTTTTTGAGCGAGGGGGAATTTACGAATGTGCCTCCAAAAGCTGCGAGAGCCGAGGCTAATTACAGCGAGTTTGCTGCACTAGCCGCGGCTCTCGCAGTTTAGGGGAATCCTCGCAGTTCTGTGACGGCGAGGATTCCCCCGGAACGTTGCATAGTGCGAGCGGCCGGCGCGGGGGTTAAACTGCGAGGATCACTGGTTTTCTGTGATCCTCGCAGTTTAACCCCCTCGCCGGCCGCTCGCACCGGCATTGAATACTGCACATAGGCGTCATTTGGTCCGTCGAGTTGCCCCTAGTGGTCACTGGCGGTACTTCACCTCATAGAGGTGAGGAATGGTTAGCCTTTTCTATAGATTTCTATAGAAGTCACATTATGTAATGGCTAATACGCTCTCCCTGTTACGATTAGCGCTATATACCTGTTACAGACAAATGGAAGCGCCGGAGTGGAAGGAACAGAAATACGGAATGTACACGGATGTCATAAAATAATATAATGTCCACTTTTTTCTTTTTACAAGGAATTAATTTGCAAAGTCCGCTGGTTTTTATTGGAATCTCACACAGCACATTAAGGCTGCGTCTGTGTGATTACACTCCGGGAACGTGAATGTGCATTTATTGGCTGTTAATCACAAGCCAAAGGTTTTTCGGCCGGAGAAATGTATGAAATCCAGAGATAAAAGTTATTGATCGGTTGTAAAAATGAGTTTTGCCTTGAGACAAAGGAATCCATGGTCGGTTTGTGCATTATAAGCATATGCTGATGAATCTGCAAAAAAAAAAAAAAAAATGACTCTGGCAGTGTCTCCTCCATTCTCTTGTAATCGAGTAACGATTTGTGGGGAGGAGACGGGAGAAGGTGAGCGTTTATTCCTGCAGGATAAGAACCAGAACTTACTACAAATACCAAAGCGTTGTGTAATCTCTAGTTTCCAGGCCGGCGTTCATTCGTCCGAGCTATAAATGGCGCCATCAGCTTATTCCACCTTGCAACGGTCCGGGAGGAAAATCAGGATGGTGATTGGCCTTATGTCGGTCTTCCCAAATGCAATCTTGGCTCTTTTGATTAAACACACATGGCCTGATTCACAGCGGGACATTGCTGAGATGCCGCACTTCTGGCACCAATACACACTGTGATATCAACGGGGGTTCTAAGCAGTCCACCTGTGTGGCACAACGGTGTGTTAGGGGGAGAACAAAGCAGTAATAGCAGCGCCCCCAAAGCATGGCCAGTGCAGCGTGCTTTGTGAGGGGCAGTGGTACATTTATACGGTGTCCATATCAACCTATGTCAACAAAAAACATGAAAAGCCTATGTCAACGTTTTCCCATGCCAACCTTTTTCATATTGACCTTTTGCTTGAATTGACCTTTTTACCTTTCTCACGTGTTGACCTAATTGACTGCTGACCGATAGTGGTTGACCTAATGACTTTCCATACCCCCAACCACCATATCATCACCCCCCACAGGTAATGGCATCTTTGAATGTACACTCAGGGTAACGCATGCAGAAGTTTTCAGAATTGTTGACACATGCGAAGGAGCAACTTAACCCGTGAACATCGGTTTGTGTGTGCCTCTGACCCAGCCCTGTAGCTGGCGAGTGCTAAGACCCAATCCAGGCATTGGGAAAATAAGGTACGCAAATAATTTACATCATGTCTCATCGACCTGGCGCATTGGTCCTCATTAAGATATGGTTGGGTGTAGCTGTCACATAGTTGCCTACCCTCCTGTATTCTGCAGGAGACTCCCTGAAATAGCAGCAATCTCCCTCTCTCCCTCATTAGTCTAGCAATCTCCCTCATGTCACCTAGTCCACATTACACTGTTACACCATAGTTACCTCCCCTCCTGCATTCTGCAGGAGACTCCCTGACATAGCAGCAATCTCCCTCATTAGTCTAGCAATCTCCCTCATGTCACCTAGTCCACATTACACTGTTACATCATCGTTACCTCCCCTCCTGCATTCTGCAGGAGACTCCCTGACATAGCAGCAATCTCCCTCTCTCCCTCATTAGTCTAGCAATCTCCCTTATGTCACCTAGTCCACATTACACTATTACATCATAGTTACCTCCCCTCCTGCAGGAGACTCCCTGACATAGCAGCAATCTCCCTCTCTCCCTCATTAGTCTAGCAATCTCCCTCATGTCACCATGCCCACATTACATTTTTGGGGAAAAAAAGAATGAGAGACAGATGCATTTACATTGAATCATCAGCACCATTTCCCAGCACATTACCAAGTATAGTAGCTCTTAGTAACTGCTTTGGGGCTCATCTACATTTGGATATAAATCATTTTAAAAGATTCCTCTCAGATGTAGCAGTACACACCCACGCTTCTAGGTGCCACGTTCACAATCTCTTTTCACAATCTCTCCATATATGGAACAAGACACGCCCTTTGGGAGGAGCATGACACGCCCCCTCAGTGGGGCTATAATCTCCCTGAAACTAGTTTTCAAAAGTAGGCAAGTATGATCTATCAATGAAAGCAGTGATAGATCTAAGATGGTAATGCCGTGAGGGCATAACTACTCCTGCATGCATTACTGATCTGACGCCATTGGTCAGCTGCGTGACCCATGGGCAGGGCTGTTTCTAGGCAATCTGGCTCCCAGTGTGAACATTCATACCCCTTTCACACTGCAGCTATAACCCGGTAATTTGCCGATTTTTAGCTGCAGTGTGAAAGCACCAGTTTTAAATTACTGGTTCAAGAAAACCGGTAACTCAAAATGGGTAAAAAGAAGGATCCAACACGGTTCAGACACGTTATTTGTGCAGTGTGAATGGGTCTGAACCCATATATAGGAATATAGGATCCCACACCGGTCCCCCCACCCCTTGCCAGTGTGTTCCCCCCCTCCCCTGGCACTTGCCAGCGATTACCCCCGCTCTCCCCTGTCCTGGTACTTAGCAGTGCGTACTCCCTCTCCCCCCCCCCTCCCTTGGTACTTGCCAGCCTGTACCCCCGCTCCCCCCCTTCCCCTGGTACTTGCCAGCGTGCAGGGGTCCGGGAAGCAGGGTCCATGCAGTGGGAAGTGTGCGGTGGGGTCTGTTCAGCGAATGGGATGTCAGCAGCAGGGTCCCTGCGGCAGACCCCACCACTGGCTTCCCATTCGCCAAACGGACCCCGCTGCACACTACCCACTGCATGGACCCCTCTGCCCGGACCCCTGCATGCTGGAAAGTACCAGGGGGGGGGGGGACGGACATGCTGGCAAGTACCAGGGGAGGGAAGGGGGGAGAGGGGATACACGGCACCTAGACATTGTAACTAAAAAGGGTGTGGTCTAATCACAATGGGTGTGGTCTTCCAAGAAAGTACTACCTTACACCAACAGTGCCCTTTACAGCATATTATCCCCACACAGCAATGCCCTCTATACTAGGAGCAGGGGGTGCAGCTGCTATAGGGCCCATAGCTGAGGGGGCCCCATACTGCCTTGTGTAAGTTACATGTGTTATATATATTTAACACTATTGGTTGGTATCTAGGGGTCCTTATAAACTTTTGCCATGGTGCCTTCAAAAATCTAGTCATGCCCCTGCCTCTATACCATATTATGTGCCACACAGTGATATTATCTGCACCATATTGTGTCCCACACAGTAATCACCCTTAGAACAGTGCCCCTCACAGTAATGCCCATTATAATAAATATAAAGGGGCCAGCTGTACACATTTAGGAGTAAATTTACTAAGATGAGAGGGTACTCTTTACCTAGAAGGGCGCCCACAATTTTGATTTTGGGCATTGCAAGGTAAAAAATCGCTTTGGTCGCATCGCATGCGACCAAAAAATCGGATGCGATGCGACCGACGTGATTACCGCGATTTCCCATAGGGAACAATGTTAAATGTCCCAATTGACCCGATTTTCCATAGGGAACAATGTTAAAAGGCCCACAGAGGCCAAACAGCCACCCTGAAGTGTGAAATGGCCCCCCCAATTGTTAACGCCACCCCACGATCAACGTCAACCCAAAGTGTGGCGAGCGCAGCGAGCCCGCGAGGGGCGGCGGTACGCGTCCTACGACCTTTTCATACCCCCACTATCCACGTCGGCGTGGAGTTGAGAATAGAAAGTGTGGCGAGCGCAGCAAGCCCGAAGCGTGGCGAGGGGACGCGGACACCTGTGAAGCCCGCGAGGGGACGCGGATACCTGTGAAGGTATCCGCGTCCCCGCTCGCCACGCTTCTCAACTACACGCCGACGTGGATAGTGGGGGTATGAAAAGGTCGGAGGACACGTACCGCCGCCCCTCGCGGACTCGCTGCGCTCGCCACGCTTCGGGTTGACTTTGATCGCGGGGTGGCATTAACAATTGTGGGGGCCATTTCACACTTCAGGGTGGCTATTTGGCCTCTGTGGGACATTCAACATTGTTCCCTATGGGAAATCGCGGTAATCACATCGGTCGCATCGCATGTGATTTTTTTGGTCGCATGCGATGTGACCGACGCAATTTACATTTTAACATGTATTTCTATGTAAAATCGCGGGCATCGCATCGGTCGCATCGCATGCCATTATAATGGCATGCGATGTACATGCGATGCCCGCGATGGGCGCCCTTCTAGGTAAAGAGTACCAATGAGAGTTCTATTGAAGATGAGATGTTGCCCATAGTAACCAACCAGATTCTACCGCGGAAAGCTTATAAGACAGAAGTTCTATTTCACGTGTGTTGTTGCTATGGGCAACCAATTACATACTATCTATTATCTTGTAGAATGTGCTAAATTAATAAGAAGTAGATTCTGATTGGTTGCCCATGGCAACATCCCATCTTAGTCATTTTCCTCCTACTTATTTATTCAGCACCTCCTGGAAGATAATAGATGTTGTAAATCTGGTTCCTGGCCCAATTCAATTTCACCGACCAAGTACTTAAAGGGAAAGAAATGACAAAGGAAATAAGTTTCCAATATATTTAACCCTATTTTATAATGAATAACAGCCACAAATGTTACACGTGTCGGATTTCTCTGTTACATCTGCCTCGCACTCGTGTAATCACAATTACACACTTAATAATGATGATCCTTGCTGACACAACCACCAAATGCCTCTAGCGTTAAATTCTTGCCATAAATACAATAGTCACAAACAGAGGCGCACCATCAAACACCATCCCCCCCCCCCCCCCCCCCCACTAGACTTTTTAAATCCCACTTTTGTAATGATAGCATTGGAGGTTGCGCCCGGGAAGATGATAACAAGGCCGCAGGTGGTCCTCTGGGTGTGCAAACGTGATGGAATGGAAGTGTTGCCATATGTGCCCGGATGGGCTATGAAGGCATCCGTGGTGAGGCAAAGACTGACATCAGTCATGTGTGACCTTGGAACGGCCCCTACACAAACTAACCCATGCATCAATAATTAGATTAAAGGCCGGGCAAGAGCCGGCCTCCATACATCCACGTCTATCTCTCCTGCGGATCATCTGCCTGTCTCTTCTCTGACATTCCCTACCTAGAAGTGTTACCATATGTATCCCAGAGTGTATGACATCACATTGACCCGCTATGCAAATACGGAACATGGAAATTACCAGGATCTCACAAACCATCAATGTTACCAAAAACAGCCCTGAGGTTCTGCCCTCGCAAATATAGAAAAGACTGATTTCAGATGGATCTCTTGCACCGAGGTATTTGGCTAGTGTGAAGGCGTGCAAAGGCGTGCGAAGGCCAGCCGATAGTGGTGACAGAAACTTTCACAAGTGTACGCATTCATTACATGCCCTGCACATTTAATGCATGGAAATCAATGTCTTTCCTTGAAAAAGTCCTGTAGTACATTAATATACGAAAGGGGGGGGGGGGAGGGGGGACATGGCACTTCTGGATTAAGAGGTCTACAGTGTCTAAGTCATACTTGCCTACCCTCCCGGAATGGCCGGGAGGGTCCCACAAATCGGGTGTCCCCCCCCCGGTAAGGTGGGCAAGTCTCCTGCATTTTCCCCACAGCCCCTGCTCCCTCCTTCCCCGCGGTATAAAACTACGAACTTCATGGGTCCGCGGGGAGGCGGCGGGGCTAAAATGACGCATTCGCGTAATTTTGCGTCCTATTAGCCCCTCCCCCATCCACGAACCCGCAAATTGATGCGGCTGTCTGTCATGGGGACAGGGCTTGGTTACGTCAGCCCCGCCCCTCCCCCAAAATGAAGCCTCTTCCCGCCCCCCGTTAAAAAAAAGTCGTCTTGTATGGTCTAAGTACACATCAAAAGGCTCGGAATGCGTACCTCCCAAATGTTCTGAGGGTCACGCATCCCACCCG
This sequence comes from Crinia signifera, assembly GCF_055691185.1. Taxonomy (NCBI): domain Eukaryota; kingdom Metazoa; phylum Chordata; class Amphibia; order Anura; family Myobatrachidae; genus Crinia; species Crinia signifera. The sequence continues at coordinate 384,345,401 of NC_139218.1, forward strand.
TGGCCACTGGGGTCTCGTGGTGGGGTGTGGGGCTTTTGAGAGTCCCCCTGTCACATGCTGTGCTACTTAGCAAAGTGTCTATTCTAGAAGCCAGAGGGGGGGGCATGGCCAGCAGCTTTCACAGGGGTATGGGTCATGGGTTCAACGAAATATAAGGTGACATACATTAGGTCGACCACTGAAGGTCGTCACCTGAAATTGGTCGACATAGCTAAGGTTGACAGTGTCACAAGGTTGACACAAGCATTAGGTCAACAATGGGAAGGTCGACAGTCAAAATGTCAACATGAGTTTTTAAAAAAAAAATTGTGCCGAATGTTGACATAGTCAACATAGACACCGTCTAAGTGTATTGCGTCCCCTCACTGCGCTGGCCATGCTTTGGGCACTATTATATCCTCCCTCCACGCCCTAGTGGATGATAGGGTATGAAATACCGCCTGTCGGCACATGTCGGCTAAAAACAAACCGTGAAAATCTCCATGTCGAACTTTTGACTGTCGACCTTCCCGTTCTTGGTCTAATGCTTGTGTCAATCTTCTGACCCTGTTAACCTTAGCCATGTCGACCTATTTCAGGTGTCGACCTTCAGTGGTCTACTTAATGTATGTCGACCTTCACAGAGTCGACACAGTGACCGTATCCCCCTAACACAACGCTGCCCATGCCCCCATCAGTGACTGAAATAGGGGCGTGGCTTCATGACTACAGACATTCCGTAAAGTGTGGAGATTTTATTCTGGCTCCTCCCATTCCTCCCATTATGGGCCTGATTCAGGCCTGCTCAGTAAGCAGCGGTCAGTAATGCCACCCGTCGTCCATCTGGGATGTACGCGAACACATCACCTCGCATGCGGCCGATGGGGGTGAGAGAAATCAATCGATGGTCACCGATCATCGAATGATTTCTCTCCCCTTTGGTAATAAACTGACTTATTTCCGTCGGAGTCGGCCGAAGAGGGGGCGGGCTCTGCCGTCATGTGACATCAGCCGGCCGCCCCGAGCAAACATCGGCCCACCTGCGTTACCAGGGAAACGGCCCATAAAAGGCTGGCCGTTCCCCTGCTCCGGGCCGATGTCTGCCCCCCTCGCCAACCCCTGCGAATGCCTCAAATACGTGCATGTGCAGAGACACCCCCACCATCGCAACGGGGCCAAATTCATCCCGTTCCGATCACTGCTGAATCACCCCCTATAAGCCGCACCATGCCCTAGAAGGTGGCTCTAAACTATTAGTAAATTGGATTGGGGTCATTCAGATCTGATCGCTGCTCTGCTAAATTGCAATCATGTAATCACCGCCCGCCGGAGCGAAATCCCGCCCAGTTCGAGGCTGCAACCTGCAGTTACCACCCCAAACGCCTGCTTCCTGTCAATCAATTTGCGCACGGCCAGTGATTCATAAATTAGCAGGATTTTATCGCGGGACGGCCTCACGCCTGCGTACTACGTTCCTTGTGAATGCGCAGTCTAGCGATAACCGCCCCGGTCTCTGAATTCCCAGCCGTGCGATCGTGTCTGAATAACCCCCAAGACCGTTACACCGAAATAAACGACAGCTAAACTTTGCTTTCTGCCCTGCTGCAAAATCCCCGCTCTACGTCCTGACGGCCACCTTTCATAAACGGACTAAAATACGCTCTTCCCTCCTCCAACAGTCCCCATTACTGCTATTAGCGCAATTACAGGAGAGATGTGCTTTCCGCTTATTGAGGTACATTTGTACTGAAAATAAAAGGAACACAAATATAAAGTTGATCAATTAGAGAAGCATGACATTGAATTAATGAGCATTAAAATATCGTAATCTCCAAACATGAATTTTAATGCATTAACTAATTAAACGAAGTGAATCAGGGGCCTGGAAATGTCAGACTTCTTGGAAACATTTTCAGGAGATGTTTTTAGTAGTAAAAAAAAAAGCAGATTAAAAATAATTTCAATTTTCGGCAGAAATTAATCTCAATTAGAGGCGCCGTGTTTCAGGGTTAACCTGCTGCTGACGGGCACATGGCTGCCAGCAGGTGCGGGTATATTTAAAGAGATTTATCACCTTTTACGGTTCAAACCAACCCCGACCAATCATGTTCACCAAATTATTTAATGTTTCCAATTTGTGTCCTGATTATAAGAAACTATTTGAAACTAAATTTGGCTAGGTCCGTAATCGTTTCTTTCTGTACTTTGTCTCCATATTTTGGGTTTAAGGCTCCCATACAGTTGGCCTCACTAATACCCCATTCCCGGGTTGGGTCCGGGAACAACCGGTACTAGCGCTGGTGTGAAAGGTTCCCGGGACAAATTACCGGGCTAATTTGCCGGCAATCCAACCCTGCTAGGTAGCAGGGTTGCTCCCGGGTCCTTCCCGGACTACTGACTGGCGTGAATGGGGTAGGGTATATTTACCCGAGTTGCCGGTCCTCGGTGTCCTGTCCGGCCAGGGATCCACACAGGCGGCGGGCGCAAATGACGGTACAGGCGGTGGATGAAGATGACGCAGCTCTCCGGCGGTAGTGAGGGCACCTGAGAGCTGCGTCATCTTCATCCGCCACCTGTCCCGTCATTTGCGCCGCCACCGGCGTGGATCCTGGGCCTGCACAGAGGACAAGCAACCGGGGTAAGTATTCTCACCACCTCCGCCGCCATCCCACCGACTGCCCGCCGACTGCCCGCCTCCTCCCCACCTCCTGCCGGCCTTCTTCCCACCCCCTTCACACACCAGAAAATGCAGGGACTTTTCTGGTGTGAAAGGGTCCAACCCGGGAATGGCCCAACATGATTCCTGGGCCATATTCCCGGGTGGGTCCCTGCATTTTCTGGTGTGAAAGTGGTATAATACAACAGGATAAGAGTCATTAGGTTGAACCCATTTAGGTCGACATTTGAAATAGGTTGACATGGCTTAGGTTGACAGGGTTTGAAGTACGACACAAGCCTTAGGCCGACAGTTGGAAGCTGGACAGTGAAAAAGTCGACATGACCTTTTTAAAAAAAAAATTTGAGCCGACGTGCCATACCATCCACTATGGCATGGTAGAACAAGGCGCCATGTATAAAGCATAGTCATTAGGTTGAACCCATTTAGGTCAACATTTGTCATTAGGTTGAAGTACCCAGGACATGCTGGGCGTTCCCATATGCTAAAAGGGGGCCAGGCACCCCTTTGCCAATGATGCCACCCTCTTGCACTGCTCAGTTATGACTTAATGTACACCATATACAACACTGACCTCATTGTATAACATTGGGGCATTTACAGTATATGGATACCGTTTCCACGGTAATTGCATTAGAACTCGCTGTGACTGCCATTTATCTAGGACAAGGAAAGCCAGCGTCTGATTGGCTGCTGAGAGTCACTGCATCTGTTCCGCAGTTACCTCTGCACCCACTTCCTTATTGTCTCCTAAGGTATCTCGTTAAAATCCAACTTTAGAGAGAAACTTGAAGGAGTGTACAGCAGTAACAGATGACTCTCCTGATTACAGCTCAGTAATATAACCCACGACATACTGGGAAATAATACGGATTTTCCAGGGGAAAAAAAAACATATTTCACACAGCAATACTCTGACCACTGCAGACGCGCGGGCATAATTAATGTAGCATATAGACAAGCAAATGAGATTTGCTCACGCGGAGGCTCTGAAAGGAGGACAAAAGGCCATGGCGCAGGAATAGTCAATGAAAGGCGCCGAGCCTCCGACTGGGTCCACAATATACTCTCTAAACCAAAATGTCATTTGTTAGCGGTGAAAGCAGCGAGTTCAGTATGCGAGGAAATGAAAGATCATGCTGGATAGGTCTGCACTATATTATTTGATCATTGCGGTATTATACTCCTTTATCAATACATTAAGGTTGAGCTATGGAGTGGTTGAGGCCGCCGTGGGACCCGGTGATATTTCAACGTTTTTTTAAATCTTTTAGAGGATAAAACCACTTTGTTTCACACACTGGAACTCTGTACATTATTGATAGCGTAACCTACAGTAGCTGGTGTGTGTTACTGGGAGCCTGAGCTGGGAACGGTATACTGTGACGGCATCTCTGTATGCCACTCTATCTCATATCTATCTATATACAGTATCTATCTGTCTATCTCATATCTATCTATCTATCTATCTCATATCTATCTATCTATGTATCTATCTGTCTATTTCATATCTATCTATCTCATATCTATCTATATATCTATCTATCTCATATCTATCTATATATCTATCTATCTGTCTATCTCATATCTATCTCATATCTATCTATATATCTATCTATATATCTATCTGTCTATCTCATATCTATCTATATATCTATCTATCTATCTATCTCATATCTATCTATCTATATATCTATCTATCTATCTATCTATCTATTATATATCTATCTATCTATTATATATCTGTCTGTCTGTCTGTCTATCTATCTCATATCTATCTATCTATCTATCTATCTCTGTCTTCTATCTAACTATCTCATATCTATCTATCTATCTATCTATTATATATCTATCTCATATCTATCTATCTATCTATCTATCTATCTGTCTGTCTTTCTGTCTATCTGTCTGTCTTCTATCTATCGAATATCTATCTCATAATAATCTATCTATCTTTCTCATATCTATCTATATATCTATTTATCTCTGTCTTCTATCTCATTATCTATCTATCTATATATCTATCTATCTAGCTCGTATCTATCTATCTATCTCATATTAATCTATCTATCTTTCTCATATCTATCTATCTATCTAGCTCTGTCTTCTATCTCATATCTATCTATCTAACTAACTATCTATCTATCTCTGTCTTCTATCTAACTATCTCATATCTATCTATCTATCTCATATCTATCTATCTATATATCTATCTGTCTATCTCATATCTATCTATCTATCTATATATCTATCTATCTATCTATCTCATATCTATCTATGTATCTATCTATATATCTATCTATCTGTCTATCTATCTGTCTGTCTATCTATTTATCTATTATATATCTATCTATCTATTATATATCTATTTCATATCTATCTATCTATCTATCTATCTATCTATCTATCTGTCTGTCTATCTATCTATCTATCTATCTCTGTCTTCTATCTAACTATCTCATATCTATCTATCTATCTATCTATCTATCTATTATATATCTATCTCATATCTATCTATCTATCTATCTATCTATCTATCTGTCTGTCTGTCTGTCTGTCTGTCTGTCTTTCTGTCTATCTGTCTGTCTTCTATCTATCGAATATCTATCTCAAATTAATCTATCTATCTTTCTCATATCTATCTATATATCTATTTATCTCTGTCTTCTATCTCATTATCTATCTATATATCTATCTATCTAGCTCGTATCTATCTATCTATCTATCTCATATTAATCTATCTATCTTTCTCATATCTATCTATCTATCTATCTATCTAGCTCTGTCTTCTATCTCATATCTATCTATCTATCTAACTATCTATCTATCTATCTATCTCTGTCTTCTATCTAACTATCTCATATCTATCTATCTATCTATCTATCTATCTATCTATCTGTCTGTCTGTCTATCTATCTCATATCTATCTATCTATTATATATCTATCTATTATATATATCTCATATCTATCTATCTATCTATCTATCTATCTATCTGTCTGTCTGTCTATCTATCTGTATTCTATCTGTCTTCTATCTAACTATCTCATATCTATCTATCTATCTATCTATCTATCTATCTATTATATATCTATCTCATATCTATCTATCTGTCTATCTATCTGTATTCTATCTGTCTGTCTGTCTTTCTGTCTGTCTGTCTATCTGTCTGTCTTCTATCTATCTAATATCTATCTATATCTATATAATATCTATCTCATATTAATCTATCTATCTTTCTCATATCTATCTATTTATCTCTGTCTTCTATCTCATACTCTATCTATCTATCTATCTATCTATCTATCTATCTATATATCTATCTATCTCATATTAATCTATCTATCTTTCTCATATCTATCTATCTATTTAGCTCTGTCTTCTATCTCATATCTATCTATCTATCTATCTATCTCATCTCTATCGATTTCATATGTATCTATCTCTGTCTTTTATTTATCTATCTATCTATCTATCTCCTATCTATCAATTTCATATCTATCTATCTATATCTATCTAATATCTATCTATCTCATATATATCTATCTATCAATTTCATATCTATCTATTTATCTATCTATCTAATATCTATCTATCTCATATATGTCTATCGATTTCATATATGTCTATCTATCTATTGATCTCATATCTATTTATCTAATATCTATCTCATATCTATCTATCTATCTATCTATCTATCTATCTATCTATCTATGTATCTATCTATCCCATATGTATCTATCTAATATCTATCTATCTATCTATCTATCGATTTCATATCTATCTATCTATTGATCTCATATCTATTTATCTAATATCTATTTCATATATATCCATCTATCTCATATGTATCTATCTAATATCTATCTCATATCTATCTATCAATCTCATATCTATCTAACTCATAGCTATCTATCTATCTATCTATCTATCTCATATCTATATAATCTATCTCTGTCTATCTATCTTTCACATATATATCTATGCATCCATCTATCTATCTGATATCTATCTAGCTAGCTGTCTATGAAAGTGTGCAGAGAGGCCTTGAAACAAAAATCTGAGCTTTCTCTCTGCTCTGTGAAATGTACAATCCTCCCCCTCCTTCTCCTTCTGGGTTCATTCCCTTAGTATCATATAGTTGCATAGTGATATTTATGCTCTTTGCCTATTTCCAATTTACACATGCATTTGGATCATGCGGGAGGCCATCCAGTTTTAAATCCTGCTACTTTTTTAATTGCTGGACGTAGGCAAGGTGATTGTCAGGAAGCAGGCGTTTATGGGTCGTCCCCCTCCCCCCCTGGCGTTTGAAGGGAAGTCATGTGACATCAGCTTTGGCTTTGATTCTCATGTTTGAGTAAGTCCTGGGCAACGCACAGACTGCGCACAGAGTTGCGAATTGGTTTGCGGCTGACCGGAGACCTTTATTTATATCAGACTGGTCAGGGCTATCGAATCACAGGGTGATCACAGGGCGCTGCTAAATCACGCCGCAGTGATCGAGGGATGGCCATCGGCACATCCCCCATCGCTGGTTGGCAACAATGGCTTTTAAAGCAGGAACCATCGATGACTATAAAACATTCTACCCCCTACCATCGATGGTTCCTGCTCCCGGGGTGGTGGGGGCGGGCCGCCCGCAGAGACACTGCTGAATACAGCAACACTGCGCACCCAGTGTGCACATACCCACATCCTTACCATCGCAAGCCATCCATCGATGGCACAAAACTATTCGACCCTCGATGCCCAAAACTTCGAGCACTACTGTAGGTCCCAACCATCAATGTTTTTGGAACATCAATAGTCGATGGCCATCCCTACAGTGATCCCGTTTGAGTAAACCCCAATGTCTTTTTCCTAATGCCCTTATCATGGAAACTGGCGTGAGAGGAATACACTCAATACCTGATTTCCATAATATACAAGCTCCCTGTACAACAAAGACGTCTCACCTTTCCATTTAACGTACGTCTCATTTTGACACGACTTCTTAACTATAATTACTTGTTTTAAAAGAAAGGCAAATTAAACAAAAGAAAAAATGTCGCCAATTACTGATATTATTCTACACAAGTGTGTTCTCATAACAACACCGAATGCAGTTCATTTTAATTGAAGATGAAATTCAAATATCATTTCTCACTGCGCATCTTCCAGCTTAGACAACAGATATGTTTATCTATGGCTGGGTACCTGACCGAGCCCCCGGCCAGCCAACCGCCAGGCTGATTAGCATACATGCTTACTGATCAGCGGCTCAATATGTTGGGTTAGTCAGTACAACTAGACAGGCATTTAAACGAGCCCCGCACATTTGTGATTCCTGTGTGGTTCCTGCAGCCGGCATAATAGGTTAGCCGGTCGTCCGTCGGTACGCACAGGCAGATGTACTGATATCAGCAATAGATATCACCATCTGCTGCGGTGTTGCGGGGCCAATGGGATATATCTGTGGCTGACACCGCTCACAGACATATCAGCCCTTATTCCCTCCCACGGCTGTGCGACAGAGACATGCTGATGGAAGCCGGAGATGACATCACAGACCCTCCCTGGACACGCCTGCTTTCTCCCAGACACTCCCAGAAAATGTCCGGTTCTGCCCTCCGCAAAAGGCGGTTTCCTGTCAGTCAAGTTGCGAGGGGATTGCGAAAAAAAGGAATGCTTGATATTTGTTATTGTCCCATGCTGCGATCCGTACACATCTTAAGACGTTCGATAATCCCAGTATGAAAATTTTCCAGCTGACATATAATATCAGTCAATGTATTCTCCCCACATTATTGGACAGTAACTGGAAAAAGCAGAAGCGTGGTATTGTAACCGTTTGAGGAGCTGCTGGGCTCGAGTGTAATACCGCTAAACTGTAACGTAATGTGACAAGGAATCACATACACTGGATATAGGTGAAGTCTGGGTCTTTATTTTGTAGCAGTAAACCGCATACCAGGTTAACAGCTCGGCAAACACTCCAAAGCGCCTAACGTAATATTATGTTCCGGCCTATCACCCAGCCCCTATTCAGCATTGGGAGCAATGACCTCCTGCCCTGGACACACATATAACAGGAAGAAACAGGTGCTGATAATCAGCCAAACCTTGATCACATCAGTTTAGGAAACCTGGACTGGATCTAAAGCTCCTGCTGCTGATGTAAAACCTGGACTGGATCTAAAGCTCCTGCTGCTGCTGATGATGTAAAACCTGGACTGGATCTAAAGCTCCTGCTGATCTATACCTGGACTGGATTGTCCACATTACCCTCATGTGGAAATATGCTGACTCTGCCATACTATATATAGTATATATCATGACCGTACACAGATTGTGAAGGTATAAGGGCATGGTTATGGTTAATAGATCTTTAGTGTCAAGGTCAACGGTCAATAGATCAATCCCAGATGGTCATGCATTGGGTTGACATTGATAAAAGGTTGAAATGAATTAGGTACAGATTGACAAAAGGTCGACATGCACTGGTCGACATTGTCCAAAGGTCGACACAAGCAAAATGTCGTCATTACAATGGTCGACACGTGAAAAGCTCGACATTAACTTCTCGCAATTTTTTTTTTTTTACTATGATTGGGAACGTTAAAGTGCTGAAGCATGGCGAGCGAACCCCCTACACTAATTGGGGCTCGACATTGACATAGAAAATGCCGACATTGAAATTTGCTTCTGTTGACCTTTTTTTTAATGTCGATCAAGGGCGTGTCGATCTTTTGGTGGCAACCTGTAGATCTTTCCGTCAACAATCATGCGGGTAGGAGGTCAACAGTGATGATATGTATGCTGCTTACGAGAAATGGTGCTCCTGCCAAACAGCTCCTAACTGATGTGTTTGAGCCCCTAACTGCCATGCATTAAAAATGCCAGTTGGGGGCTGATTGACTAACACCATTTATCATATGTAACAAGTTTTATCTCTCATAGATAAACAGGCTCCAGTGAACACTGTGGCTGATGTCTAATAGACAACGCCTTTTCCCCGGTTTTGCCTAATTCTACCACATATCGTATATACATAATGTCCTGTGTTGTCACCATGACAACGTGAGACCCGTAATAAGCAGAACAATAGTGGCCTGATGCCACGAGACGGTAAGAGATGACAGCAGGCAGTAATATTCCCCCGTTTGTAGACGATGTGTAAGGATGACGCTGTGAAACGCTGCCGGATAAGATACAGTTAATACTGTAGACGCTGCTTCGAAAATCTTCTTGAACATCGTCAAAAAAAATTCAACTTCACAATAAAATTGGAAAATGAGGAATCTAATTATTATTCCCGCTTTTCTTCTTTTGTGTAGATTTGTAATTAAAATGTCAGTTATATCACATATCACAATTAGCGTTCAATGGAAGCATTCAGCACATCTTTAGAGGTGCCAGAAGCTGCTGAGAGCCCCATGTACTGTACAGCAGAACTGCCGCGCAGCCCCCCCACCTAGACATCTCCGTGGGGCTCAGTGCACGCCGGCGGTTACTAGAAAGGAGAACCAACAATACATATTTATCTGTAACAGTCTGTGTGCATGGAGGCTGGGAGCGTGGAGATCTGACCGGTCTGTTATCAGGAAGATCATCCCATACAGCAGCTGCTATAGGACTTTCCAAGGTTCATGAATGTGGTATATGGGATTATACCTATAAGTGGGACACAGACATTCAATTCTGCAATACAGGAACTGTCCTCCAATGTGATGTCACCAATAAAGTAAGCATGTTTTCAGACTGTTGCCATAGGAATGGGAGGAAACATCTGCAAGATACTTACAGGTAGAAATGCTATTGGATCTTGTTAATGGTGAATATAAGGTGTGTCTGCATTCCCCTCCTCACATCATCTCACTGCCCCTGTCACATGCAGCCCTGTCCTCACTGACACATCACTCATCTCCTGATATACTCTGTGCTGCTGGGGACCCTGCTCCTCCCACTAAATAACTCAGTCTGTGGCTTCCTGCTTCCTCCATCCCCCTCCTCACATCATGTCACTGCCCCTGTCACATGCAGCCCTGTCCTCGCTGACGCATCACTCATCTCCTTATATACTGTGTGCTGCTGGGGACCCTGCTCCTCCCACTATATAACTCTCAGTCGGTGGCTTCCTGCTGCCTCCATTCCCCTCCTCACATCATGTCACTGCCCCTGTCACATGCAGCCCTATCCTCACTGACACATCACTCATCTCCTGATATACTCTGTGCTGCTGGAGCACCCTGCTCCTTCCACTATATAACTCTCAGTCTGTGACTTCCTGCTGCCTCCATTCCCCTCCTCACATCATGTCACTGCCCCTGTCCCATGCAGCCCTGTCCTCACTGACACATCACCCATCTCCTGATATACTCTGTGCTGCTGGGGACCCTGATCCTCCCACTATACTATATAATGTTCAGTCTGTGGATTCCTGCTGCCCCCATTCCCCTCCTCACATCATGTCACTTCCCCTGTCCCATGCAGCCCTGTCCTCACTGACATCACCCATCTCCTGATATTCTCTGCGCAAAACATGCGCTTGCTCCGGGCACCGTGGCACCTAGCTACACCACTGCTCCTCCCACTATATACAGTAACTCTCAGTCTGTGGCTTCCTGCTGCCACCATTCCCCTCCTCACATCATGTCCTGCCCCTGTCACATGCAGCCCTGTCCTCACTGACACATCACTCATCTCCTGATATACTCTGTGCTGCTGGGGACCCTGCTCCTCCCACTATATAACTCTTAGTCTGTGGCTTCCTGCTGCCTCCATTCCCCTCCTCATATCATGTCACTGCCCCTGTCACATGCAGATCTGTCCTCACTGTCACATCACTCATCTCCTGATATACTCTGTGCTGCTGGGGACCCTGCTCCTCCCACTATATAACTCTCAGTCTGTGGCTTCCTGCTGCCTCCATTCCCCTCCTCACTTCATGCCACTGCTCCTGTCACATGCAGACCTGTCCTCACTGTCACATCACTCATCTCCTGATATACTCTGTGCTGCTGGGGACCCTGTCCTCACTGACACATTATTATACAGAATATACATAACAAAGTGTAATACTGCATCAAATAATATGTTCTCCCAGTGTGCAGGACAAGGTATTTATGTGTTCCCAGTAGTCCAGAAATTTCAAAGGTGATATGAGGACACCACACTCAGGAATGAGTAAATAATGTGATGGAAAGTAAACAGCCAGGATAACACACATAAAGGTTTCTTTGGTCCTTACTGTATCCATGATCGGGAAAGGGAGTCCCAGAGTTTAAATAAAAAGGGCCCCAAAGGTTAAAATTAAACAATTTTTTAATAAAAATATGAATAAAATACTGCGGGAGACATGAAATTGGTATCAACACCACCGACCATACTAAATGTGACCCGGGTTATAACTTAAATATGGTTTCAAATGTGCCACTGCAGCAGCAAAGCAGTCGACTGACTGTGAGCACTAGAAACACAGTAGACTCTCGCACTGTGTCAAAGTCTACTCTGCATGAACAAGTCTCTGAGAAAATGGCCGCCACGCCATTTTTCTGGTAAGTTGTGCAGCGCTACAGCCACTGACATGGTATTCTGGAGAGGTAAGTATTAAAAAAAATGGGTGGTCCTGTCCAGTGACACGATGACAGAAATTGGACTGGGTACAGTGGGTATCAGGGCCGTAACAAATCTGCACTGTAGGCATACCACTGGCATCCACCTGGTCTGCAAAGCGGGGAGATGCCAGGAAGGACAGGCGCTCTTCCTGCTCTGCCTCCTGCTGCTGCCCGGTTGCTGTGGGGAGAAAGAAGCCAGCGAAACCAGGAAATGTAAAAATTCACATTGAATCAATGGACTGCCGCCGATTGGCCGAAGAAGCCGCCTGTCACAGCTCTCAGCCAATCAGCAGCTTTCCCATTCAAATCCATAGGAAAGCCACCGATTGGTTAAGAGCCATGGCAGACAGCTCTCTTGGCCAATCAGCGGCTGCCCCTTGATTCAATGTGAATTTTGAAATGTTAAAAGTTATTATATGTATCTTAGTGGAGTATTAAAAATGTAATATGAAATAATTACTATATATATATATATATACAGTGAACATATATACAGTGAACATATCTCTGTGGGTATAGTAGCTTACCCGGGTGCACGACCCAGCCCAGTGTGGTACCGTGTTTACAAGTACCATGACGTTTGCTGCAAAACCCTGGTAACGCCAGCGCAGCCTTTGCTGCCTTTCACCACGTAATCCTCTTTAGTCCTCTGAAGAAACGTGATGTTTTTCATTACGCTGTAAATATTTTACTGCTTGCAAGTGGTAACTTTGTAACCTGCGTTTATGATAATTATCAATCCAGGTGTGCTCCGGAGACTTTGTACTAGATGTGGTTACTTTTACAGTGTTCCAATAAATCCATGCTTTTTATTAAGCCCCCATATACTGCGACCCTGCTGCAGTTACTCATGTTTTGCATCTGTTTTGGACCTTTGCTCGTTAAATCTCGTCACCGAGGCCTTTATGGCGAAGCTGTGTGAGATGCATGGAGATTTGTCAGTGTTCCCCTTATACTCCTAGCCTTAATATGCCATACAGCGTGAGACTGTTGGTGAAACTGAGACCCCCGTGAAAGGAATACCATACTTCTGGCTTTGTGTGCCCCCCCCCCCCCATGAACAGAGACCACAGGAAGTGCTCCAGCCACCCCAGCCCTAATCTGCTGCTTCTTCCCTTCTTCTGCAAATAACAGGAGTAGATGCAACAAGAATAAACCAGGAGGCGGAGCTTGATTATACACATCAGACACGGTTTGCAAATCAGACTAGGTTGACCAGTGGCTTAAGTGCTGGAGGGGGGAAGGGGTGGGGGGCATTGCCGCGTGGGCGCAGGATCCATGTCTGCAGATTTCATATAGTCTGGCTACCCACGTGGCGTCTGCTGAAAATGTCCCTTCAAAAATGGCCACCGCCTTGGAGGAGGCAGATGCTGAAGGTCTTACTGGACTTCCAGCGTCTGTCAGGGGAGCGCAAGCGTACAGTGCAACCTGGAAGTTACAGTTTTCCCTGGAGCGCTGGCATGCAGTGAACACCTACCCCCTGGCAACGAGCATGTATCCCCCTGGCAACACGCAATAAACCTCTGGCAAGGGGCATGTAACCCCTGACAATGAACAAGAAACCCCTGGAAACAAGCATGTAAGCCCCTGTTAAAAAAGCAAAAACCCCTGGAAACGAGCATGTAACCCATGGCAATGAGCATGTAACCCCTGGCAGCGAGCATGTGGTTTAAAGAAATTATAATAAATGTATGTTGGGTTGGGGGAATTGGTGGCACCAGAAACCTCTTTTGGCAGCAGGGCCCAAAATTTCTAGTTACACCATTGAGGCGGCCATCGTTATCATCATCAGTTCCCAACTTGCACCATGGGTCAAGTATCTGCAATACAGCCATCTTGGAATGCATTTTGCCTTAGCTGTACTTTAGCAGCACCTACATGTTCCGCCAACCCCCATCCCGACCCCATGAGTGCAAAATTAAAGAAATCCAGAAAGCCTGATCTGCTGGTAATAATAGAGAAACATAGCTGAAATCTCCAGACCGGTCTAGTCTACTGCGGAATAACTGATGTCAAAGAAAAAGACACACCCCCCAAAAAAGAAAAAACACATTTGTTTAACGATCAAATTCATTAAAAACATGGTTTTATTTTAGCAAAATCAGTGCCAGAATGCCACAGCATGTTACACCCCTGAATCCTTTTCTTTTAAATTAAATAGGATTTTACCATTTTTTTCAAACTCAGAAGTTAATTGCGCCGCACAATAGTGTCACAACGCCGCGAATCCAGGCGAGTAGTAAGGAAGTCATTGTCGTTATCCACCGAGAGAGCCATTACCATAAACCCGCGCGAAGGGAGCTGAGAAGAATGCTCAGCAACACAAACAGGCCCATTCCCGCAGAAACAACAGACGGTCTGATAGCATACAGAATAGCAGAATAGAAATGAAGACATTATTTTTCCCGTTTATATTTATATTCAATTGTCGCTGGCAATTTGCTTATTCTGTCACTGTTTGCTTTCTCTCCAGCTCATTTTTTCTTACAGGATATAATAGCTGCGTTTGATTATCCAATCATAATAAGCCGTAAAACGGAAGCAGTATAGATTTCCCTTAAATTTGAAAAATGGAAAGCTATTAACTTGCACGGCACTTTAAGAAGTTAGCCTATTCAGAATGAATTCAATCCTCGAATGGCCCGGAGCCAGCAGGCTACAGAGTTATTGCAGGATCCTGTTTTAAGACGGCAATAACTCAGATGAGCCTTTTTTTTCCGCCTCTGAATCGCTGCTGAAACATCTAGTAGAAGCAAATACCTTCTCAATATTTGTGAGTGACATGACTTAAGACCACTCGACCGGCACGGCGGATCCGAGCGGCGGATGTTGCGTTCACCTCTCTTTTCCAGGGGCTGCGTCTGAATTTGAATGCTCAGAGAACTGTTTTTTTTTAATTAATGGTTGGGGCATACTGACCTCCACTCCCAGAATGCTTTGGAGGCTCCCAAATCTGAGGTGGTGCTTCCAGATGCTTGGAAGGGAATTCAAGTGTCCTGCAACTAGCCGCCAACTTGCCCGTTGCACTACATTTCCTGATTAAAGTGGGTGGTCTGGGCGGACAATGATGTTTTTGCCACTGAATTCTGTAAATATAGCCTCGCCTCCTTCTTTTCAATTCCTGTAATCTTAGCATTGTATAGTGGGGGGGGGGGGGGATGTGGCTCTCCGCCGTGCCAGAAAGTTGTCAGCTGTGGTTGCAAAAAGGGCGCAAGTTACTGTAAAGAAACATAATAAAATAGCAATAAACTAGACGTGGGGGGGGGAGAGTCATTACTAACTGTCATGTTTTTCCAGACCACCTAGCTGGTGCACAAGTGCAGTCATTACTAAATGTCACTTTTCCAGACCACCTAATTGGTGCACATGTGAAGTAATTACTAACTGTTACATTTCCCAGACCACCTAGCTGGTGCACAGGTGCAGTCATTACTGTTACATTTCCCAGACCACCTAGCTGGTGTACAGATGCAGTCATTATGAACTGTCACTTTTTTAAACTTGTGCTGCATTCATTCCTGATGGACACATTCTACAGATCTATTTGAACTGTTGGTAGATCTCAAGAACTGGTCTGGCCACTCCTGCCATAAGGCGTTAGAAGCTCTTGGATGTTGTTGGCATGGTTTTGCATTCTAGGGCCCCAAAAACAAATTTGGCTCAACGGTTTGTGGAACATTAATATTCCATTCCTTTCTGAGCAGGAAATGCTAATTGGCGTCACGAGCAGGAAGGGTAGGACAGTGGACAGTGCCATACTTGGGAGCAGAGAAAATGGTACTGTAGGTTGTCCATCCCAAAAAGCCCCTTTAAAATGAAGCAAAGTTCCAGTCTTTGAAGTGTCATAACTCAATCTCCTACTGTTCGGCATGCCAGAAACTTTTAGGCCTATCCACACTGCTTACCAACAACTAGATGGTGCAGACCATATGCATCTTACATTTAAATAACAGACATCCATCAGCTTTCCGTACTGAATATCAGCACAGCGGCAGGAATATAAAGCTGAAAAAGCCACTGACATCATTTCTATACAGGTATCAGCCGTCTGCATATAATATTCCTTTAATGAGACCGCTAGACTTATTGTTGATTCGCATTTTTGTAATATGAAATGATGCTTTTATTAAAGCTGGCTTCATACATATTTTATGAATATTTAGGGGTAATTTATTCCCAGCTGAAAATGAAGTAACTCTCTTTGAGAAATGACACTGACACCTCCATAAATATGAATTTCTGAGCCGCGCTGTACACAGTTTAGCAATCATACTGTTTTACGTTACTGTTACACAGAGAGCGCTGTGTTGTTACCGGGTTCTGGATGAGGCAGAGAAGTAAAAATCTCATTTACGGAGGTAAAGTTGAGCTGTAGAACAGTTGCAAAGGAGGCAGTTAAGATGTCATATGTGTCAAATAGTCAGACTTGCAAAAAGAGTGAAATTAATCGTCAAACTAAAAAGGCCGTTGAGTGTTTGTCAACCTGTAAGATTTGACACCTGCGATGCATTTGCTGACATTGCTATTTTAATTGAAAATTAGTGTTTATCTGAAATGGGAAACGGCTAGCTAGGCCCTTAAATGCTAGCGGGGAATTATGTGGCAGCGATTGCCTAGAGTGCAAAACACAAGTATTTAAGCGGTTGCCAAACTGGATGCAGGGGTGCTAAATCAAATTATTGACAGTCAATGGCTGTCATTCATAAACTATGTGAGCAAACAGGAGCCCTACCCTGTCCATCATCACATAACTGACCCATAACTGATATTGTTGGGTGGGGGGGGGTGGCACTTGGATGCTTGTGATGGTACTGTCAGCCTGCAATATACCAGTAACTACAATATATTTCCCACTGTACTGTACCATACTGTATGCCATCTCGAATATAGTGTAAATGACAGGACATGCACTTACTGCCTCCATAAGCATTCCTACTTAATAAATATGGGTAACTAATTAAAAATAATAATACTCAGTGTATTTTCAAATTATTCTATTAAATTGGCAAACTCAAATGACCACTGATATCCAATCAATGGAAATAATACAATTAGGTAAGGTAAATTCGGCCCTGCCGACAATGCCATCCTGAGATGGCGTGACGTTCTTAGAACTGCTAAAATAAAAGTTTAGTAAGCTACAGGGACTACTGTGCGTGAGAATGAAGGGACCGCGCGAGAAATCTGTAATTTCCCCATTTGTTAAATAAGGGGAAGCAGTGATAACCCCCTTCATCTGCAAAAACACTGGAAACGTGGTTATCAGTACTTTATACATAGAACCCTTAAACGGAGCTAGAAGGTGGAATTTAACATTTTGGTAAAACCGTGTTTACGATCAGAGGGGACCTAACTCTACGGTCAATCCCAGTTTTTAAAAATAAAGAAAATTAAAATAAAAAACAACAACCCCAGAAAACTATGGGCAATGGGAGGCTGTCATTTCCACGCTTTCCAAAAACACGTGGCCGAAATTAGGGACGTGGCCTAGCAAAAGGGGGCGTGGCCTAAAAGCGAGTCATTCTGTGAGGCCGCCACCCCATTTTTTGCCGCTGTGGTGGGTGCATGGCTAGCGGCTCTGTAAGCTGCTGGACAGCCCCCAGCCCCTCTGCTTGCGGGAATAGATGCTGTGCACATGCGCACAGCATCTATTCACTGGGTGACAGGGGGGACTCCCAGCTGCCCCCCCCGTCCCCCTGCCGTTGGACAATGCCGGCCCCGGGCAGGGTACAGGAACGTCCCCAAAAACTGGGATGTTCCCGCGGAAAGTGGAACAGTTGGGAGGTATGACATAGTAGTCTAGTCAGGATGTGTTACACCTCAATAGTTACGATGACTTGACTCCTGTAAAACATATGGTGAAGAGCAGAACCTCAGACAACACCTGGTGCAAGAAGGGCATTTTTCTCATGGGCCATTGAAAATGGACTGTGGGTGTGGTCTCAAAGGTGGGGTCAGCTTGCAGTGCAAGCTCCTACACTGTGACGGGAGCCAGGTGCTGCATGTAATATTACAGTGCAGCACCAGGCTCCTTTCAATGAGGAGGTGTCAGCACTTTGGTGTCACCCCTCAGTGTGTGACACTCAGGTGACTTTTTCATGTCAACCATTTCCATGTCGACAGTTTGCTTGTGTTGACCTTTTAGTCTATGCCAACCTTGTACATGATGTCAATTTGGTGTTGACCTAGAAACCATCGATTCCAGGGCCTGATTAAGGGTTACAACCACCCTAGGCTAGTACAGAAATGGCCGCCCCAATTAATTATAATTTATTACCAACGTGCTCATTGCCATGGGTTACGTGCTCGTTGCCAGGGGTTTTGTGCTTGTTGACGGGGATTACATACTCATTGCCAGGGGGTTTTGTGTCCGTTGCCAGGGTTTTCATCTGCAGCCTAAATAAAAAGTCTAAGGGCCAGATGCACTAAGCTTCAAAAATGATACAATGGAGAGTGATAAACAGCCAGCCAATCAGCTCCTACCTGTCATGTCACAGACTGTGTTTAAAAACTGTCAGGTAGGAGCTGATTGGTTGGTTGCTTATCACTCTCCATTTTATCACTTTTGAAGCTTAGTGCACCTGGCCCTAAATCCGGCCTTACTGTAACTGCGCAGTTATGCATTACATGTAAACACAAGGAAGCGATGAGAAATGAGTCCTAGTCCACCAGCACCTGTCACTGTCTGCCACAGAGACCAATGAGAACGTGTTACCCAGCAGATGAGAGAGAGAGACAAGCCGTCGTCTACCCGGTAATTTCATTTCCCGGACACGTGAGAGACGCTTTGTCCCTGACCAGATTTTCCTTTCTTAAATCTGATTTTAGATAAAGAGAAGAACGCGTTTCATTTGACTACAGCAGCGAGTAGGGGAAGCATTGTGTGTTACTGAATAGGATTCCTGGGAGGGTTCTGATTAGATGCATTGGCGAGGTGGGACGCTTCGACCTTTTGTAAGTGGAAGTAGCACAGGCTGCGCCTGGAAATATTACTGTACCTCTCCTAATTCTCTCTTCTGTCGCTTCATGCGCTGCGATGACACAAGCGGATGGGAAAACTGGCGACTGAAGGATTTGTACGTAGAGAGCAAAGGGCGACGGCACCTGCGACGTTCCCTCAGCCGCCTCTGATTCAGCTTTGTTAGCAATGCAAAAAAACACACAGCTGGTGGGGCAGATGTAACATGTGCAGAGAGAGTTAGATTCGGGATGGCGTGTGTTCAAACTGAGGCCCTTATTCTGGTTCACTCGCAAAGGCAAATTCCATCTCAAATGGACAAAAACCATGCTGCACTGCAGGGGAGGGGGGCACGATGTAACATGTGCAGAGAGAGTTAGATTCGGGTGGCGCGTGTTTAATTTGAGAAGGATCCTTGTCCATTTGAGAAGGATTTTGCCTTTGCGAGTGAACCAGAATAATGGCCTGAATACTAAATTGCAGTGTAGAAGTAAGACAGCCAGTATTTACCCTGCACAGAAAAAATATAACCTGCCCAAATCTCTCTCCACATGTTAAATCAGCCCCACCTGCAGTGCAGCATGATTGGACGGTGTAATGGTTAGCATTACTGCCTCACAGCGCTGAGGTAATGGGTTCTATTCTCACCATGGCTCTAACTGTGTGGAGTTTGTATATTCTCCCCGTACTTGCGTGGGTTTCCTCCGGGTACTCCGGTTTCCTCCCACAATCCAAAAATATACTGGTAGGATATTTCGCTCCTAACAAAAATTAACCCCAGAATGAATGTGTGTACATGTGGTAGGGAATATAGATTGTAAGCTCCTCTGCGGCAGGGACTGATGTGAGTGTTCAAAAATATTCTCTGTAAAGCTCTGTGGAATATGTGTGCACTATATAAAAAAACTGTTAATAAATAATAAAATAAATAAATTTTTTGCTTTGCTAACAAAGCTGAGCTGATTACATCGTAAGGAGAAAAGTTCTGGATCTGTGAATCCGATCCGCAGCATTATCGGGGTATTTTTTCCACAAATATACCCCGAGTATGTGCTGCACATGTGTCGCCGCTGCCGACATCACAAATAACGTCACTTTCAGGTTCCTCTCTTGTCACAACTACACCCTCATTTCCTGCACCGCATCTATGCCAGCACTGCTTATACTTACCTGACCGGTGATGGGTGACAGTGCTGTCAGCCATCAGATCCTCTTCCGCAGCGTGACCCCTAGTTGCAACATCACTTTACTGCAGCAGGGGTCACGCAGTATTGCAGGAGAATCTGATGACCTGCAGCATGCACCGATTACTGGGTGAAGAGGTAATGTGCTTATTTGCCCGGTCATTGCCTGATCTCAGGAACCTGCAGCTCTCCTATTTCTGGCTGGGGAAGAGTGAGGATTTGGACTACTTAGCAGAAATGACCTTGAAATGCTTTTTGAGAAGAGACGTTCCAGCATGGCAGCCTTATCATCTGCCCTACAGCCTTCCTTTATACAGATTTCATTCCTTTTTTCTAGATACTTGGCAATGTAAATGGAGTTTTACAGCTATAAAAGTCCTTTTGGCACAACCAGAGATGCATTACAAAAAACGACCGCCAGTAATCAAGGGGCCGAGGAACAGTGCATCTGCTGAGACAAGGGCGACCGTTCCTCTTTGTAGACAATATTTAGAAAGCGGGAACAGAGCTCCCGCCATGTGCTGGCCCAACCTCCTTTATGTGTGATGTCACGCACAGGGGGGCGGGGTGCCGGGACTGGAAACTACAGCAGACTACAGAGTCCCGGCTAGGGATGGCCATCGTTGCCTTTGCCATCGATGGTAAAAGTGCAACTGACCATCGATAGTGTAGAAATATTCAATGGATGACCATCAATTATTTTTACATATCGATGGTAATCCATTTTCATTGATTGATTTGTCTGTGGGCCAATCAAAAATGCAGGGGCGGGGCTTCGTGTGTGCCGGGGGCGGGGCTATGCTCCATGTCCCAGCACCTTGGGGAAAAAGCAAAAATGAAACTATTTGTTCAAGCTTGACATCGATGCTGGGAAACCATCTGGTTCTCCCCCATCGATGGCAAAACTATTCAACATCGGCCATAAACCATCGATGATTTCTAATAATCGATGGTCGATGGCCATCCCTAGTCCGGGCCGGTGTAGTAGGCAGTAGGGGGAAACTGCTGGGGGGAATAAAGTCCTTAGGTCTACAGTAATTAAGTCAGAAGTCAATAGGTCAACACAAGAAATAGGTTGACATTAGTTTTTCATATTTTTTTTAAGTGGTTTTTCATACTACACATGCATGAAGGTCAACATGGGTTAGGTTGACAGGGTCATTAGGTTGACATGGGGAAGGTAGACAGTGAAAAGGTCGACATGGGGTTTTTAATAGTTTTTTTTTACCTGGACAGTGAAACGTAGCACCACGTCCCCCCATGCTTTGAGCCCCCATGCTAATTTATTCTCCCACTATGCCCTAGTGCAGGGCTGGGCAATACCGGCCCTCCAGATGTTAATGAACTACACATCCCAGGATGCTTTGCATTCGTTTTGCTATGTGGCCATGCTGAAACTGATGCAAGGCATGCTGGGATGTGTAGTTCATCAACATCTGGAGGGCTGGTGTTGCCTAGCCCTGCCCTAGTGGATGGTAAGGCATGAAATACCGCCTGTCGGCACATGTCGGTTACAAAAAAAAAGTGAAAAACCCCTTGTCGACATTTTGACTGTTGACCTTCCCCATGTCAACCTAATGACCCTATAGACAAACCCATGTCATGTTGACCTTCCTGCATGTCGAGCTTCATGCATGTCGACCTAGTGGTGTTGACCTAATGCTTGTAGATCTAGTGTCCGTATCCCATGTCGGCCCTGTGCAAGGCAACCATATTGTGATGGACACTGTTGATCTATAGACCGGATACCCAGGCTAATGTGTCATTGAGGGTTCTGTCATTCATGGGGTAGTTCACAATTGTGTCCACTTACTTGTACTGCCACGGGCAGCATGTGCTGAGAGCCAGTTGCACCGGGATCAGTGATAAACGGGAGCCAGCTGTACCGGTATCAGTGATAAACGGGAGCCAGCTGTACCGGTATCAGTGATAAACGCGAGCCAGTTGCATCGGGATCAGTGATAAACGGGAGCCAGCTGTACCGGGATCAGTGATAAACGGGAGCCAGCTGTATCGGTATCAGTGATAAACGGGAGCCAGTTGCACCGGGATCAGTGATAAACGGGAGCCAGTTGCATCGGGATCAGTGATAAACGGGAGCCAGTTGCACCGGGATCAGTGATAAATGGGAGCCAGCTGTACCGGGATCAGTGATAAACGGGAGCCAGCTGTACCGGTATCAGTGATAAACGGGAGCCAGCTGTACCGGTATCAGTGATAAACGGGAGCCAGCTGTACCGGTATCAGTGATAAACGGGAGCCAGTTGCATCGGGATCAGTGATAAACGGGAGCCAGTTGCATCGGGATCAGTGATAAACGGGAGCCAGTTGCATCGGGATCAGTGATAAACGGGAGCCAGTTGCACCGGGATCAGTGATAAACGGGAGCTAGTTGCTCCTTACATCTATCTCAGGAGGTTCCAATTCTAAAGACAATATTGTGGACTGAAAGCTATATCCCGTGACCAATGGGGGATTATGACATCTTAGTCACCGCACTTGTGTTTTCTCACACAACATTCCCCTTCCAGCAGAGGGAAGTGTGCGATCTCGGAGACTAACCTCTGTCTCTTTGTGTGTCTACAGCTTGCTTTCATCTCCATTACACACTTTTAATATTCCTAATGAAAACTTTTCCGGCCTCTGTGAGTGAGGGCTTTCCTGGCCCCATGGCCTCAGATGCGTTCGGCCTTCTGCTGAGGTGCCAAGAGGAGATTTCATTGTGCAAAGTGCGATAAAGAGGTGGAGAGGGGGGGTTTCTCTGGGCAACATTAGCTCTGTGAAAGTGTGTAACTATGAACACCGAACACTTCAATCATGCAATGAGTCTTGTGTAGTCTTCATTTTATTTGGAGTCTGTACCAAGGGCCTTATGCCTCAGAGACATCACTATTTCCTAGTGAGCTGATTGGCTTGTAAATGGTTCACCCTGCAAAATGGCTGCCTCCAGCCAAATGACTTACATTACTTAATCAGGAGCAGACACACTCTACGATTGTCAATGCCGCCAATATCCACTGCTGCGGGAACACACATGTCGATGACGGTGGAGGAGCAGGAGGGGGCATATTCTGGTTAACAAGCATGGCCCCCTAATGCGCTAAAACCATGCTGCACTGCAGGTGGGGCAGATGGAACCTGTGCAGAGAGAGTTAGATTTGGGTGAGGTGTGCTCAAACTGAAATCTAAATTGTAGTAATAAAGCAGCTGGTGTTTACCCTGCACAGAAACAATATATCCAACAAAATCTAACTCTCTCTCTGCACAGGTTACATCTGCCCCATCTGCAGTGCAACATGGCTTTGCCCTATAGAGAAAAAAAAATGTTCTTCAGAGCCTTAATGAATAACCCCCTATGAACGATATCACTCACAAGTAAATTTTCCCGGGCCACCTATGACACCAGGGAAAGAAATTGTGCAGTGGTGTCAAACTCATGGCCCTCCAGCTGTTGTGGAACTACATGTTCCAGCATGCCCTGCCATAGTTTTAGCAATCCATTATATGAAATCTGTAGCAGGGCATGCTGGGATGTGTAGTTCCGCAACAGCTGGAGGGCCATGAGTTTGACACACAGTTGTAGTGGAATTAGTATAAAGTCGAAGACACAACTGCAGAAAAAAAAAGATACAGTGTCCAACCCAGAATAAGGCCCTATGAGGAGGGATCCCGCCCCTGGGCTTAATCTTGAGAGCTCTGGCCTGTTTTTATATCTCGCTGTTCATAGTTACGTAGTTAGTATGGCTGAGAAATTACTCACCACCTTTCAGAAAACCTAATTTTCTTGTTAATGAATAAAACCAACACAAGCACTATGGAGGCGCATTAGCCAGGCAGCTGGTATAGCATTGGCGTATACTTAAGTTGTAGGCCCGTGAGGTGGCCCAGGCCCCCGTCTATTCATAGATACACAAATACCCGTTTGCTTGTTGACTTAAATACGGCTACCTGCAGCATAACATATGTTTGACTGCTAACGCCGAGAGGAACTGTCCTTGTATAAAATTTCACGGCAAGTAATTTACACAATTAGAATGGAATGATAATACACATCGCAACAGACATCGCTATGCATGAGCTGCAACAAGCAATTTATTCACAATAGGATTCAGAGTTATTTTTTATAGCCTCTCTGGAATCCAATGAAGCGAGCTGTCATTTTGATTCAGGAGACTGAGCCCTGATCAAAGTTTCCCTCAGCTTTTTCTTCCTGCATTGACGAGACCCCAATTTCCACACGCTGGGCCGCCGTCCATCTTCCCAATCTATTATTTTGTTTAGAGATAGAGAGAGAGAGACAGAACAGACGAGAGAGGGGAGAGATCCGGAACAGGCGTCATTAACATCCCTTCTACCCTCAATAAAGTGAGGCCGATGGCGGAGGAACAACAAAATCTATCTTAATAATGTGCGCTAGGTGAATATTCCTGTCAGGTTTGGTTTGGTTTACTTGAGAGGATGGCTCTGGCCTGAGAGCGTCACGCTTTGTATGGTGCATTTAAGCCAACTGCACTTACTGCAGATAGAGAAGGCGGCCATTTTGTGGACTGAACCAATGTTCGTTAGAATGCAAACAGTTCATCAGTTATCCCAGATTTTCCAGAGATATGGACTGTAGTCTCCAGCGTGTTTATTAAGGAGGGGGGTCGCCATGGATGGTGCACTGGGATCCCCTCAGTATTACTGCTGGTCGCTGTAACAGGAGAGCGTTCAGCAGGTCACAGTGGGTTCGGCAGGAGACAGCAGAAGCCGCAGACGCGGGACGTGTTTATCGTTCGCTGTGATATTTGGGAATCCTGCCCTGCAGCAGCCATCAGATGTAGACATCAGAAAGCCTCATCACAGAGAGAAGATGACAGACCCAATAATCAATGGAATTCTTATTAGGGATATGTACGAATTCCATTTCTCCTAGACAGACCTGCGAGACCTCAGCCTGACAGTAATTACAGATACTGGAGGTGTCTTCGGAGTATTATTTCCGGGCCCGGAACGTCAGCAACTCAGCCAAAACAAAATCGGATTATGCGTCACCCGTCATGTGACCGACACATCACAGAGAGCTGTCACTCATCTTCCCCGGGGTCACCCCCAATGTGACCTCCCAGCACTTACAGAACCCATTACCTGTGTGTCTACTACTATGGGGGAAGTAAGAAAGGCGTCTCAATGTCTTTATAGCATAGACAAAGTTGGGGGCAGGAGTGTATTTACAGCATTGTAGGCCCTGGGTAAAGCAATGCATTTGGGGCCCGGCCTCCACACCCATTCACGGAAAAAAAAAACATAACACACCCCTCCTGTGGTCCTGTACCATCTCTCCACTTAATTATATACAGTTAATTGCTGTCAGTACTCTGATTGGTGGATAGCTCCAACCAACAACCAATCAGCATGCTGACAGACATTCACTGTCTGGCTGCAGTTGGGAGGCAGGAATAGACTGCTGGACTCTGATTGGTGGATAGCTCCAGCCAATCAGCATACTGACAGACATTCACTGTCTGGCTGCAGTTGGGAGGCAGGAAGAGACTGCTGGACTCTAATTGGTGGATAGATCCAGCCAACCACAAATCAGCATGCTGACAGACATTGTCTGGCTGCAGTTGGGAGGCAGGAAGAGACTGCGGGACTCTGATTGGTGTATAGCTCCAGCCAACCACCAATCAGTATGCTGACAGATGCTCACTGGGAAGCAGGAATAAAATGCTGCCTGCTCGCTCTGTTTGCGTCACAATCATGGCGACCAGGCAGCATTCACTACTGCCTATCAAGAAGGAGGGAAGTGCCCACAACCCAATCTGCCCCAGCTAGAAGGCCCCTAGCATCTGCCCATCCGAAATCCAGATTCGGAGACACCCCCCTGTGATATTGGTGCAGTGACAGTGTAGTGGATGAAGGTAAGAGAACTAGCCAATGTTAGAGTCAATTATTGGCAGCTGGAGGAGGGACGGTGCCTCGCGCCTCACAATGCCTCACTACTTAGCAGCTGTACCTTGGGTTTGATACGCATGATGTAATTGGGAAACAGATGTGGTTACAGAGATGCTCACAGAGGCTTCTGCGCGTAGCGTCAATTAGAAATTGATTTACTTTCTCTTAAAAGAACATAAATAGAAAGCACAATATGGGAGCCATATGGTCACAGTGATATTCCTTTATCTGGGAGAAATATGCCAATATTCCCGACTCAATGACAGAATGGGGTGTAACGCCTGGTGCGATCAATGAGTCAGAATATTTACTAGGTACCATGCAATACAACAGAATAGAATCACCATATGTCCGTGCGTGGGAGGAGTAGGAATCGTGGCATGTTTGGGGCTATTTTCTAAGCGGATCGCTCCATGTGTACAGGATATAGCGATGGCGATGCGCGGTGTTATTGGCAGCTGAAGGGAAGGTTAGGGTTATCCCACGTCCGAGATTACTCCAGACAGTCCGGTAATGAAGACCGAAGTCCAGAAGGGTGGCGTTCCCAGACTATACCTTGTCCAGGAACACCGCCCCTCCGGACTGCGGTCTTAATTACTGGACTGTCCGGAGTAATCTCGGACGGGTGGTGGTAACCGTATGTATGTGGGAGGTGGCTAGAAAATGTGGGCATGTCCTAATCAGCCACTGCAACAGCCCACACGGCCGGAGGGAAGCTCATTTTGAGACAGTGTAGGGTTGCTCAGGGGTCCGATGGTGCAGCCGATGTTCCAGCTTTTGTCCACAAGAATCGGATGCGAGATGCCAGCAGTGGACACCGCTATGTACAAGATGATGCCTTGTCCAAAATGGACGATGAACGCTCCTCTTCAAAGCAGCAATAATACCGCCATGTCACTAAGGCCCTTATTCTAGTTGAAACGGACGGATGTTTCATGTGAACACCTCCTCCATCTGTGGGAACCTCCTCCATCCTCCGATGGTCGCCGACCATGGAATGATGGACCGAGCGGTCAGGCAGCACCGAGTGCTCCAGACCACTCAGACATGTTTCCGTATGAAAGCAGGGATCTGGGCGGGCAGCTGGCATCCGGCTATGTCATATGTCCACCCCCCCTCATGTGCGTCACGGCCGCATTACCATACGTACGCCCAACGCCCATGAAATGCAGGGGTGCACGCATATGGTAATGAACCCAAACAGCCCTTCACGCCCCTCTCCACCCCCTGCTCAGATAGTTCCGTACGAACATTTTCTGCACGGACCTCACGCCGTGTTCGTACATGTGAGTAACCGACATTGTGCATGTTGACCTTTTTTTGAAGTCGTTCTGTTGACTGTCAATCAAACAAACCTCCTCCATAATCCATACATCCCCTGCATGCTACTCCTCTGCTGTAGGTGATGCGCGGCCTCCCAGACAGCACTGCAGCAGGTATCCCCTCTGCTGCTCCTGTGCTGTAGGCAATGCACGGCCTCCCAGACAGCACTGTAGCAGGTATCTCCTCTGCTATTCCTGCGCTGTAGGTGATGCACAGCCTCCCAGACAGCACTGCAGCAGGTATCTCCTCTGCTATTCCTGCGCTGTAGGTGATGCGCGGCCTCCAAGACAGCACTGCAGCAGGTATCTCATCTGCTATTCCTGCGCTGTAGGTGATGCACGGCCTCCCAGACAGCACTGCAGCAGGTATCACCCCTGCTATTCCTGCGCTGTAGGTGATGTGCAGCCTCCCAGACAGCACTGCAGCAGGTATCTCCTCTGCTATTCCTGCGCTGTAGGTGATGCGCGGCCTCCAAGACAGCACTGCAGCAGGTATCCTCTCTGCTATTCCTGCTCTGTAGGTGATGCACGGCCTCCCACTCAGCACTGCAGCAGGTATCCCCTCTGCTATTCCTGCGCTGTAGGTGATGCGCGGCCTCCCAGACAGCACTGCAGCAGGTATCACCCCTGCTATTCCTGTGCTGTAGGTGATGCACGGCCTCCCAGACAGCACTGCAGCAGGTATCTCCTCTGCTATTCCTGCGCTGTAGGTGTTGCACGGCCTCCCAGACAGCACTGCAGCAGGTATCTCCACTGCTATTCCTGCGCTGTAGGTGATGCACGGCCTCCCAGACAGCACTGCAGCAGGTATCTCCTCTGCTATTCCTGCGCTGTAAGTGATGCGCGGCCTCCAAGACAGCACTGCAGCAGGTATCCTCTCTGCTATTCCTGTGCTGTAGGCAATGCACGGCCTCCCAGACAGCACTGCAGCAGGTATCCCCACTGCTATTCCTGCGCTGTAGGTGATGCGCGGCCTCCCAGACAGCACTGCAGCAGGTATCACCCCTTCTATTCCTGTGCTGTAGGTGATGCACGGCCTCCCAGACAGCACTGCAGCAGGTATCTCCTCTACTATTCCTGCGCTGTAGGTGTTGCACGGCCTCCCAGACAGCACTGCAGCAGGTATATCCCCTGCTATTGCTGTGCTGTAGGCGATGCCCGGCCTCCCAGACAGCACTGCAGCAGGTATCTCCTCTGCTATTCCTGCGCTGTAGGTGATGCACGGCCTCCCAGACAGCACTGCAGTAGATATTTCCTCTGTATTCCTGCGCTGTAGGTGATGCACGGCCTCCCAGACAGCACAGCAGCAGGTATCTCCTCTGCTATTCCTGCGCTGTAGGTGATGCACGGCCTCCCAGACAGCACTGCAGCAGGTATCTCCTCTGCTATTCCTGCACTGTAGGTGATGTGCAGCCTCCCAGACAGCACTGTAGCAGGTATCTCCTCTGCTATTCCTGCGCTGTAGGTGATGCACGGCCTCCCAGACAGCACTGCAGCAGGTATCACCTCTGCTATTCCTGCACTGTAGGTGATGCACGGCTGCCCAGACAGCACTGCAGCAGGTATCTTATCTGCTATTCCTGCGCTGTAGGTGATGCGCAGCCTCCCAGACAGCACTGCAGCAGGTATCTCCTCTGCTATTCCTGCGCTGTAGGTGATGCGCAGCCTCCCAGACAGCACTGCAGCAGGTATACAAGTGGCATTTATAGAGGAACCTGATACACTGTAACACATGAATGAGCAAATGGAATTCCCAGGCTACCTGCTGCCTGCACAGTGTTATTACTGCGTTCCCGTTTCAATCAGATGTTTGACGTGTGTGACTGTTATTAAGAATCAGGCAGGAGTGCTGCAATTATAATTGACTAAAGAAAAGGTTATCTTGCTTATAAAAGTAAATAATTGGGGGAAAAGCATTTTCTCATTTCCAAAGTTTTTCTTTTGCACTCAATGGAATGTGATTAAGTTTCTATGTCAGAGTTGACAAGAGATCGTGTTAGGATGAGGTGTTACCGCGTTTCTCTAGCGTGTGCGTGTCTAGTTGCGTGGCACATGTGTGTCCTGTTCAGGGGCGGTGCAAGGCACCGGAGCGCCCCAGGTGAGTCGGGGTGGGGGCGCCCTGGTGCTGGGGGGTACCTGTTTCGCCGTCTGGGAAGGGGGCAGGGGGGTCCATGCTGGCATCTGACAGGAGCCTGTAGTGGTGTCCTTGCCGTGCGGGTACCTGCGGCACTATGTATAAAGCTGCCGGCGGCGGGGGTCCCTGCAGTGAATAAGAAATAACTAGCGCTATGCGGCGGCGTGGGAAGCGCTTCTGTTTTGAAAACACTGGCCACACGCATCTCAGCCAATCAGCGTGCGGCCAGTGTTTTCAAACCCAGCAGCGCTTTCCGCGCCGCCGCATAGCCCGGCGGATAGCGCTAGTTATTTCTTATTCACTGCAGGGATACCCCACCGCCGCCAGCATTATACACAGCGCCGCAGGTACCTGCACAGCAAGGACACCACTGCAGGCTCCTGTCAGATGCCAGCATGGACCCCCCTGCCCGCTCCCCAGATGGTGCAGCAGGTACCCCCTTTGCACGGGGGGCGAGGGGCGAACTGCCTAGACTTGCCTAGTGGTGGCGCCGGCCCTGGTCCCGTTGGTGCACAAAGTCGCAGTACTGATGCACGAGAAAGGTATTAACACAATATTGATTGTTCCCGGGCAGTCACAAGGGAGATAATGAGCATAGTGGTGGAACTTGTGGAATCCGGTCGACGGATCTACATTATCTAGATCGACAATGTTATGTATTGGTGACCACTCTTAAGGTGGCCATACACACGCAGATTTATCTGGAGATCTGTCTGGTTGGAACAAAAACATGGTTATGGATGAGAGCAAATGACAGTTGACCATTTGTTTGGAAATGCTGGAAAACTGACAAACTGTCACTCATCCATAACCATGTTTTTGTTCCAACCAGTCAGATCTGAAGATAAATCTTACTAGTGTATGGGCACCTTTAGACAAACCCATCTGCTGGTCTGGGTAGCAGTGAGCTCCTAAAGGTGCCCACACACTAGAAAGATCTGCCAATTGGCCAAAAAATCGTTCTAGTGTGTGGGCACCTTTAGTCTTCAAGGGCGCCAGTGTAATACACCTGCTGCAGCAGCTGCACCAATGGTAGCTCAGACGCACAGTGATGCTTTGTTTATGACATTGCCACGGGCAGGTCGATCGTGGCAGCTGTGTACACTTCATTGAACATATTGGAGACCATGCTTCGATAGAGAATCTGCCCCTAGCCGTGAGGCTGCTGCAAGTCATATGGTGCGATATAAAGATACACAGAGAGGTGTGAAGGCATGCAAGGGCGGGGGCAGTGGGCGCTCGTGGCACGCGTTGGCGTGGGAATGTATATCAGATATGATAGCTGAGCACCTGACTCGGGGATTATTACCATGTAGCTGCATCTTTGTGTAATAGAAGCCGGTGCTCTGTGACTTGTTGCTGGGTCCGGAGGTGCAGCATCGGATCACTCTGAGAGAGCACTGGATTTCAGAGTTATCCTTAGGTTACCAGACCAGACATCCAGACAACTATTAGTGTCAGCATTTCCAGATGATATAGTGACAGTCTGTGCAATGTTTCCTCCAGACTAGAGATAGGTATTCCGTGACAGGAGCCTATAACCAGGCAAAGAAACTCAGCGCCGCAGCGGCAGTACAGACCCAGCAACTAGTTGAGTCTACTGAAGAAGTGGGAGGACTTGGAGGCAGGGCCTGTGGCATCACGCAGGGAAGCGTGATATACGCAAGGGCATGATGCACTGCGTCAGGTCCTTGTACCCTACAGTACTGTAACACACATAGCCTGCACTGCACTGCGTCAAGTCCTTGTACACTACAGTACTGTAACACACATAGTCCGCACTGCAATGCGTCAGGTCCTTGTACACTACAGTACTGTAACACACATTTTATTTATTTATTTATTTATTTATTTACAGGTTCTTATATAGCGCAGCAGATTCCGTTGCGCTTTACAATAGTAGACAGTGATAAAACAAACTGGGTAACAACATACAGACTTGGAGGTAGGAGGGCCCTGCTGCAAGCTTACAATCTATAGGGATATAGGGGGAAACACAAGGACAGGCACCAGTAATACCATAGCAGTCCCACCAAGTTACAAGTCCAGAAGGGTAGCTATATAATACATAAGTGCCTCAGAGGGTTATGCATGTAGAACTTAAACATTATAGGCTTGCCTGAAGAGGTGAGTTTTCAGGGAACGCTTGAATGTTTGGAGGCTATTGGAGAGTCTTATTGTGCGTGGAAGGGCATTCCATAGGATGGGAGCAGCCCGATGAAAGTCCTGTAATAGTGAATGGGAGCTCAGGTCCTTGTACACTACAATACTGTAACACACAAAGCCCACACTGCACTGCGTCACACATAGCCTGCACTGCGTCAGGAACTTGTACACTACAATACTGTAACACACACAGCCCACACTGCACTGCGTCAGGTCCTTGTACACTACAATACTGTAACACACAAAGCCCACACTGCACTGCGTCAGGTCCCTGTACCCTACAGTACTGTAACACACATAGCCCGCTCTGCACTGCATCAAGTCCTTGTACAGTACAGTACTGTAACACACATAGTCCGCACTGCAATGCGTCAGGTCCTTGTACACTACAGTACTGTAACACACATAGCCTGCACTGCGTCTCAGGTCCTTGTACACTACAATACTGTAACACACACACAGCCCACACTGCACTGCGTCAGGTCATTGTACCCTACAGTACTGTAACACACATAGCCCGCACTGCGTCAAGTCCTTGTACACTACAGTACTGTAACACACATAGTCTGCACTGCAATGCGTCAGGTCCTTGTACACGACAGTACTGTAACACACATAGCCTGCACTGCATCAGGAACTTGTACACTACAATACTGTAACACACACAGCCCACACTGCACTGCGTCAAATCCTTGTACACTACAGTACTGTAACACACATAGCCCGCACTGCACTGCGTCAGGTCCTTGTACACTACAGTACTGTAACACACATAGCCCACACTGCACTGCATCAGGTCCTTATACACTACAGTACTGTAACACACACAGCCCACACTGCACTGCGTCAGGTCCTTGTACACTACACTACTGTAACACACATAGCCCGCACTGCGTCAAGTCCTTGTACACTACAGTACTGTAACAAACATAGCCCGCACTGCACTGCGTCAGGTCCTTGTACACTACTGTACTGTAACACACATAGCCCGCACTGCGTCAGGTCCTTGTACACTACAGTACTGTAACACACACAGCCCGCACTGCTTCAGGTCCTTGTACACTACAGTACTGTAACACACACACACAGCCCGCACTGCACTGCATCAGGTCCTTATACACTACAGTACTGTAACACGCACACAGCCCGCACTGCATCAGGTCCTTGTACACTACAGTACTGTAACACACACACAGCACGCACTGCACTGCATCAGGTCCTTGTACACTACAGTACTGTAACACACATAGCCCACACTGCACTGCATCAGGTCCTTGTACACTACAGTACTGTAACACACATAGCCCGCACTGCACTGCGTCAGGTCCTTGTACACTACAGTACTGTAACACACAGCCCGCACTGCGTCAGGTCCTTGTACATTACAGTACTGTAACACACACACAGCCCGCACTGCACTGCATCAGGTCCTTGTACACTACAGTACTGTAACACACATAGCCCACACTGCACTGCGTCAGGTGCTTGTACACTACAGAACTATAACACACACAGCCCGCACTGCACTGCGTCAGGTCCTTGTACACTACAGTACTATAACACACACAGCCCACACTGCACTGCATCAGGTCCTTGTACACTACAGTACTGTAACACACACACAGCCCGCACTGCACTGCATAAGGTCCTTGTACACTACAGTACTGTAACACACATAGCCCACACTGCACTGCATCAGGTCCTTGTACACTATAGTACTGTAACACACACACAGCCGGGCGTGCATATAGATTCATAGATCATACCCCAAGGAATATCATTTTTACCCCATTAGGGTTTTTTACCCCTGTTCCCTGACCACTGTTGCAGAAGATAAAAGCTAAAATATGATTGATTATTATGGGTTACCGCTCCACTTCTATAAACCTGCACTTTAGTATATACCACGCCCCTGCCCCCTAGTCCAGTATGGGGCAGATGTAACATGTGCAGAGTTAGATTTGGGTGAGTTATTTTGTTTCTGTGCAGGGTAAATACTGTCTGCTTTATTCTTACACTGCAATATAGATATCAGTTTGAAGTACACCCCCCCACTCAAATGTAACTGTCTCTGCACAAGTTACATCCGCCCCACCTGCAGTGCACATGGTTTTGTCCATCTGAGAGTGAATTTGCCTTTGAGAGTGAACCAGAATAACCGCCTATGTCTCATGCGCTGCGTGACCTGGAATTACTGTTAGCATCTGACATATGGACGGTTAATGCCTCCGTATAAAAGATGTATAAATACAAGAACACTAACAGCGTAGACGGATTCTATACTTTTTTTTACTATGGAAGCGATTGACTAGCCATCAAAAACACAGAATTCTCAGTGCACATAAATTATATTACCACAGAGATTACTTCTTACAATTTACAGCCTGATCCTATTTTGTAGTATCGCCTTAATTTACTTTAAGGATTTCTCATTTCCCTAAAATCACAGATGGTTTATTATCCCAAATCTGATTAAAAAAACGAGGCCTTGCCAACGTTGAGGGAGATTTACCGAAAGCGACCCTCTCTTCAGCTGCGTCTGGTTCCCATTTCTGCCCCGTGCTTCCACTCCTGAAGGAAACCGTTCATGCAGATAATTTATTGCAGGAATTTGGTCCCTAGGAGATATTTACCGGTATACTGACCGTTAGCTTAAGAAGGACAAATTTCCACCAGGATGATAAATCTGACGTCCCGGCTCCTTGCCTGCGACCGCTATCCGTATACACCCCCCCATCCCTGGCGCTGACTGTTCCCACATATTATTAACAAGTATAATTGCAATAAGAACATGCAATAACCCAGCCTGGGACCATGGATCCCCAGGGGGGCCGGGGAAAATTACAAGACGTTGGATCTGGAATGTTTCCACTTGTCAAACCCCCTTTTCTGCGCTAAATGTCAAACTGCCACTTGCATATCTAATGTACGACAAAGTTCAAACAGTTAAAAGTCTCCCCGCTTCTTCTCCCTTTCAGGTACTCTACAGATGTAGGTATTTAACAACACCATTATACTTAGACGTTTCGGCTTTTTATCCTTAACCTTTCTTGCTTTTTTCTTCAAGTGGGCAGATAATGGGTGATATCAATCAGCGGGAAGGCCGGAATCCTGTAATTTTGCTCTTCTTCTCAATGCTAATCAACCTGTACTTTGCAGAGGCCTTTACGTGGATTTCTCTATTTTACCCAATAATCTGCCACGTGGTGCTATAGAGTATTATACTGGAATGATGTCTATGAAATAGAATTCATTCTCGCCCATTGCACAGTATTACAACATTATTATATGTGCAGCTGCTGCCAGGGATGGATCTAGGGCCAATGGATAATGTTTTTGCCCGCTCCAAGGACCCGGAGGGATAGATGGAGGACCCGAAGGCTGGGCTCAGATGTCCCCGCCCTGCACGCCCATTCTATACACAGCAGCCAATAGGCAGAGGGCGGCATTGGCTCAGTGAGATGAAAGGCGGAGCCTCCGGACCAGGGCACGGGAACGCAAATATCATTCATGTGCATGGCTGAGTGGGCAGTGACAAGCGGCGCCGCCACCGACAAAAATCATGTCGGCAATGGCACCGCTCGTCAGTAGCCGCTGCCCGCTGCCATTGGCTGGATGTGGCCACTCCCATTACACATGTCCTGAATCATACTTCATAAAAGGCCTGCCAAAGATATGGTTAAAATGAAATACTTTGGGCCTGATTCAAGTTGGTATGCTATTTAGCGTATTCGGTCCAGGGACTCATGCATATCGGTGAATATACGCATGTGTAGCAGCAAACCCAAGACGGTCAGGGGGCTGTATTGTATTTTTTTTTTTAAGGTTGAGGAAATAGCCACAGTCGGCCAATCAATATTCATTTAAACCCGTAGCCGCAGTCCGGGCCGAGCTGTTGTGGCCATTTCCTTAACCTATTTATTTTTGTAAATCATCAGTCATGAGAGAAATCCTTTCAATAGAGCTCGAGCCGCGACTGCGCCGACGTCTGCTGTTTTACAAAAATAAACCTTGAACTGTTACTACCATTTATTTTAAATCTGAAGCCCATTACACTGTCACAGAGCCCTGTTTTAATCCCCATTATCTCTTAAATGATGGTGAAATTATATATCGTGGAACCGGAAAAAAACAAACTGTTCTTATTATTGGACAGATCTTAAAGAAATAGAGGTCAATTAAAGAAAATAAGAAAATTCAGACCAAAAATATCTCGAGAATATTTGCACCGAACATGTGGAATTACTTAGCAAAGTCAAAGAACAAGAACTGGCTGGATGGAAACTCAACTTAAGAAGTAAGGGTGCAAAGCTTTTGGAACTGATGCAAATATATTTTTAAGGGGATTCTACGAATGAATATCCCCCCCCCCCCCTCTTTATTTTAAAGTAAATAAATGTTTGCGGTGTAATCTTGCAGGGAATGAAATTATGCATCGGAAAAAACTTGCGTTCTGTGCTTAAATGGTAATGCATGCTTATCTCGGAGAGAATTGGCTAATTAGCAGGAGCGCCGCGCTGATACAGTATGCGTAAAATCTCGGTGTAATAAATAATTATACATAACGTCTCTTTACAAGTAATATCCTGCTCGTTATAAGGTCAGGTATAATAGACAGCAGATTTCATTATTTTCATGCAATGATGTGAGGCATATACAGATGCTGCATATACACTGATGTGAGGCCTATACACTAATGTGAGGCATATACACTAATGTGAGGCATATACAGATGCTGCATATACAGATGTGAGGAATATACAGATGCTGCATATACAGATGTGAGGCATATACAGATGCGGCATATACACTGATGTGCGGCATATACAGATGCTGCATATACAGATGTGAGGCATATACACTAATGTGAGGCATATACACTAATGTGAGGCATATACAGATGCTGCATATACAGATGTGAGGCATATACAGATGCGGCATATACACTGATGTGAGGCATATACAGATGCTGCATATACAGATGTGAGGCCTATACACTAATGTGAGGCATATACACTAATGTGAGGCATATACAGATGCTGCATATACAGATGTGAGGCATATACACTAATGTGAGGCATATACAGATGCTGCATATACAGATGTGAGGCATATACAGATGCGGCATATACACTGATGTGAGGCATATACAGATGCTGCATATACAGATGTGAGGCATATACACTAATGTGAGGCATATACAGATGCTGCATAT
This sequence comes from Crinia signifera, assembly GCF_055691185.1. Lineage (NCBI taxonomy): Eukaryota > Metazoa > Chordata > Amphibia > Anura > Myobatrachidae > Crinia > Crinia signifera. The sequence continues at coordinate 384,382,568 of NC_139218.1, forward strand.
ACAGATGTGAGGCATATACAGATGTGGCATATACACTGATGTGAGGCATATACAGATGCTGCATATTCAGATGTGAGGCATATACAGATGCGGCATATACACTGATGTGAGGCCTATACACTAATGTGAGGCCTATACACTAATGTGAGGCCTATACACTAATGTGAGGCATATACACTGATGTGAGGCATATACAGCTGCTGCATATACAGATGTGAGGCATATACAGATGCGACATATACACTAATGTGAGGCATATACAGATGCTGCATATACAGATGTGAGGCATATACAGATGCGGCATATACACTGATGTGAGGCATATACAGATGCTGCATATACAGATGTGAGGCCTATACACTAATGTGAGGCATATACACTGTGAGGCATATACAGATGCTGCATATACAGATGTGAGGCATATACAGATGCGGCATATACACTGATGTGAGGCATATACAGATGTGAGGCATATACACTAATGTGAGGCATATACACTGATGTGAGGCATATACACTGATGTGAGGCATATACAGATGCTGCATATACAGATGTGAGGCATATACACTAATGTGAGGCATATACACTAATGTGAGGCATATACAGATGCTGCATATACAGATGTGAGGCATATACAGATGCGGCATATACACTGATGTGAGGCATATACACTGATGTGAGGCATATACAGATGCTGCATATACAGATGTGAGGCATATACAGATGCGGCATATACACTGATGTGAGGCATATACAGGTGCTGCATATACAGATGTGAGGCATATACACTAATGTGAGGCATATACAGATGCTGCATATACACTGATGTGAGACATATACAGATGCTGCATATACAGATGTGAGGCATATACAGATGCTGCGTATACAGATGTGAGGCATATACAGATGCTGCATATACACTGATGTAAAGCATATAACAGATGATCTATATACACTAATGTGAAGCATATACAGATGCTGCATATACAGATGTGAGGCATATACAGATGCGGCATATACACTGATGTGAGGCATATACAGATGCTGCATATACAGATGTGAGGCATATACACTGATGTTAGGCATATACACTGATGTAAAGCATATAACAGATGATCTATATACACTGATGTGAAGAATATACAAATGCTGTATATACACGGATTTGTGACAATCAGTTTATCTATATAACATGCACTTACACATAATTATTAATGCCCCCCTAATACAAGTTATCTTTGACATTTTTTCCTTAAATAACAATAAATAATGTTAAATAATGTTAGAGTATAATTGGTCTGAGGTAATTCATTATAAATGGACTGATCAATAATCACTAACTGGAGCAAGCGTCCTGCTGTGGTGTGGAACAATCACTCAGCGGCACAGAGTTTAATGCTATCATTATTATGCTGAATGTATGTTATAAATAATAGGGGGAGGTGTACCAACCTTGGAAAGGGATAAAGTGGAGAGAGATAAATTAGCAGCCAATCAGCTTGTGTCATGTTACAGGATGTTGTTCAAATGACAAAAGCGGATTGCTTGGTACTTTCTCTCTCTCCAAACGTTTACAGATCCGGCCCATAGTGTAATGTGAACCCTATGGGCAACTATAGTGGGTGAATAGGGCTTGTGAGACCACACTGTGACTTTTTTTGGACACGCCTGATGTCACATGTCTCTTGTCACCTGACTGCTTATCTAAGCTTTTGTGTCGTCTGTGTAAACAGAATAAGCTGGGGTAAGGGGAGGGAAACAACAGCACTTCTACTGAGCAGTTAGCCCGGCACACGCATTGTACCACCATCATATAAACCAGGTAAACTCCACCATACAGCACATCATATAAACAAGGACAAGTCATGTGATAACATTTTATAAATTGATATCCTAAAATCCAAATAGAGGGGAAATAAATATGTACGGGTTTAGTTCATTAAATAAACAGGGAAAAAATGGCAAAATCTAGGAATTAGGAAGTCGATATCACCAAATGTCTTCCCCCACCCTTAGCCTGGCAGACCTTTCTTTAGCACAGGTGTATCAGTCAGAATGAGATCTACCTGTGCTTCTGTGAGTATATCCTGAAAACTGGAACTGTTGGTTGTCCCCGAGGACGGTAGTTGGGAAACACTGTTCTAGAGCGGGATTGATCAACTCCACTTCTTGAAGGTCTGTAAAAGAATAGGTTTAACAAGTTTGGTGCATGAACTATGTTTTATGTAGAAGTGCGTTTGGCACCACAAACTGTGACGGGAACCGAAACTCATTCCTCTGTGCTGCTGGGGAACTTGCTCCTTCCACTATATAACTCACACTCCTCCCCACATATCATGTCACTGCCTCTGTCACACCCAGCCCTATCCTCAATGACACATCCCTCTTCTCCTGTATTCCTCTGTGCTGCTGGAGACCTTGCTCCTTCCACTATATAACTCTCAGCCTGTGGCTTCCTGCTGCCTCTACTCCCCTCCTCACATCATATCCCTGCCCCTGCCACAGGCCAGTGCTCACTGACACATCACTCATCTCCTCATATACTATGTGCTGCTGGAGACCCTGCTCCTCCCACTATATAACTCTCAGTCTGTGGCTTCCTGCTGCCTCCATTCCCCTCCTCACATCATGTCACTGCCCCTGTCACATGCAGCCCTGTCCTCACTGACACATCCCTCATCTCCTGATATACTCTGTGCTGCTGGAGACCCTGCTCCTCCCACTATATAACTCTCAGTCTGTGGCTTCCTGCTGCCTCCATTCCCCTCCTCACATCATATCCCTGCCCCTGTCACATGCAGCCCTGTCCTCACTGACACATCCCTCATCTCCTGATATACTCTGTGCTGCTGGAGACCCTGCTCCTCCCACTATATAACTCTCAGTCTGTGGCTTCCTGCTGCCTCCATTCCCCTCCTCACATCATGTCACTGCCCCTGTCACATGCAGCCCTGTCCTCACTGACACATCCCTCATCTCCTGATATACTCTGTGCTGCTGGAGACCCTGCTCCTCCCACTATATAACTCTCAGTCTGTGGCTTCCTGCTGCCTCCATTCCCCTCCTCACATCATATCCCTGCCCCTGCCCCAGGCCAGTGCTCACTGACACATCACTCATCTCCTGATATACTATGTGCTGCTGGGGACCCTGCTCCTCCCACTATATAACTCTCAGTCTGTGGCTTCCTGCTGCCTCCATTCCCCTCCTCACATCATGTCACTGCCCCTGTCACATGAAGCCCTGTCCTCACTGACACATCCCTCATCTCCTGATATACTCTGTGCTGCTGGGGACCCTGCTCCTCCCACTATATAACTCTCAGTCTGTGGCTTCCTGCTGCCTCCATCCCTCTCCTCACATCATGTCACTGCCCCTGTCACATGAAGCCCTGTCCTCACTGACACATCCCTCATCTCCTGATATACTCTGTGCTGCTGGGGACCCTGCTCCTCCCACTATATAACTCTCAGTCTGTGGCTTCCTGCTGCCTCCATTCCCCTCCTCACATCATGTCACTGCCCCTGTCACATGTATCCCTGTCCTCACTGACACATCACTCATCTCCTGATATACTATGTGCTGCTGGGGACCCTGCTCCTCCCACTATATAACTCTCAGTCTGTGGCTTCCTGCTGCCTCTACTCCCCTCCTCACATCATATCACTACCACTGTCACATGCAGCCCTGTCCTCACTGACACGTCACTCATCTCCTGATATACTCTGTGCTGCTGGGGACCCTGCTCCTCCCACTATATAACTCTCAATCTGTGGCTTCCTGCTGCCTCTACTCCCCTCCTCACATCATATCCCTGCCCCTGCCACAGGCCAGTGCTCACTGACACATCACTCATCTCCTCATATACTATGTGCTGCTGGAGACCCTGCTCCTCCCACTATATAATTATCAGTCTGCGGCTTCCTGCTGTCTCCATTCTCCGCCTCACATCATGACACTGCCCATGTCTGTGCTGCTGGGAGAACCTGCACCTTCTGATAGCATAACTTGTGGACAGAAGGTATGTGTATGGGGGGGAGGAAGGGAGGGGCTCATGTGTTCTCTCTTCATATGCCCCTGATTGATGGACAACATTTTACCAACATTATACAGTATACAGCAACTGTAAAGTATACAGCCTCATGTTTCAAACTATCTCGATCTTGGTTCCGACCCAGGACTGGTGCTTTTACATTAAACACGGGTCCCCCATTATGCAAAGCACAACCTGGGTTTACTGTAAGCCTTCTTATAAGTTATAACCCAGGTTGAATTGCTGGGTTGGTCTAAGCTTTGGTGCTTTCATACCGCACCTCGACACATCAGCCACCTGGCAATAACCCGGGTCCGAGGTGCGGTGTGAAAGGGTTATATTCTACTTACTGACCGCTAATATTGTCAGATATTCTTTTGTTGATGTTCGCTTTATTTGACAACTATTCCCTGGACTAGTGGGTTATGGTAAAACTCCCAATGATGATATAAGTAACAATGGCAGCCACCCGTATTATTTATATTGCTCTACGGACTGTAATTATGCAGATTTCTATAGAAGCGGAAGCTTCTTTCTCCAAATTGTTATTATTATTTTATCTGATGCAGAACAGAAATATGGAAACGGTAAATTCTGCATTATTATACAGGGGGAGGAAACGCCTCTGTACAATGTTACCGCTTCCACTGAATAGGACGAGAGGAAATGATAGTGACAAAATAGCCAGGTATAAGCAGCGGCTTAACTCGTTCAACAGAGAGGGATCGGGAAGAAGGCTCCTGTAGTTATAAGGCACTAGCTTGCTGGCACCAGTAGTGCACCAGAAAGAAAAAAAAAAAAAACTTTATTACTCCCCACATACCACTCCAGGATTGCGAGAAGATCCCAAGAACTTCAGCTTGGGCCTACTCTGTAGTCTTCATTGTAGGGTGGTCCCGCATGAGAATGGCTGTCCCAAATACCCTGAGGAATTCCGTCCCATTCTGGATAGACTAGGATTGAGTGACGTCATGACAGGTGGACTCCAATCTAGTGGTGGATAGTGGATTCTTCAAGGTGACCCCTGACTCTTTGTTACCCAGATTTTTCCTCTACCACCCTAAGCTGCGAGTGCTGGCTTTGTAGATGCATGGTATGTTGCTTTAATAGAAAGAGCACTGGTTATTCAGGAAATGAACCTGCAGCCGTTTTTCAGTGAGTAAAGATACACTTTTGGAGTTCTCCAGAGCCTTGTGGTGATTTGTGCACAGTCCACTTTATCTTTATAACTACTGTCTACACTTATTTTTTCTTTTAAATTATTCCCCCCCCCCCCCCCCTGCTATCTGGTATATGAATAACATGATATGATCTAATAGTGTAAAATTGTCAGGCTTTAATTATCGCAGGGCTGCGAATTTGGTGGCCGTTTGCAAAATGATTGACAGGTAGCGGCTGTTTATAGGCGGCACCCGGCGGTTTTCGGGAGTGCCCCGGAAAAAGCAGGCATACAGGATCCATTGTGACGGGCCGGTGTTTACCTGATGGAAGCAACCCCCTGGTTAAATCATACCTCCCAACTTTGTGTGTGGATGATTTTTGGGGGGGCATAACCTAGGGATACGGGCCTATTTCCGTAAAGCCACGTTTTCGCCACTGTGGGGGCATGGCCATTGTGGGGGCATGGCTAGTGGCTCTCTGAGCTGCTGGCTATGTCCCTAGCCCCTCAGGCTGCAGAATATGGGCTGGGAAGATAGCGACAGGGGGTGACAGGAGGAATCCCAACTGCCCCCCCCCCCCCCCCAGCCGTGGGACACTCCAGGCCCCAGGAGGTACACGGGAACATCCTACAAAAACAGGATTTTCTAGATGAAATCTTACAGGAATGGATTTATTTTTACAGCATTATTGCCCTAATTTTTTTTTAACACGTGAACAACACTTCTTTTATTAAATCCTCAGTGCACAAACTGAGTGTCTCCACCATTTCCAGCAACCGGCAGCCATGTTGGCCCTCTGTGTGGTAATAACATGACCATTAGCAACATAGCCGGACGGTGTTGAATTAATCTCTCAGAACACTGTACACGTGCCCAGAGGCCTGGAGATCACAGGATACCTCAGATTTTCAGTCATGTATATGAGATAAAATAAATATCCCTTTCCCAGCGGACAAACTGCTGACCATAGCCTGCAACCAGTTCATCAAATGCATCATTTCTGATAACAGAACCTCTAGTGACATTCGCCTCGGGCCTCACAAGTGTTCTGGAATGCAGCCTGTGTAGGCAGTGCGCGTTGAACACAAAGGCAGTCTGGTCAAAAGGTAATCTAATCAATACGCCTCCTTTTTCTGGTTAATTTTTATAATTTTCAAACAACTCCTGAAGAGGCTGCTTTTAATCTGTTTGACAAAACCGGACTTGTAATTAATTGTATTGATTAAAGATAAAGATATGAGAAGCTTTTCCCCGAAGTAAACACTGCGGGTTGGAATTGTCTTATTTAATCACATTGTACAGTTTGCTAAAACTAACCCGTTGGAACCCGAAATAACACCAGCGGATGGATACAACGGCTTTTCATTAACAGTGAGCTAGATGGTCCTTTTTTTTGCTGTATGTAGAACAATGTCCAGTATTGAGGCCTAAAAGTCAATCCCATTTCTCCAGGTGAATCGTCAACAGAACGCAATTCACATTTGTTGACGGTGGGGTGCAGTATTGTGCAGACTCCGTGTTGTTCCACTAGAGAGGCTTCATACGCTGTACCAAGATGGCCACCAACCTATGCCATCTTGTTGCTTTGTTACGGAGCCACAGGGTGTCTTACACTTAGCTCCAGTGAGATCTCAGTTTACCTGGCCTTCCAAATGATATTACAGCATCCTGTACTGCTACCCGCAAACTGCATACACTCACCAGCTGGTGAGCTGTATAATACCCCCAAGCTCTGCTCCATCCAACCAGTGTGTGTACCAGTGAGTACAGCTGTACCCATTATTTCCTAAATAAACCACTTCACTGGATGTTCTATGTCTTAGGGCCTCCGTTGGCGTGTTCAGAAACTCTGCCACATTATCAAGCCTGTAGACACATATTTCCAACAATATTTGTGGCTAAACCAGTGGTTCCCAAACTTATTTGGTTCACGGGGCACTAGAGTAGCAGAATTTGTTTCACGGCACCCTTAGGGAAAATATTGAAATTAAGTATATTTTGTTTATTTATCATCCTTAGGTTCAGTAATGTGGTGAGGGCCAGTATTCATATTTTATGATTGACAGCTACTTTTCTCTACAACATTAACCGTAAAATAATTTTATTTGGTGTGTGTGGCATAATAGTAATGGGCACTATAGTGTGTTGTATAATGTGTAAAAGGCATTAAGGTGTGCGGCATAATATGTAATGGGCATTATGGTGTGTGACAATGTGCACCCATGTCAACTGTGCAAGGTACTAGTTAAAGTTTGTGCTTTGTCATGAATTTTAAACATAAGTTAAATATTTATTTCCAATGGAGAAAAAAATAACCGTTTTATACAGGTGTACCGACATTACAACGACCGATTCTATACATGGGAGTGAAGCGGACTGACGTGGACATGCAGCAGCCAATATCTTGGTCTCTAGGCCACCAATCGTTAAATAAAAAACTTGTTGTATTATGTTTCAATTAAACTTAAAATTTGAATATTTATAAATTCTTAAGAATCTGCAACAAAAATACCCCCCCCCCCCCCCGAAAAAAAATCAAAACCTAGAATTTTATTTCGTTAACCTGAAAGCGAATTTGCGTCATGCACGTGAGGCGGTTCACAGTGGCTGACGAATAGTAACGGGCCTATTACGGAAAGGCAAACATGTCAATATTTGCTCCTGGCGGTTGACACAATTCTGCAACAACAGGTTTGCGATCGGCCTAAACATCCCACAATAACTGTGATGTTTTCACTTTGGTGTTGTCAGTCCTTATATTTTATGTTTTTTGTTTCTGTTTACTAATTCCTAATAGTAACGGGGTCTATTTACTAAGCCAGATTTGCAAAGGGTATCGGAAAAGTTGCACACCAATACATTGGCCAAGTTCCGGAAAAAAGTCAGACGTTCCAGCATGCAAGTTTGAGCGAATTTTTCAGAAGCCGCTAAAATCGTCTCTCATTGCATCCTGGCCGGTATGTCTGTCTAGTCGTCAGAGGCTGACATTGAATTAACAGATAGATGTTGGGTCGCGCTACACTGACCTCTAGCTTGGGTGTTTGGACGTAAAAATATGTAATATATTTGGCTTCTTATGATACTAAATCATAGCAGATATTGAATTGAGTGATTGATGTCAGTAAAAGTGTTCTCTTGGTAACACTTTTCTGAGACATCAGATTCTCTTACTAACGTTTGTCAACTTGGTCATTGAGGTGCGTGAGGCTGAATGATGGGATTCGGGTCACCTAAATACATCCCTTCCCACCTTGTGGCTGGTTAAAGCCCCCAGGGTCAGGGCCGCCAATTGGGGGGGGTGGGGGGTGCTGTGGGTACAGCTGCCCCGGGCCCTGGCCTCTGGAACACGGCCAATTTAACCTAGGACGCGGCCAATTTAAATGCTGCATCAGCTTTTGAGCCAATTGGAGCTCGCGTACCGGTGCTGCACCAGCCGGTGCTGCATTTTAATTGGCCGCCGGCATCCTGAGTTAAAGATGCCTGCACTCCGGGACCTCCGGACTGCAGCTCAGCGGAAGAGGCGATGGGGGAGCAGGAGCCGGGTTACGGTAAGCCAAGTGAGGAGGGGCCAGGATTGGAAATGAGTCCCTGGCCCCAAAATTACTGACGGCGGGCCTGTCCAGGGTCATCACCTACACGTCTGTAAGGTCTCCCTCTAATTCGCGAAAGTAGGCAGCGATGAATTTAGGCTTTATTTAAAATTAATTGTAGTTCAAAAATTCTCAACAGGATCCATAAAAACCACTGACATGTTCGACGCGTGCGACTGAAGCTGGGCCAAATGATTAAACTTGTGCCCTTTAAGCAATGTACAGAAAAGAAGTGTTCTGTGCAGCTGCGTCTCACCGAGCACGGCGTCCCATCTCACGGTGACACTTCCTATAAATCAATTTACAGTTATAAATTAAATATATTTTAGATTGATACATGTTACATATTATTTTCAGCAAGAGGGAAGACAGGATCAATAAGTGTAGGCATTGATTGGCCGGGTGATTTATGGTGACGGAAGTAAGGTGAGGCCCTGAATGCTATAGGGTCGGAGCGGCAAAGACTTCAGCGTATCGTTCATGTGATGAATTAAACATATAACCGGGAGAGAACGATGCAGAACCAACAGTACACAGTAGGTTGTGTTGTATGTGTATATAGATGGGGTGTGGTGTATTAGGTCAACGCTAGAAAAAACTAGACGCAAGCAAAACAGCGACACGGAATAGGTGAATGAATGAAAACGCCGACATTGGTTTTTCACATTTCTTTGGTGTCAATGTCAACACCTGGGCACGTGGACCCTCAATTATACCCCTTTAACACCAAAAACGCCTGTTTTTTTTATCCCCGCTTCAAGCTGGGTGCGACCCGGCGTTTGCTCCCTTTTACACTGCCGCATCCCCCAGCCGCCACTTGGAGATGACGTCATCTCTAACCGCCGATCGTCGCCGCCGGGACCCGGACCGCTGCACTGGGGGCAAACCCAGCACTAAGGTAATCTGCTGGGCTGCCCCCCAGCCCCCGTGCCCCCCCCCCCCCCCCGGCCTCGTCCGGGAGGTGAATGGATGCAGCAGACAGGCATCCATTCACCTCCTCCACTGTAGCGGCTGCTGTCTGCAGAGCGTAGCAGACAGCAGCGCAGGCTGTGTGTACCCCCCAGACGCTGCGGTCTGCAGGTTGGACGTCCCCCATTTATGTTAGTCGGATGACCCGTCTTGCAAGCGGTTTCTAGCGGAGGCACATTATACCACACAGCTAAAGATTTAGTGAAAGTAATCTGCCGCTGTGACAAGATCACGTTTGCGCTCTCTATTTCCCCCGTTGTCGCAGCCTCCGCAGAGGGGTGTTAGAGCGATGAAATGCACAAAGAATTACAAAGACGACAGATAAGGAAATGCAGGATGCAGAGGGACTGACAGGAGAGCCAGAGGTGCTACTGAGAGACGGTCACGTTGTGCCGTGAAGCCCCCTTAATGTAAATGTGGGGCGACAGGTGCTTCGTACAGACTCGCTGAGCCGCCAGAACGAAGCACGACCGGAGAAAAGAGATGCCTACAGCACCAACATTCATAGAAAGGAACTCTCTTAATCCTCCCTTTTATCCCCAAGACTCTGGCATCAAGGGAGACGTAGAAATAATCTCTTTCTAACAGCAAATATATAAATGAACACAAAGTAAACATTGTTCTGACGGTGCTGTGATATACTAGGAACTGTAAGCAGCGTTGTCATTGGCTGCTGCCCGGTCCTCTCTGACGCCTCATGTTCCGGTGAGAGAACTGCATGTATAAGGCACCAACCACTCAGCATTAGCAATTAAAGAAGTTCAGAAACATTTAACCCCGCCATTCCGCCATCTGCCTGTACGCTAGGCCCCACCCCTGTGAATAAAGTTCGGCGATAACGAACGACTTCGAGGAGATAATTTGCCTTATCTCTCCCTCTAATAGCCTCTCTGGGGGAAGCTGTAAATGTAGAAATGACCACTGCTGCGTCAACCTTTTGCATATGTCAACTTTTGTCAATGGCAATTGTGTGCATTTCGACAGTTTGTCAATTTAGACAATAAGCATATCCACCTTTTGGTGTCAACCTATTGACAATCATCCTAGACATTGCTGGTGTCTGATCTGGCAGACGGCGGGGTGAGGACCCGCACGCAGGGAGAAGGAGCGGACAAGCTACCGCTGCAGCTGCCTTTCTCCCCCGCTCAGCACACAGCACTGAACAGCTTGTGCAAGGATGGAGAGACAGACTGCTACAGCGGCAGTTAGTTCTCTCTGCCCCCTGCAAACGGGGGAGGGGGGCGGGACTTTGCCCCTTCAACAAACCCAGGCAAAAAGTTTCCATCCCTCTGCGCCACAGAAAAAAATGTTGTTATTAAAATAAAACTTTTTTTTTTTTTGCATTTTAAGCACATGCACAAGAGAAACTCGGACTGGCCAGCCCGTCGGCAAACCTCTGTTTACTGACGCGCCAGCCTGTGTCGTTCAGTAGCTGTTGCCCCCATGACCTTTAAATAATTTATATTGACAATACACATCATCTATATATATATATATGCAGGGCTATTTTTCAGCAGGCTCCAGCAGGAACTGAGGCCCTTATTCTAGTTCACTCTTTCTGACAAAATATTTCTTAGATGGACAAAACCATGTGCACTGCAGGTGAGGCAGGTGTAATACCCCACCCAAATCTAATTATCTCTGCACAAGTAACACCTGCCTCACCTGCAGTGCACATGGTTTTGTCCATCTAAGAAATATTTTGTCAGAAAGAGTGAACTAGAATAAGTGCCACAGTTCCTGCTGGAGCCTGCAGAAAAATAGCCCTGTATATATGTCTAGTGTCCGTGTGTCTCCGAAACACTGCCATCTGCTGGCAGAGAGTGAAACTACATCTCTTTCTCACACATGCACAAACACAGAAGGTAGCAGACTAGCTTTCAAAGCTTTTGCTTTGAGCGGGTTTACTAGCTGATAAATAAGGCCTTAATTGATCTCACCAACTTCTGTGATGAGTGTAGTGATTGGACAGAAGTTACTCCATCCAATCAGAGTTCTAGACACTAGATTATGGTCATTAGAGAATCGCCGGATTGGAATTGCTGATGAATACCGGGGTTACATCACATCAGAACCTCAGAGTAAAGCTATTTGGGAGGAATATATAATATAATACGTGTGTTTTCAGCGCCGTTCTGGCTACAGTTGACCTGAAAACGCTTCTGGAAATACTTACTCTAGAAATAACCCACATTATTCTGGCTAATACAAGCCTCCTGACTCAGTCTGTAACGTAAATAATATCTCTCAATGCAGCGTAATAATGACACAAAGGCGGTAGTATTTCCTTCTGTGATATACACACGCTTCCCCGTCAAGCTACGTGTTAATCGATTTTTAACCCGTCCATACTTGGATAGTGCTTAGATGTTAGCCCCAGTACAGATGTAGCTTGGGGCCGACGCTGTCATGGCTGTGCAGAGGGCGACTAATGTGATACAGGGTTGGGGTAATTCTTTCCAGGCGCCAAGGTTACGCCGGACAGCCCAACACAACATTTTTGCGTAACTTACAAAGGTTTGTTTTACCGAACGGTCCTAAAAACGCCATAATAATGTAATGGGTGAACATTTATAACCTGGAAATGATGATTATTATTAATCTGTATTCTGTTAGGGGTATTTATCAAAGCTCAGAGGGAGATGATATTGTGGGGCAGATTTATTAAGTTCGGTGAAGTGATAAAGTGTCTGTTTTTTATCACCGGCCAATCAGCTCCTAGCTGTGATGGCTTGGTTTGAAACATGACAGGTAACAGCTGATTGGCCGATGATAAAAACCAGACACTTTATCACTTCTCCGAGCTTAATTAATCTACCTCTGTAAGAGATAAAGTGCCAGCCAATCAGCTGCTGCCTTGCATTTTACAGCCAGTTTGAAAAATGGCAGTTAGAGACGAGCTTGGAAAATAGTGGCCTTTTGCAGGAGATATCTGTTATACAGGGTAGGGGTCAGAGGGTCAATAGTAATAAGTTTGACAGTCCATAGGGCGATCACTCTCAGTCAACAGGCCATAGGTCGACATGGCCAAAAGGTTAACATAAGCGATAGGTCGACATGGGAAATGACATGAAAAAATGTTGACATGAACTCACATTTTTTGTTGTCTATATTGACATAGTTTATTAAGTTGACCTTTTTCAAGTTTTAACCTACGGCCTGCTGACCTCCCGGAATGGCCGGAGTGTCCTGAAAATCGGGTCCCCCTTCCAGCCCCCTGGAAGGGTGGACAAGCCTCCTGCATTTAGGGGGGCCCTGCATCCACCCCCTCCCCGAAGATAACGGCATTTACAGGAATGAGGGCGGGGCTTAATGACGGCAAGTCCCTCCCCCTGGAAAACCGCAGAGAGTCTCTGCACTTAATGTAGGCAAGTATGATAATATGGGATCCACCTATTGACTTCCGACCTTATTGCTGCCTCCCGTTATACGCTCATTATAGAGTCACCCTTGAGACAGACAATATTACTTATATAACAAAGCTCTTATACTGTATCATGTATTACCCTTTTACATTGGTGGTCATGAACCCTCTTTGTCCCACTATTTACCTATTAATAAATATGCACCATAAACGCAATGATATATTATTCTCTAACTGATCAAAGTGAAGTTATATTTAATCTTGCAGATGATAATATAAAAATATATATATGATGATCTCTTTTCTCAGATCTCCTGATCTCTCCACAAATAAAAAGTACAGTAAATACAAATGTCCTCAGAAAGCAAAGTACAGTATATAGCAGTGATGTCTAACCTTGACACTCCAACTATTGTTGAACTACACATCCCAGCATGCCCTGCATCAGTTTTAGCATGGCCAAATAGTAAAACTGTAGCAGGGCATGCTGGGATCTGTAGTTCAGCCAGTGGCGTAACTACATTTTGGGCGCCCCCCCGCCGTTAAAGGGAGGGCGCCCAGCCACTCACCCGCCCCTCCGCCCGCCCCCCCCCCCCGCCTGCCGCTCCCCCAGGTAGCCGTCAATGCAGGTGGGGGGGGGACGCTGCGAGGCGGCTGAGGGGACGGACGCTGCGGGGGACACAGAGCCGGCAATTACTTACAGCTGAGCAGGGCAGGGGGAGCCGGGAGCTGTCACTGTCAGTACGTAAGGAGAAAAAAAAAGCCCATACAATGAATCGGCAGCCTGTGATTGGCTGAGCGCTCTCTCAGCCAGTCAGCAATTGGCTGAGAGAGCGCTCGCTGAGAGAGCGCTCAGCAGCCAATCACAGGCTGCCCATTCATTGTATGGGCTTTTTTTTTCTTCTTCAGTACAGACAGCTCCTGGCTCCCCCTGCCCGGTTCAGCTGTAAGTAATTGCCGCAGCTGTGTCCCCCGCAGCGTCCGTCCCCCCAGCCGTCTCGCAGCGTCCCCCCCAACCTGCACAGGTAAAGACTGGGGATGGTGCGGCGGGCGGCGGGGTGTAACGTAACTATAGCACTGCAGCCCCCGGCGCCCGCACATGCATAGCGCCCCCCCGCGGTCGCGGGGGCTGCGGTGCTATAGTTACGCCCCTGAGTTCAGCAGCAGCTGGAGAGTCAGGGTTAGCCATCACTGGTATATATTATTTATTTATTATTAACAGGTTTCTTATATAGCGCACACCTATTCCGCAGCGCTTTACAGAGAACATTTGAACATTCACATCAGTCCCTGCCCATTGGAGCTTACAATCTATATTCCCTACCACATATACACGCACACACATTCATTCTAGTTTTAATTTTGTAGGAGCCAAATAACATACCAGTATATTTTTGGAATGTGGGAGGAAACCGGAGTGCCCGGAGGAAACCCACGCAAGCACGGGGAGAATATACAAACTCCACACAGTTAGGGTCATGGTGTGAATCGAACCCATGACCTCAATGCTGTGAGGCAGTAATGCTAACCATTACACCATCCGTACTGACTTCCCTTGTCACTACCAATCCCAGCATTCCTTAGATAATGCTAAAATAGCTGGTTTTGGGTCAAAATGCTGAAACTGTCAAGCCCAGCATGTCAGTTAGTTTACTTTACCCCACGTAGTGACATCACTGCTCGAATTGATGACAAGGTGTCCCTCTGTTTAGGGTATATGTGTTACCTGGGAGACTGCATTCCAACAATAAGAACTCAAAGCTACACAAGACAGAGAAGGTTCAAGCAGGGCAAGTTCCAGGCATGGAGTGCTGTGAATTACATAGGATAACACATATGTAGCCGGTGTAACTCTTTGCCCGTATGACATGCTTAGGGGGTCAGCCGTACTATGCATCCCTTCATTTGAGCACCCACGGTAGTGTGACTCGCATGCTGTCTGCGAAAGCCCCCGGTGAAACGTACGTAGGCAATCAGTTTGTCTTGTAGCAGATCAGCAGCACATCTTCAACAAAACTCCCATCTTAGTAAATCAACCTCGTAATTGGTCAGCACGGACCGGACAGATGATATTCATCTCTATTCTCTATCTTTGCTATTTTATGCATTGCGGCCGATAGTTTTGACATTATTTATTTTCTTTGTAATAATACACTCAGAAATGTTTTAAATGTAAGGGACATCTCAGACCCTACCGCAGTCTTCTTTGTTATCTTTATATTCAGCTCTACAATATTATGAGGGCAATTACTCATCGGTTATCAGGCCTGTAATGGGCCCGCGGGGTACGGGAACACAGGACAAGCCATATATGTACTACCGATTGTCTTTTAGGTTGTTTGCTTATGATTTTGCAGTGTGCTGCATTCAAAAAACACATGTTATTTCCAAAACATTCGCCTCATTCTCTGAATGTCCTTGGATGAAAAAATGAGCAGGATGGGCCCATCAAGTCTGCGTCGGCCCAGGTTCTGTGACCCACTACAACTCCCAGCAAGCTTTGAGGAGAGAATGAAGCTTCAGTAAGATGGTAGATAACCAGCACTCTCCGACACTTATCCCTTACCCCCATGCTTGGGGAGTACGGACGGCCATTGACCATCGACAATGGTTCCCCTCCATCGATGGCACTGCATAACCAAATTATTTTGGTACTTGTGAGTTATCTGGGCGTCCGATTTTTTGATTGTATGCCTTAAGTTAAGGCATACAATCAGATGCGATGCGATACGATATCGCATCGCATCGCATGCGACCATCGGATGCGATGACCCGATTTTTCCATAGGAATCAATGTTAAAATGGACTGAGTCCATTTTAACATGGAATTCAATGGGAAAAAGGGGTCCTTTTCATACCCCTACTATCCAAGTGGGCATGGAGTTGGATATAAACCTGTGGCGAGCGTAGCGAGCCACCGAGCCCGAAGCGTGGCGAGCGAAGCGAGCCCCGCGAGGGGCCGGTATTCCGTGTCCCCTCGCGGGGCTCGCTACGCTCGCCACGCTTCGGGCTCGGTGGCTCGCTACGCTCGCCACAGGTTTATATCCAACTCCATGCCCACTTGGATAGTAGGGGTATGAAAAGGACCCCTTTTTCCCATTGAATTCCATGTTAAAATGGACTCAGTCCATTGTAACATTGATTCCTATGGAAAAATCGGGTCATCGCATCGCATCGCATCGCATCCGATGGTCGCATGCGATGCGATGCGATGTCCCGATCCGACCCGATTTAAAAATCGGACGCCCGGATAACTCACAAGTACCATTATTTTTTCCCCCCCAAGGTGCTGTGTCACGAAGTTCCATCATGCATAAAGCCCCGCCCCCATGTTCTGATTGAACCATGGCTAGTCAGTCAAAGAAAATGGATGACCATCGATAGGTAAAACCATCACTGATCAACCATCACATGGTCTGCTGCGATCGATGGCCATTTGTTCTATTACCATAGATGACAACCATCAATGGTGATCACAGCGATGGCTGTCCGTACTTGGGGGAAGGAGGGGCTATAGCATCTACCACCCCTCTCATACACTGCTACCCATAAATCCCCACAATGATGCCCCCTGTGCGATGCAGATTCACAGAATCGAATGTGCTCTGTCTCTCTTAAGGAGGGGGGTTGGCCATACCCCTACCCAGTACCTGGTCCCGGGACAGCTGACAGCGCCCCTGGCCCTATCCCAGGTTCAAGTGATCCATCTGATCTGGGCTCACCTCACAATCAGCCCCTATGGGAAACGCCAATTCAAAAAGCAGGACATTTTTATTTTTGATTGTTTGTTTGAAAAACCAGAGAGAAGAACTTAAGAAGTTAGGTCATATTGTCCTTATCTCCCCCCATCTGCTGGAGGTACAGTACCCTCTATGGTACCTCATATTGTCCTTATCTGCCCCCCCGTCTGCTGGAGGTACCCTCCATGGTACCTCATATTGTCCTTATCTGCCCTCCGTCTGATGGAGGTACCCTCCATGGTACCTCATATTGTCCTTATCTGCCCCCCGTCTGCTGGAGGTACCCTCCATCGTACCTCATATTGTCCTGATCTGCCCCCCCGCCTGCTGGAGGTACCCTCTATGCTACCTCATATTGTCCTTATCTCCCCCCCGTCTGCTGGAGGTACCCTCCATGGTACCTCATATTGTCCTTATCTGCCCCCCGTCTGCTGGAGGTACCCTCTATGGTACCTCATATTGTCTTTATCTGCCCCCGTCTGCTGGAGGTACCCTCCATGGTACCTCATATTGTCCTTATCTGCCCCCCGTCTGCTGGAGGTACCCTCTATGGTACCTCCTATTGTCCTTATCTGCCCCTGTCTGCTGGAGGTACCCTCCATGGTACCTAATATTGTCCATATCTCCCCCCGTCTGCTGGAGGTACCCTCTATGGTACCTCATATTGTCCATATCTGCCCCCGTCTGCTGGAGGTACCCTCCATGGTACCTCATATTGTCCTTATCTGCCCCCGTCTGCTGGAGGTACCCTCCATGGTACCTAATATTGTCCATATCTCCCCCCGTCTGCTGGAGGTACCCTCTATGCTACCTCATATTGTCCTTATCTCCCCCCCGTCTGCTGGAGGTACCCTCCATGGTACCTCATATTGTCCTTATCTGCCCCCCGTCTGCTGGAGGTACCCTCTATGGTACCTCATATTGTCTTTATCTGCCCCCGTCTGCTGGAGGTACCCTCCATGGTACCTCATATTGTCCTTATCTGCCCCCCGTCTGCTGGAGGTACCCTCTATGGTACCTCCTATTGTCCTTATCTGCCCCCGTCTGCTGGAGGTACCCTCCATGGTACCTAATATTGTCCATATCTCCCCCCGTCTGCTGGAGGTACCCTCTATGGTACCTCATATTGTCCATATCTGCCCCCGTCTGCTGGAGGTACCCTCCATGGTAACTCATATTGTCCTTATCTGCCCCCGTCTGCTGGAGGTACCCTCCATGGTACCTAATATTGTCCATATCTCCCCCCGTCTGCTGGAGGTACCCTCCATGGTACCTCATATTGTCCATATCTGCCCCCGTCTGCTGGAGGTACCCTCTATTGTACCTCCTATTGTCCTTATCTGCCCCCGTCTGCTGGAGGTACCCTCTATGGTACCTCCTATTGTCCATATCTGCCCCCCGTCTGCTGGAGGTACCCTCTATGGTACCTCCTATTGTCCTTATCTGCCCCCCGTCTGCTGGAGGTACCCTCTATGGTACCTCCTATTGTCCTTATCTGCCCCCCGTCTGCTGGAGGTACCCTCTATGGTACCTCCTATTGTCCATATCTGCCCCCCGTCTGCTGGAGGTACCCTCTATGGTACCTCCTATTGTCCTTATCTGCCCCCCATCTGCTGGAGGTACCCTCTATGGTACCTCATATTGTCTTTATCTGCCCCCGTCTGTTGGAGGTACCCTCCATGGTACCTCATATTGTCCTTATCTGCCCCCGTCTGCTGGAGGTACCCTCTATGGTATGAAATTAGTACTGTAAACACAGAATCCCACAATTAGCAGCTCTGTAACGAGAACAAGACACCGCTAACTAATTACAGCGTCAGGAAACATAAATGCTTCATGCTGGGCGTCAGCACTGTAACAGGCAGATTCAGGACTGATAAGGATCTTGTTCCAATTAATACATTAAAGTAATTTTCTTTTAAATTCATATACCTGCCACAATTGACACGTGAACTCATGAACTCCTCACTGTCTAGTCGCGCCATAACCCTTGCACATAATCTAACACGGTGTCCCCTCGGAATAACTTTCTATATGACTGTACATGTTCCCCCACCTGTTTATATTGTTTATACTGTATGCTGTTTACTTGTTACCCACCTGGCTGCTGCACAGCAAACCGGAAACAAATTCCTAGTATACACAAGTATACCTGGCCAATAAAGCTTATTCTGATTCTGATTGATAATGGGATACAAGTCCTAGTAAATTGATAGGCCTCATTCTTAGGGTACACACCAGGACGACCCGCTCACGATGCACATCATGAGCGGGTCGTCAGTGTTTCTTCCGACCCGCTCACGATGACGCGCGGGGGGGGGGGGGCACGACACGCTCACGATGTACACCATGAGCGGGTCCGATCCGATGGCGACCCGCACCCGGGAGTATGGTCGTTCTTCAGATCCTACCTGCAGCAGGGACCGCGGGACCGCACATCGGATCGGTATCGGTCCACACCAGGACAGAAAAGGGCCCAATCACCACACAATCTACATCCAATCGGTCGGAATTGGATCTAGATTGATGGGGTCGGACCCTTGTCATCCTGGTGTGTACCCAGAATAAGACAAACTTTATGGGACCATAACAGGCTTCTTTATTTCATAGAGTGGGCGAAAATAACTATTGTCTACAGTATTGATAATTCTGGTACCCAATTTAACAAGGAAATGCCTCATAGCCAGCTGGGTGATACTCATTTCCCAGTGACGTTCCCTGGCTTTGCAGTCAAGGTCTGTTAGACCCCACACGTGGGTTACCACACTCTTCCCGGCTCACACCTGTAGATTGGATTTGACCTTCCAGTTATGATACCCATTCACTTATGTGATCAGATTCAATGCGACATCCATCAAATCCGATTGCATCTTGTGGTGCAAAAAGTGCCCCCTTTCAGCACCTGATGTCGCATGCCATCTTGAGATGGCCCATCGGGTGCTGGAAGAGGGCGGGCATAGGGCAGCATTGTATCGTAGCGCTAAAAGTAGCGCTAGCGGGTGGCAGGGGTCAGCGGTGGTGGCAGAATTGTTTAAAACACTGGGCAGTCCTCTGATTGGCTGAGAGATTATGCCACCACCGCTGACCTCCGCCACCCGTTAGCGCTACTGTGTCAGCATAATTGTTTAAAACACTGGGCAGCCCTCTGATTGGCTAAGCTCTCCGTCAAACAGAGGGCTGCCCAGTGTTTTAAACAATTCTGCCGCCACCGCTGCCCCCTGCAGCACGCTATCGCTACTTCTAGCGCTACACTGCTCACCCGCCCTCTGCCCGCCATTTCCCATGCCACCAGCGGTCCCTCCGGCCCCTTTCCCCAAACCCCACGCCGGAAAAAAGTGCTCCCTCTGCCCCCCACCTGTGGATTGCATTCGAGCGATCGTATGTGGTTAAAAACCTGCAATTCAATAGATGTTATGCGCAGCACATAAGATCTATCGACGTGACATTGGAAGGCATGCCTGCGCATTGCGTCTCATGGTACCTTAAAAATGCATACAATCATTTGATTTATCGGTCAGATGTGGTCGAAATCGAACGATTACATGCAATATCTCACAAGTGTATGTGCAGCATAATTTCAGAGAATTCTGAAATTTCTCCATTGTGAGACGAATAAAGGGATTCTATCATAACACATTCAACAAATAATAATTCATATAGATAAATTCTATAAAACAATTGGGGCCCCATCCCTTTCTCGAACACCTGCAATGCTTGGTGTGACCCCCTTTACATTGCTTCAGAGGAAATGTGAACTTTGTTTATGACAACTTATACTTCATAAACTTTAGTCCTGGGCCCCCTTTCTGTCTGGGCCCAGGACTGGAGCTTTCTAGAGCGCTTTCTTTTTCTTTAAAGCGCAAGAAACTGTAAATAAATAAAATAATTAAATAAAATAAAATACCTAGCCAGCGTCACTCACATTTGTTATATCAATTCAAATAAATAAATAAAAGTAACAAAGACTCTTTCCTATATGAGGTGACATTACAGGTCATTATAATGAATAAAAAATATTTGCTTGCCAATTTTCACACCTATTTTGACAAATTCCCTCGCCGCTCAAAGGGTTAAGCTTTCTCTCATTTACCTAAAGGTAAGAAAAAACTGCAAAGTTCTACGTTTACATCCCATGTGTTGCAATCCTACGTACCGAGTGTCATTATGAACAACATCTATAATCCTTCCGGTTAGTCACCATAAAACAAAATGGCGGCGTGCAGATATTTTGACTCGGCACAAGGTTAAAAAAAAACATGGTGAAGCAGAAATGCAGGATGCATACGTCTCTAATCTCCAACAAGATGGGGGAAACACGGCACGTTGGTAATAGATCTCCCCAGCGTCTAATAAAATGCAGATTGTATTTTTCATCACGGTTCAATAATATGCTTCTTTGTGTGGAGGAAGGAATCTGAGAGTAAATCACGGATGTTTCATGTACACTGTGAAAACTGCATTTTGAAATGTTGTGATTTGTGTGAAATACGACTCGGAGCAGCCTTGTGATGTCAGCGCCAAGTTTTATAGAGAAATATAATTCTCAATTGAGGTAAAGAGCGAAAAAAAAAAAAGTAAAAAAGAGAGAGAGGGGAAGAAAGAGCCAAATACATGGCAGTGAATGTATTTAAATGTGAAATCCAAGAACCTATATTATACAAAATGCTTCACCGCAGACACAAGTGGCAATGCTTAACGCGGCCTGTCCCATTTCATAAACACAATCTGCTTTACGTACAGCAGGGGCCCTGCAGCTAAATTACACATTTACTTAAAACCAGGAAAAATCGCCGTGTCTCCTTTCATTCCTTCACAATGGAGTAAATAAAGGCTTCGTTGGCTGCTGCTTTGTCAGAGACGGTCGGGAACGATTCGCTGGAAAAGAGATAGAATAATATTTGGCCGCGAAGATGAGACAGGATTCGGCGGAAGGTATTTTTATGTAAATTCACCTCCCCCTCCTCCCTAATTAGTAGGACCGCAGGGGTTCTATGCCCAGAAAATTGGTTCGTTAGAGAAGACAACGTCCAAAAGGTTTGGGGTCTGTTGGTTTGGGCGATGTTTACGTTGGAAAGGACTATATCATTTTTCATTGTCCTCTGAGTATAACTTATAGTCTTATACGGCTATTTTGGATTTATTTTTTATCTAAAACTAGTAAAAAGCCTGTCAAAATGACGGCTTTTGCAATGTACTTTCACTTTGAGCTGTGATAGTTTTTACGGCCACTTTGAGCTGTGACAGTTTTTTACTTTCACTTTGAACTGTGACAGTTTTCAGCTCACAAACTCTCCACCGCACCCCCAGTCCCTCTACCTCCGATCTCCGGCTTCACAGCTCCCTCTATCCATATCCATTGTCCCTGCAACAATTGCTTTCTGTTGATTTAGCTCACAAAGGAGTAATTTGGTCTGTCGAGTGGCCTCTAGTGGTCACTGGCGGTACTTTGCCTTTTATATCTGCAGTATATAGATAATCTGTGGAAAAGATATTGTTTTTAATATTATCTCCTACTTAGCTTGGTGGGGGCCGGCCAGCATTCAAAGCGCCGGCCTGTGATGCCATCGCTACCACAGGGCCAGCCCCCTGACTTTGCAACCTGGCTGTGAATGAAGGTGTGCGCCGCCATTTTCAGCCTGGGTTCGCACTGCAGCGGGGCTTGTTGAAGCAGGCCCATAAGTGTACCAAGGGCCTAATTCAGATGGTCGGCAAGCATTAGGATAACAGTCAATAGGTCGACAACTACTGATCTACATGCATTAGGTAAATACAGACAATAGGTTGACATAAGGAAAGGTTGACACATAAAAAGATCAACGTGAGTTTTTTTTTGTTTTTTTGCTTTACCCTCCTGAGCACAATGCCCCTGGCCTGACTGCATGAGGGGATGCCTACTCTAATTGGGGGTTGACATTTGTTAAAATGTACAAAATTAGACCCAAAAAACTCACGTTGACCCCACGCGTCGACCAATCCGGTGTTGATATTTGATTGTGTCGACTTTTCCCCATGTCATCCTTCAATGTAATTATTGTTGATCCTATGATCCACATCAATTGCGTGTTTATTTTATATTATTATAGATCCAGAAGGGACTCCTGGAATTTTGAAGTAATCAATATATCTGTAATCATTAATAGCGATCCCAGACATGACCCAGGAATAAGGGTCAGATTCCTCCGGGTGCAGTAAACCTACAAATGCTACTTGTCATCACTGATTTATTTCCCCACATTTTAACCAGCAGAGATTTGTAGAATTCAGCAGAGATTCCAACAGGGCTCCAATTTTTTATTTTTTTTGGGTCGATGACCGATAGATTCATTGCAAACCGTATCTATTAGTAGCGGCATCGGTAGGCTTTGTGCTGTGTGACGGCAGCATGAATACTGAGACATGCGGGATCTCTGCTGCCCCCTAGGATGGGGCTGTCTGAGGTTCTCACCTAAAACGCAGGGAGTTACTTATAGCGGTCACTATTGTCGCAGTATCAGCATGGATATTATAGCCCTGCCCAGCATGGGATAACTTATTCAGCAAGGACTAGCGAACTCCCCCCCCCACCACCACCACCACCACCACCACCACCATGGAACACTGCTGGCCCCAACGAGACATGGCTCATCTCAAAAAAATGGGACGGACCCCCAAAAATCTTGACAGTTGGAAGGTATGCTTATCCACTGTCACAGCAAAAAGGAGGTGCTTAAGGCACGCTGTCATTAGATGGGGTCCTGCGGGGCCTGTTGTGCTCAGCCAGAACAGAAAGAGGGCTTGGGCCTGGGAGGTAGCGGTGTTGACCGATGCCATCAGCTGATTGCAGCTGGAGCACTGGGTGGCAGCCATACAGAGAAGCATTGGTGGCATTTAACACGAGGAACTCGCGGACCTGCAGCCAATGAGGAGTTGCCACAGGAGCGGCTACTAATTGGCTCTTAATAGGTTCCAGATTGGCTCTTAATCCACCAGTTTTAATTGGCTTGTCTGCCTTGCTGCCACCTGGTGCTCTGGCTGCAGTCAGCTGGCGGCGCTGAACCCTCAAAGGTGTGTGTGTGTGTGTGGGGGGGGGCTTCCCAAATAGTCTGTCCAGGATCCCTCAATTTCTGATGGTAACCCTGGCTTCCCAGTTGGGGAAAGGGTAATTTTCCTATTGGCTTGCACAATTACACCCCCCCCCCCGCCACACACACACACACACACACTCCACCCAGAGCATTGTGTTTCCCAGCGCACAATAGCTGAGCCAGTTCCCAGTTTGGGTGTGCCTGCAGTTTGGTTTTTAAATTGCAAAAAAAAAATTGTACCTAATTTTAGATGTTTTTATCCATTTTCCAAAATCCAAAACTTCTATTTAAAATCCGAATTCCAAACCCACCGCAGACCCTGCAATAGTGGGGAGAACCAGGTCTCTGCATATTCCATATGGTCTGGCTGACAGCGTGACCCACCAAAAATGGCCACCACCTTGTTAAAGACAGATGCTAGGGGACCTCTGACAATGAGCATAAAAACCCTGGCAGTGAGCATGTAACCCCTTGGCAATAAGCAAGAAAAACCCTAGCAACGAGCATGTAATTCCAGGCAATGAGCAGAGAAACCCCTAGCAATGAGCATGAAACCCCTGGCAACATGCATAGAAATTCCTGGCAATGAGCATAGAAACCTCCTGGCAATGAGCATGTAGCCCCTGGCAATGAGCATAGAAACCCCTGGCAACGAGCAAGAAAACCCTGGCAATGAGCATGTAACTCCTGGCAACGAGGAAGAAATCCCTGGCAATGAGCATGCAACCCATGGCAACGAGCAATAAACTCTGGCATTGAGACTGTAGGTCCAAAAAATTAAACCATTGGGGGAAGAAACTATTTTAGCTGGGGGACACAAAATTTCTACTTATGGTGCTGTTCTGGTAGATTTGCCAAACTAAACTTAAAATAATAAATCTGCTCAGCGTTCGGCAGTGCTAGTTAAACGGGTAACCTGCCGGATATTGGAACTATACCTCACTGAGTCGTCCTGAAGGGAAAAAAAAAAAAAGTAATTTTATTTCTGTGTCAAATTTCATATCCATCCCTCAGATATCTCAATAATGTATATGATTATGTATTTATAGAATAAATTATTCTCCGACATATCATTTATTCATTCTGACTCTACAGTAGGCCCCCGATAACCAGAATTCCCGGTGGGACCTCCCAAGCCCTGTACAACACAGATGAAATTAACAATGCGATTGAGCCAGTATTAACCCCTCTCCCACAATGGCGGCATTACCCCGCAGCGGTTGGATTTCCGGAGGCTGTACGCTCTGGCACTCAGTGCGTTAACATAATTCTAAAAAAAATAATGGCAATGCATGGATGAGCTGGCGACATCATGCTGGGCCTGTAGTGTTACGTGCAGTGCGGTAATCTGAATCTCCATGCAGGATTTTCACTTTAGAAATGAAAGAGAGGGAAGGTTGACTGAACTCCCACAGTCTCTCCGAGAGACGGGGCGGGGGGCTGTGTCTCTCCCAGAAGATGACATTTGCTAAGTAACCTTTTCATTGGAGGCTTTTACCACAATTAAATCAACATACTAGATATATAATGCTGAACCCCGTGTAAGTGGAACTGCTGCTGAAAATGTATTTATAAGCCGTTTGTTCCCTCTGGACGGAATTACTATTGAATGAATATAAAAAAAAAAAAGGTCAAAAAACCTTGTGCACTAACCACATAGAAGTATGATGCTAAGCCGCACATACTATACGCGCAAGGCGATTGTTATTCCATCTGCGTTCCTGGGAGGTGGCTAGTAGTGACGGCATATATGGTCTGTTCAGTGGGCGTGTTGTGGGAGTGTCCTGGGCGGTGATTGGGTGGTGGCTGGTAGTGACGGCATACATAGGCGAATCTAGAATTATGGTAATGGGTGGTCCCAGATCTAGACACAATAGGATGGGGACCTTTGCGCGGCGTAGCCGCGCGGCAAAAAGGGGGTGTGGCCTCATGTGAAGGAGGCGTGGCATCACAAAAAGGTATGTGGTATTACACTTTAGACCATACACAGTAATGCCCATTACACATTTTAGCAAACTCCGTAATACCCATTACACATAAAGCCACACGCCATAATGGAAAATTACACATAAGGCCACACACCATAATGCCCATTACACATTGTGCCACACATCATGATGCCCATTACATACTATATAACAAACCGTAATGCCCATTACATATTTGCCACATAAGTGCTGCTTACCTACGTGCTCATTGCTAGGGGGTTCTTGCTTGATGGCACCATAGTACCCATTACACATGATGCCGCACACTATAGTACCCATTACACATGATGCCGCACACCATAGTACCCATTACACATGATGCCGCACACCATAGTACCCATTACACATGATGCCGCACACCATAGTACCCATTACACATGATGCCACACACCATAGAACACATTACACATGATGCCGCGCACCATAGTACCCATTACACATGATGCCACACACCATAGTACCCATTACACATGATGCCACACACCATAGTACCCATTACACATGATGCCACACACCATAGTACCCATTACACATGATGCTGCACACCATAGTCTTTGAGAAACTCTTCAACGACAGAAGAGAACACACCGAAATAGTGGATCTTAGTCTAGAAACCACTATGAAAAAATTAGAACAGCTCCTGATTAAAGAAAGTAAGGTGTGGTGGGAGATGGTCATTTTGGAAAAATACCTGCACCACCGCTTAATACCGAAAGGCCTACGAATATCAAAAAAAGCTTCTTTTGAAACAGCAACAGAAGTATTCAAAGATGAATGGGAGAAGATTTTGGACGACTGTTCATTTAAGCTTATCAACCTCATTGTAGAAGAAAGAAAAAGAGACTTGGCCCTTCTAAATGAGGAGGTGAACAAACACCGCGAATTGATAGAACCTTTTAAAGATCAAAAGGAATATAAAGAATTCGAGGATAGAATAGAGAATAACCTGAAAAAAACAGAAAAAATTCTCATTGACAGGAAAATTAAAAAATTCACCAGGGATAATAAAGAAGAAGAACTACGGGAAGCCGAAGCAGAAAATGAAACAGAGGACGAAGAAGATCCAATTTTGACCACTGAGTTAGCAGAACAGACCCCCCAAAGGAGATATAGGGGAATTAGGAACAGAGAGCCAGACAAACAAAGAAAGAGATGGAACAACGAAGGAACAAGGAGGTATAGGAGACCCTCCACCCATTTCCGAAGAGACCATAGAGAAAATGACTGGGACGTAAGAGACAACTATAGGGAAAATAGGAATTTCAACAGAAGAGATTGGAGAAACCCCACCCCCTATTATCAAAGAAACCAACAAAGGGAATATCGAAATAATGAAAGAGATAGAGACTACAGAAACTGGAAAGGAGAACACCAGAGACACTACACACCAGTTCGTCAAAGAGAGAGAAGACCAGAATTAAGCAGAGACGGACAAGCTGATGTAACGACTACCAATAGATACTCTCCCCTCTCCAGAAACCAAGAAAGGTCTCATTTTTTAGGGATAAGAAACTACAATCAGAGCCAAAGAAAGTAGCCAAAAATAAAAATAAAAATAAAAATCACAAGCCGACACACAGGGGAACCAGAGGAGGAAAAAAACAGAAGAGAAAGCAGCATAAAAACCAAAGAAAGAAACGCAAAAGAAGAAATAACAAAAATAAAAAACCAACAGAAAACCCTAGTAATACGAGAGAAGGATGTGGACTACCCGAAAGGGTGAAAATCTTTAACATTAGCTCACATACCCTAACCTCAACAGAAACCGCCGTACTACAGAAGGGTTTGAAATACGCCCCAACATCCAGCATAGACAAATTTCAAACATTCGTTGACGTCCATAAATTCACTCGCAAGCTGTGTCTTAAGAAATTTTTTCTTATGAAAGGAGAAGGAACACAGGACACAATAGAGGACCCGGAAGAGGAAGAAAGGAGAAGATTTAAACCAAAATCTATCTTCTTCCCCACTCATATCAAGGGGAACCATATTGAGACTTTTTGTAGCATGGTGCAAGACGAAATCAGGAAAATTCCCCAAAAAGGTCTAACCTATAACCTAACCCTAAAAGAAAGGAAGGCCCTGAAAGAGCTGCAATCGAATGAAGCGATAGTAGTAAAACCTGCTGACAAAGGGGGGGGGATTGTCATTATGGACAAATCATGGTATATAACAGAAACTCTAAAACAACTAGAAGATGGAGACACGTATAGGAGATCAAGGACTAACCCAACAGATAACTGTCAAAAGAAACTCACAGGATTATTACAAAAATATAAAGAGAAAAACATCATAGATGATAAAACATCTCAATATATTTACAATGAAGAACCTACTGTCCCAGTAATATACCTTTTACCAAAGGTCCATAAAAGTACAACCCACCCCCCAGGAAGACCAATTATTTCCGGGATAAATTCCCCATCTGCAAACCTCTCTGAATATATAGACTTCCACCTCCAGCCCCTTGTTTTGACAAACAAGTCCCACCTCAAAGATACGAAGGATCTCCTGAACTTGATACCTTCAATACCCTGGGAAAAGAACCATTACATGATTACCGCTGATGTAAAATCGCTTTATACGATTATTGAACACACCCAGGGAATAAATGCGGTCAGAAAATGTTTAGAAAAAACGAACTTGGAAAGAGGCTTGCAAGATTTTTTAGTCGAAGGAGTAGACTACATTCTACACAACAACTTTTTTCTTTTCGAAGGTAACTACTATGTACAAAAAGTGGGGACCGCCATGGGCACCAGATTCGCTCCAAGCTACGCGAACATCTTTATGGGACAATGGGAAGAAGAGGTAGTGTGGAACAACAACCCATTTGGAGCGAATCTGGTGTCATGGTCAAGGTACATTGATGACATTTTGTTCTTCTGGCGTGGAGAAAGAAATGAACTGGATGATTTCTGCTCATACTTGAATCAGAATGAGTACAATATTGAACTCACGTTCAACGTTAATCAAGTAACCATCGACTTTTTAGATATTACTATATTCTCTGATGAAGGCTTAAAGACCAAAACCTTTCAGAAGCCAACCGATAGCCAATCGTACATATTAAGGGACAGTTGTCACCATGAACAATGGCTACGGGCGATACCAGGAGGCCAAATGAAGAGGCTGAGACGAAACTGCACTGACGGAGACACTTTCGAGGAACAAGCTCAGAGCATGGCCGGCAAATTTACCATGAGTGGTTATGATCCACAGAAAATGCAGAACCTTGTTCAGGAAACAAAAAATCTAGACCGTAATGAACTTCTGAAAAACACAAGGAAAGATAACCATGGCCAGAAAAACATCTCCGAATGGTCATTCATTACTGGTTATAATATCCAACATAAAAATATTGAAAAAATCTTCAGAAAGAACTGGGGAATTCTGAAAAGAGATCCTATTTTGGGCACATATATACCAGATGCCCCAAAATTTATATATAGGCGAGCACCCACTATTTCAACCAAGATAGTGAAGAGTGCCCTTCCCCAGAAAAAATCTAAAGGTCAGATATTAACCAAGGGATTTCATCGTTGTGGACTATGCAAAGGGTGCAGGAGCATTAAGAGCAAAGGTCAAAAGAAAATTGAGACCATCAAAATTAATGAAGAGGAATTCAAAATAGAAGACTTCCTCACGTGCAATTCTAAGAATATTATCTATGCGATTGAGTGCACTTGCCACCTTTACTACATTGGACGCACCTCCAGGCCCCTTAAAACTAGAGTAGGGGAACATCTCAATAACATCACTAAAGGATTAGAGACTCACTCCCTTTCTCAGCATTTTAAACAAATTCATAATTCTTCCATAACCCACATCGAACAATTCTTTGCATTGAAATCAGTCAAAGGGAATGAAAGAAAACCCATGTCAAACTCTGCCCTAGCTAAACAGGAGATGAGACTTATTCACAAATTTAATACCCTCAAACCAGGAGGGCTTAACACTGATTTCGAGCTAAAATGGTTTCTCTGACTTATATACAACAGCATTGAATTATATCCCTTTTTAATCCATTTTTAATACAATCCATGAAATTGCCTTTTAAACTCAATTAATTGCATTAAATTATCTCATTTAAACTTCAGAAACTGTTTTTAGAGTATCTTATATTGTATTTTAACCCATTTCTATTTTTCATCTTTCTATGGAGATATATACATATACGCTATGAAGTGCTGGCAGAACTTTCCCTAAACAAAGATGGCGCCCGGGACTTCACTCAAAACGAGTGACCAGAACGCACTTGGTGAGAGCAAGTACAGGCTGAGATCCGACGCTTGCAGAGTGGGAACTGCAAGCACGCGGCGCAAGTTGTAGAGGGGACTAGAAACAACACCGCACGCACACCGGAAGTGTGGCACACGCCGGCCGGAAGTGGGGCATGACGTCCAACATGAACATCACCTAAACCAGGAAATACTGAACTGATCACATGGGGGATTTGAGACCTCTGGATTGGGCATCCAGAGGATAAAAACAGACCCAGAATATGAGCCATTACACTCCTTGACAAAGACCTCAGTGGAGGTAGAAACGCGTTGGAGGAAGCTGGGGGAAGTGTACAGAGGACTACAAGGTGGACATCTACTATACCATCCAGACCCTAGGAAGGGAACCGGTACCTGCCTGGGAGACTGTCTTTACCCTTATGCGAGTTTGAGAGCTGCCTAAAAATCAGTTCTCCACCTTAAAGGGTAATTGTCCACCTTTCTATCCCTACACCTACCTGGCTAAACTTTATAGAAAGTGTACATTTTTAACTGCATGTTTTATTGAATTTTCCTATCAAAATAAAATTACTACACTATATCCGGTCCTACTTGTTCTTCTACCCCTGTTTTACCTCCACGGCTTGACACACCGGGGAAGTTGGCCCATATACAGGAAGAAGAAGAAGAGAGACCTGAATCTAGTCTTCAGGGAAAGTTTGAATACACCTAACCCTGGTTACGGAGGCGGAGAAGAGGAGACGCCACCTACACAGTAGGGACGTAATTTTTCTCTTTCTCTTTGCGCTGGTGGAGGGATCTGACCACTTTTGTGTATCTATACACTAAATTTTGCCACCATAGTACCCATTACACATGATGCCGCACACCAAAGTACCCATTACACATGATGCCGCACACCATAATACCCATTACACATGATACCGCACACCATAGTACCCATTACACATGATGCTGCACACATAATGCCCCTTACACATGATGCTGCACACATAATGTCCATTACACATGATGCTGCACACATAATGCCGCTTACACATGATGCTGCACACCATAATACCCATTACACATGATACCGCACACCATAGTACCCATTACACATGATGCCGCACACCATAGTACCCATTACACATGATGCCGCACACCATAGTACCCATTACACATGATGCCGCACACCATAGTACCCATTACACATGATGCTGCGCACCATAGTACCCATTACACATGATGCTGCACACATAATGTCCCTTACACATGATGCTGCACGCATAATGCCGCTTACACATGATGCTGCACACCGTAATGCCCCTTACACATTAAGCCACACATTTTGTGTAATGCCCCCACATACCGCCACTTGTAGCGTCCCTTAAGCAATGCCCCCAAAAGTGCCACTTACTGTAAATTTTTATATGAGCCTTCACTGCTGCTGCACGGAGAGATAGAGAGCGGTGCAGCTGCTTCTATGGGAAAAGGAGCAGAGCGCAGCACAGAGCATGCTCCCACTCCCCTCCTGGGAACCCCTCTAGCCAAGTGGACATTTGAAATATTGTGCGCGCTGTTGTTGTGCGTGACGTCGGGGGAGCAACCCGGGCGCTGGCACCACATGATTAAAGGGGGGACGGGCTGAGGTGAAAGCAGGGAGAAGAATTGGAGCGGAAGCTGCAGGGGTGACACCAATTAACCCATATGGATCCATCCTGGTATCAG
This sequence comes from Crinia signifera, assembly GCF_055691185.1. Taxonomy (NCBI): domain Eukaryota; kingdom Metazoa; phylum Chordata; class Amphibia; order Anura; family Myobatrachidae; genus Crinia; species Crinia signifera. The sequence goes on from NC_139218.1 coordinate 384,414,430, forward strand.
ATTGAAGGCCCAGCGATTTGGGTTCGACTGAGATCAACCTCGAGCTTCAGTGATGCCGAAGGGGGAACTGGCAGCCGTTGAACTGGGTGGGGGTCGGAATTAGTGGGTCCTATGTTATCCTATAGGGAAAACGTTCCAGCTTTGCCTGGCCGTATCTCCGGTTCCCAGGGGGCTAGAGACACGGGGCTGGGCTCGTTGGAAAGCCCCATCCCTCAGCTACAAAATGGGCTAATGGGTGGTCCTGTGCACCCCCGGACCACCCCCTAGATTCGCCTATGACAGCATATATGGTCTGTTCAGTGGGTGTGTTATGGGAGTGTCCTGGGCGGTGATTGGGTGGTGGCTGGTAGTGACGGCATATATGGTCTGTTCAGTGGGCGTGTTATGGGAGTGTCCTGGGCAGTGATTGGGTGGTGGCTGGTAGTGACGGCATATATGGTCTGTTCAGTGGGCGTGTTATGGGAGTGTCCTGGGCGGTGATTGGGTGGTGGCTGGTAGTGACGGCATATATGCTCTGTTCAGTGGGTGTGTTATGTAAGTGTCCTGGGTGGTGATTGGGAGGTGGCTAGTTGTGATGGCATATATGGTCTGTTCAGTGGGTGTGTTATGGGAGTGTCCTAGGCAGTGATTGGGAGGTGGTTAGTAGTGACAGCATAAATGATCTGTTCAGTGGGCGTGTTATGGGAGTGGCCTGGGTGGTGATTGGGAGGTGGTTAGTAGTGACGGCATATATGGTCTGTTCAGTGTTTGTGTTATGGGAGTGTCCTGGGCGGTGATTGGGTGGTGGCTAGTAGTGACTGCATATTTGGTCTGTTCGGTGGGCGTGTTGTGGGAGAGTCCTGAGTGGTGATTGGCCGTTGGCTAGTAGTGACGGCATATATGGTCTGTTCAGGAGGCATGTTATGGGAGTGTCCTGGGTGGTGGCTATCAGTGACAACATACATGGTTCGTTCAGTGGGTGTGTTCGGTGTTGTGATTGGGAGGTGGCTAGTAGTGACGGCATACATGGTCTGTTTAGTGGGCGTATTGTGGGAGTGTCATGGGAGGTGGCTAGTAGTGCACACATAAATCGTCCGCTCAGTGGTCGTGTTATGGGAGTGTCAATCTGGGGTGTAGTGCTCAATGTAATATAGCAACAAAAAAGGCCAACAAAAGTCTAGCATATATTAAAAGGAGCATGGAAACTAGGGACTCAAAAGTAATTATGCCTCTGTACAAATCATTGGTTAGACCGCACCTCGAATACGGAGTAAAATTCTGGGCTCCGCACTATAAAAAGGACATCATAGAATTAGAAAAAATTCAAAGAAGAGCAACAAAGCTTATTAGGGGAATGGAGAATTTAAGCTACGAGGAGAGATTAAACAATTTGGGACTATTTACACCAGAGAAGAGACGTTTAAAGGGGGATATGCTCAACATGTATAAATACATTAGGGGCCAATATAAGGAACTGTCAAACACTTTTTTCTACTAGAAAGGAATCTAGGACACGAGGGCACGAGTTTAGATTAGAAGAAAAACGATTTTGTTCATCTATAAGAAAAAAATTCTTTACAGTCAGAGCAGTCAAACTATGGAACTCTCTTCCTGGAGAAGTGGTGTCGGCAGACACTATAAATACGTTTAAAATAAGGTTGGATAAACATTTATTGGTTAAAAACATCCATGGGTACGAATAAGTAACATAATCTGTCTTTTAAATATCAGAACATACAGTACAACAAGGGATAAACTATTATCATAGTAAATAAGGCTGAATAAAGACTTGCGTCCATCTAGTTCAACCTAGGGGTTATGGGTTGGGATCATATGTAACTATACTATGTCAGTGCAAGCTGCTGCCTCCAAGTAGAGGACAGATGGAGAAACCACACCTGCCATAGGGGTGATGCAATTTTACCATGGCATACCTCCCAACATGACCCTCTCCAGGAGGGACACAGTGCTCTATTCCTGGACTTCCTCTTATGGTTGCCATCACCTGTGTGGAAATACCTTTCTTATCACTTAATCTGTTCAAAGCAGTTGATGGCAATCATAAATTAAGGGGCAGTCCAGAAACAGAGCATTGTGTCCCTCCTGGAGAGGGGCATGTTGGGAGGTATGGCAAAGGTGCACTAATCATGCCTGACCCAGACGCGGACATAGTTGAGAGAATGCCCGTTAACAGCAGTAATCAGTAGCCCTAGAAGAAATCCTTACTGCGCACGCATGATAACATGACTGTGATGTCATACTGTAAGCACTTGCTTATGACATCACTATTATTAAAGACTGCTTCTGCAAACTGCGGGAATTTCAGGGTTGTTTCCTGTCTGCTGGATCGATAGTGTGGAATATTGTGTTTCTGTGTCCCAGGACGTCACAATACAATTCCTCATAATAGTCCTCTGTAAAGGACACACGGTTCTGCGGTTACTGTAGCATCACAAGTGTTCCACGTTCCTGCACCCCGATCTGTTGGCCTGCTTTCTGTACCACCCCCTTCCCTCTTCCTGTGTGTGTGTGCTGAGTGTTCTGGACTTGTGACTGACTATAGGAACGCTGCTTTGTCTCACCGACAATAGGCCCACAATGAAACACGCAGGGATCTAATTCCTGGGAAGATCTATGGAGCGGGAGATGGTGGGCCGGGATCCGTGTCGTGCTCAGTGGCAGGATTAACGGCTCCCTGATGTGCTGGAAAGACAGAAGGACAACGTCATTGTCCCTTTCAGTAGGGGAGACGGGGAGCAGCTTGTGCCTCTATAGCGCCGGGTGTCTACAGACGCTCTCCTCAGTTTAATCAACTTATTGGGTGGGCTCAAAGGGCCCCCCTTACAGATGAGGTTAAACGCAAAACACGAAGTTTGTGAGAATCATTGGCAGGATACCCACGTTATAATTGCTTAGAGGCACCTGCCAAGGAGACAAGCCGTGCCAGTCCGGCGGTATGTCCACAAATGTTGGCATCAAAGCCTGTCTCTGGGGCCCAGGGGCTGAACATGGCGGTGTCTGCGTACAGAAGCAAAACCACCAAAGATCTGAGTGATTATTGGCAACTCTCTGATTGGTTGATCCAAATATGAGGAACCGTAGCAGCATATAGATGGGGGATAACTGACATGCTCTGCTTTGTTATTTCTGCTTTTTTACCTCAGCGGCCTCGGATTTAATTCGTTTTAGTATTAAGACCGGAAATATTTTTTACATTTATTTATTACAATACACGTTCCTTACAATATTATATTTATAAGTGTCTCTTTCTCACAAACATTAAAACATGGGTTGGGCCTAAGGGGCGATTCAGGATTGCTGGTAGCGATCTGCAAACCCCGGCAGTGACCATCCAATAATTTCTCTCCCCTTTGGCCGCATAAAAAGTCCAATGTTTACCAAACTCCACCATTACAGTGCAGGTTTTAAGGATACCCATGCTTGAGCACAGGTGACTTAATTATTACTTCAGTCAATTTGATTTAAACATCTGGACACAAGCGTGGGTATCCTTAAAATCTGTCCCGCAATAGTGGACTTTGGGAAACTCTGTTTTGGGGGGGTATTCAATCCCATGTGGATATATTGTCCGTTTCCAACAAGATAAGGTAATTTATATTTGACCTATTCAATGCTGGGTCCGTTTTTTCAGACTGTCTGAAAAAATTCCGACAGTTGGGTCGTTCAAAATGGCCGCCGATAGTCTAAATAGGACACGGATTCAACAATCTTGCGTCCGTTTTTGACACTGCCGATTCGACTTTAAACAAAGTCGCACCTGCATAAGGGGAATACCCTACGTTTAAAATACTGATGTACGATATTTCTGCATCACAAATGCAGATGAGCTCTATGAACAGATATGTGAAGGGGGGTCTCCATTTGTATATTACTTTACACCACTAGACGCCCCCTCCCCCATTAGTTAAAATTACATTTGTTATAATTAAATTTTGCAGGGTTTTTCAGCCCTAATAGAATCTCTTTAAATGTTCTTTACATTAATTAGATCAAAACCACCTTCTAGCATTCAGCATGGAACCAAAATCAAATGAGCAAATTAATTAAGGGACTCCCCCCACTGCCGGTGGTCTCTGCACTCAGAGGTATTGCTGGAGTGCTGTAAGAAACAAGCATTACATTGTCTGTCTACTATATGTGCTGAGTTTTCGTGTGCCGGGGGTGAGGGTCATTTATTAAAAATTGCAGTTCCAATGAGCCCAAGAACACATTTTAGGACGCGGTTTTAGCGGTGGCATGTATTAAGCTGCACAAGGGCTTCGGAAGGTCCCCATCGCTGCGATGTGTCCATCGATGTCGAGCATAAACAATTTTTTTTTTCCTCAAGGTACTGGGACACGGAGCAGAGTGCCACCCCCGATACCCGTGAAGCCCTGATTTCCAATCATCGATGGTCGATGGCCATCCCTAGTCTATGGCGCTACGCAGTTTTCTGGGAAAGCTGAGTGGTAGCCATTTTCCCAGTGACATTCCTACTGTGCACGTGCATAAAACCATTAAAATGGCAGCCGTTCCATTTTGCCAGTGAGTTACTAGTTCTGCCGCGGTGGACGCGGGACTCCAGTGATGTAAGCACTGAAGAAATTAGAGCAGCGTCTTCAGTGTGGGAAATGTTGTAACACAACATGTAACATAACAATATCTCTCACCGATATTTTATACATGGGGCAGATGTATTAAGCCTTAACAAGAGATAAATGTAAGGGTGATAAGGAGAGATAAACATCCAGCCAACTGACTTTTTTCAAACACAGCCTGTAACATGGCAGTTAGCAGGTGATTGGCTGGATGTTTATCTCTCTTTATCACCCTTGCATTTATCTCTTGTTAAGGCTTAATACATCTGCCCCATTTCCCCCTACAAGCGACTTTGGATACAGCAGCAAGGTGAATAAGACAATTTAGAAAAAATGTCCAGGATTAGCGAGTCCGTAGAAAGCCGGGAGAGCGCCTTAGTTGCGTCACGCTTCTATCACCATATAGTGCATATAGGATAGTTATATGAGAAGACATCGGTGGTATGAGGCAGATACCGTCAGGGATGAGAAGGTGATGCTGTTCCATCCCACAAGACGTCAGTGTGTACGCAGGAAACACACGTTAAATTGGGTCAAATCCTCTTAGTATTTTCCTTTTTCAAACGAAAGCTTTTAATCCATAACATCGATGGAACGCGCTGCACTGCAGGAGGCCAGCCCTTGTACCTACACAGAAGTCACATTTCCTTCCATAAAAACAGCTCTAATCAAGGAGTTATATCGTACGTCTGTGACATTAGGAACACATGACATGGGAATGGTACATATCAGCAGCGGAGCCTGTGTGTACATTCCTGCTAAGAGTCAGCAAACAATGACTAATTAGCCACCCTAACTGGCATTTTTGGGGTCCACCTACATATTTGTAACCTTTGAATAATCCCTGACCATTCCCTGCCTTGTCTGCTTTGCTGTATGGCAACAACTATAGTATTGCTCAAGAATTGGGGACCTTATTCTCGCTCCCCTGCGCATTCGCACGGGGGAGCTATGCTTTGCATCGCATTTCGGCGCATGATGCATGCAGCCATGGCAAACAGGGTGCTCGCCGGGCGCACGCACCCAGGATTGAGGGCGGGGGCGTGGGGGTGGATGGTAGGGCATGAAATATCGCCTGTCGGCACATGTCGGCTTGAAAAAAAAAGTGAAAAATCTGTAACAACCTTTTGACTGTCAACTTAATGCTTGTATCGACCTCCCATTATTATTGACCTTGGGCATGTCGACCTGTTGACCTTCAGTGGTAGACCTTTGGTGTGTCGACCGTATACCATTCTGGGATGGAGGTATGGTGGCAGTAGACGTACCACCGCTGTCATTTCCCAGCCAGAGACATGCAGATGCCAAAGCTGGTAATCGGAGCGGAATCCAGCTACCTGCGGTAATATTGCCAGCCATAGCAGAGTTATCGCTGGTGGCCACCCTTATATATGGGCGAGGCGAGAGAAAACCAAAATGTATCAATTTCCTTTCACCTTTAAATATAATGTATCACTTGTAACGGCACACTGCCCCCGGTGGTCACAATTTTAATATAAAAAGAAATAAAAGGTTAATATTTTTGGATTGTGGGAGGCAACCGTGCAAGCACAGGGAGAACACACTGTACAAGCAGGATGGGGTTCAAATCCAAGACGTGGTGCTGTGAGGCAGTAATGCTAACCACTACATTCTGGTTTAATCAGTCCCCAATGACGTGGGTGCAGGGAGGGGGGGGGGGGGGAAGTCAGCGGATGTCATCTGCCCGCCCACTTCCGGGACAGGGCGGCCGCAGTTCGGAGACACCACAGAGGTGTCTCAGATCTGCAAGCGCTGGAGAAAACATTCTATGGTCGCCAATGATTTCTCGCAGCACCCAAGGTTGCGAATGTATGATTATGCAAATCATCCGCAGCCGTGCAGGGATCCTGGCGTGCGAGGGGAGGGCAGCCGTGCGGGCGGCTACTGGGGGCTCGCAGGGCTGCGAAATTCGCAGCCTTGCGAATCAACCAGAATAAGGTCCAATCTGTGCTGCCCGTTGAACTTAACCTTAACTCAGTTAAGTGATACTGATTATTGATTTGGGTAAAACTGGTAATGAACAAAAATAACAGAAAAGCATATATATGACCTTGTCATATATTCCTTCAGGAGATCTTGGCTGTTTTTGTGTGGGGGACAAGTCCCCAAAAAAGGCTTCGGAGATGAGTGACCTTGTCCTGAGCTCCACCCTGGGACCGCAGTACAGTCATGTTACCCCGCCACTGTAATCTGTCTGCGCCTCCTTCGGCCTGTACGCTGTTCGTCCTGTGGTTCGGCAGGCCTGCGGCCGCGGAAGGGTTAAAACAATTTGTAGATAATAGAAAAGGACCCAGGGCATGGTTCCTGGGAGAGGAAGCTTAATAGATCTTCCCTCTGTGTACACTGCAGCTCTGCAATGTCAGCAGCGGATTCGGCAAATACTCTGCTGTCCCAAGACTTCAATCAATCAAATCAAAAAGAGATTTGCTTTCTGGGGATTAACTACATGTAACCAGAGGAGGGTGAATCATATATCTGGAGTGGTGTAAGAGAGATAAAGCACCTAGGCCACTGTGATAATCCTGTCGCTTGGCTCCTCACCTACAACACACACAGACAAATATGTGCATGACCTGCTAATACATTGTCCGGGGCCATGTATCAAAGTGAGATAGGGGCCTTGTACTCACTCTGCCCTATATGCAAGTGTGGTTAATTCGGGGCCTATTTATTAAGCACCAAAGTGTTCCAATCATACCGAGACAGACATTTTTGCAGGATTGGAACATTTCTGAGCATTTGGTGAGTTTAACAAGGGGGTAACACATAGTTGCCTACCCTCCTGCATTCTGTAGGAGACTCCCTGATATAGCAGCAATCTCCCTCTCTCCCTCATTAGTCTAGCAATCTCCCTCATGTCACCTATTCCACATTACACTGTTACATCATAGTTACCTCCCCTCCTGCATTCTGCAGGAGACTCCCTGACATAGCAGCAATCTCCCTCTCTCCCTCATTAGTCTAGCAATCTCCCTCATGTCACCTAGCCCACATTACACTGTTACACCATAGTTACCTCCCCTCCTGCATTCTGCAGGAGACTCCCTGATATAGCAGCAATCTCCCTCTCTCCCTCATTAGTCTAGTAATCAGCCTCATGTCACCTAGCCCACATTACACTGTTACATCATAGTTACCTTCCCTCCTGCATTCTGCAGGAGACTCCCTGACATAACGGCAATCTCCCTCTCTCCCTCATTAGTCTAGCAATCTCCCTCATTTCACCTAACCCACATTACATTGTTATATTTTTTGGGAAAAAGGAATGAGAGACAGATACATTTACATTGAATCATCAGCACCATTTCCCAGCACATTACCAAGTATAATAACTCTTACTGACTGCTTTAGGGCTCAACTACATTTGGATAGAAGTCATTATAAAAGATTCCTCTCAGATATAGCAGCACACAGCCATGCTTCTAGGTGCCACGTTCACAATCTCTCCATATATGGAACTAGACACGCCCTTTGGGTGGAGCATGACACGCCCCCTCAGTGGAGCGCTGTGCAAAATTCTACCACCAACTATAATCTCCCTGAAACTAGTTTTCAAAAGTAGGCAAGTATGGGGTAACATAATAAATATATTTCCCCACCTGGTGCATTCAGTCTGCAGGAGTGTTCTAGCCCAGCTCAGCAAGCTCTGGGAAGGGAAGCATTCTAAATGGCGTCAGCCATTGGCGGCTCTACAATGGGTGAAGAGTTTGCACAAGGGGCCCCTGAATTCAGAGGGGCCCGCACTGCACACCTTCACATCCTTGCCTGCTCTCCCGGAAGTTGCCAGAGTCTCCCATTTTTTCACGGAGCCCCCCCGCAACTCCAGAAGAGTAGGCTTATTATCCTGCCCGCACCCGCGGGAAGCAGACGGGATTGAGAGATAATCACGGGTATTTGCAAGCCCGCGGGGAGGGGGCGGGGCTAAAATGATGGATTTGCAACATTTTAGCTCCCACCCCTTCCAGCAGGGCTTGATAATGCAAACCTCCTAACTGCCCCGATGTCAATGGGACTACCCCGCTAATTGGACCATGTCCCGCTCTCCCAGCCGAGGTTCACAGTGTTCAGTCGGTGGGGTAGAGGGCAGTTGGGGGATCACTGAATTAATGCCATGCACATCAATCAGTGCAGGGAATGGAGCTGGGGGGGGGGGGGGGCTGCCCAGCTGCTCAGAGAGCGCTAGGACAGCCCCCAAAATGATAATAAGAAGTGGTCACTGTACTAGGCCACACCTCCACATACAGTGTCTCCACCCCCTTTTTGACCCAGCTACACCTTCACCACCTCAGGCCCCAACTCTAAACAGTTGGGAGGTACTGTATGCTATGTCAGTTGTCTGACCCCATCCCCCGAACTCTCTCTACACATGTTACATCTGCCCCCCCTGCAGTGCACATGGTTTTTGGTTTTGTCCATTTGAGAAGGTATTTGCCTTTGCGAGTGAACCAGAATAAGGGCCTTTTTGCATTAGACGCAATTGCACACAGGGATATTATTTTTTTAGGACTTCAAAGGGTCACAGAAATAAAAATCCTGGACAAGTTCCCGCTATGTCAGTAATTTGTACATTACAAGATAAACAAGTTGTGTGCTAAATAACCTCGTCCTTTCTTTGATGTCACCACTTGTCACTACATTTAAGATGTAAGGTGACTTACAGGGTATAATGAGATTTGTAGTTCCACAGCAGGTTGTGTAAAGGTGGCCATACACTAGTGTGACTTGGGCCTTTTTCATCCAATTCCAATGCAACGGGTCAATAAATTGGATGAAAATTGTGAAATCGAATGTGTTTGAGCTCTGATTTCGAGAGATCGCATTAAGATTTATCCGATCCACCAGCCTTGGCTGGGTTCGCAAACAATACAACAATATGCAAATGTACTGCATATGTTGTATGATCCTGTCTCGCCTCTCAGAAGTCCCATAAGTAAATAGGGGGCCTTAAGTGAAAATGTATTATAGTTCTAATCTGAGACAGACAAAGGGGCGCATTTATCATTATATTGCGATGCCGGCGTGATGACATCGCCGGGCATCGCATTGCGGTATCATCTGATACCGCCGAGAAGTATCAATATAGGGACGCAGGGACAGGGCTCCGTAAGGAACCCGTCCCTGAGAAGCCCTGACCCGGAAGCCGGGGGGTCTGCGCATGCGCGGTTATGCGCTGACCTCCGCCGACCTCTCTGACCGCCCTGCCCTGCAGTGCGATGTGTAGCCATAGGCTACAATGGGCTATCGCCATATCAGAATGTTAATACATCGGGCAGCTTCTCATCCCCCATAGAAACCTATGGGGGATGCGGCCGGTGGCGGTGCAGGGGGGGATCGCAGCAGGGATCGGAGATTCCTGCTGCGGTCCCCTTCAATACATTTCAGTGATACATAATATTTGCGGTTAACCCCCGAAAACTGGTGTTTTCGGGGATTTAGCCACAAATGTTACTTGATAAATGGGCCCCGAAGGATTTTTAACTGATATATCACTATGACAATTGGAATAAATTCACATTGTAATTGTTGGCTTATAAACAGCTGTACAGACTAGTCGTACTTGAGAAGCTGTAGTGGAGGGCCAGTAGGTGGCGCTGTATCTTAATTTGTCACTGTGTAAACTTTCTTTGTGCTTCTGTAGAATCTTCTTGTTCATCCTCCATGTTAATTTATTAAGTTTTACCTATTCTGGTAACTGTAAGGTTTATCCCAATAAATTTCCATGCGTGCTTGATGCTTGGACAATTTATTTATTTATTATTTATTTACAGATTCTTATATAGCGCAGCAGATTCCGTTGCGCTTTACAATAGTAGACTGGACAAGGAATCATATTTATAATATAATTTAATACAGTAGTCAAGACACTACCACTCTGTGAGTCATAGCAATAACCAGATGATGTAAGTATAGATCATTGTGGCCTACCCTGCAGGAGGCTCCCGTTTTAGCCATAAATCTGCTACCCTGCATTGTACTCCCAACCTCCCGGATTCTTCCAATGCTGCCAGGGGTGACAGTAAGAAGTATCTTTGCAAGGACAGTGATTTGCTGGAGCTGCTCAAGAGTCCATGCTGACAACAGTCATTATCTTGTCCCGTGGGAACCCCTGACAGGAGAGATGGCAGCACATGATTGATCACAGAGTCTTCTTATCTGTGCTGGTGTGCACTCATCCAGAGCGTACTGCTGCTGTTAGTGAGCTGTGACTTAAGGCAAGATTTAAATTTGTGAAATTAGAGTATCTGGTGTCCACATTGATTTGGCTTATGCTATAACAGTATGTAAATATAGTTAGTGTATAAAGATAGTTTATGTGCATTAGCTATATTAGTTAGTATCTCTTTAAAGAATCTTGCAGTAGAGAGCAACATGTGATCAGGAAGTGAGGAGATAGAGGAAGGAGAAGGAAAGCAAGAATGTGGGGTTGATGTCTATCTGTACTCATGCAAGTATCACTTATAAATAAGAAATAAAATACATTATCTTCAGTGTGCAAGACTCATTGAAGTAAACAAATGTATGTCAAGATACAACAGTGCCTATAAGTTGCAGGCAGTCCAGTGTTTACAATAAAATACCATTTAATGCCCCAAAAACATACTTATATGCTTAGGGATGAATTCACACGAGGTCAAATTGCATTTGGAATTTATTGCATATTGTGCTGAGTGAGAAGGGAAGAAATATCACAGTGAATATAAAGTTCTAAACAAGTCCCATATTGCAGACAGTAACATTAGTAGCAATATAAGACGCACCCGTATGTGGAGATAGACAAGCTGTTTCGGCATTAAGGAAATGCTTCAAGGGTGCAAATTTTAATTTCATTTTACATTTGTGAATGATTAAAAACCCCAAACATTTCATAAAATTTGAAGCGAACCAAAAATACAATGATCAACTTTTATCCAGCCGCCTGCAAAACAACATTCCATTAATTATCTTCACGTACACAAGTTTGATTTGCAAAATTGATTGTGACAGCTGAAATGTGCTGCACGGTTTCACTCTTCCCTTCTGAATATTGAATAGGGGGGGGGAAAAAACCAACACAGGCAGGTGCAAAAATATATAAAAATACCATTTTTTAATTGGATAGATTTACAGATACAGTATGTATATCTTTCAGTCAATGAAATTTTTCTCCATCATGCCCAAAAACATTCTGGCACCCCCCCCCCCCCCCCCCCAAGAAGGTGCGAGGCGATGGACTACGGGTGCCGCTGGCTGTGCTGACAGGAGACCCAGGCAGCAGTGAGTGCTGAGATGGTCCTGCTCATTGCATATCTAATGAGCAGGTCCCAGCACAGTGCATATTTAATGAGCGGGTCCCGGCCCTGTGCACATGTAATGAGCGGGAACTGCTCATTCAGTATGCACTGCACTGGGTCCCCGCTCACTAGATATGTACAGGGTGGGACCAGCTCATAGCTCACTGCTGCCTGGGTCACCTGTCAGTTCAGCCAGCAGCGCCCAACACAGACCTGGCTGGCGCAGCTCCCCCAAGCCGCCGCAGGGTCTGCCACATATGTAGCTATGCCACTGCGTCCTACCGTATAATACCCCTTTCACACCAGAAAAGGCAGGGACATACCCGGGAATATGGTCCCTGGATCTTGCAGGGACATTCCCAGGTTGGCCCCTTTCACACCAGCCTAGTCCCTGCATTTTCTGGTGTGAAAGGGATGCAGCCAGAACACACTGCTGACACTTGGAACTCACTCTGAACTGCGGGTCTGGGCACTGAGCTGTCCCCTGGATGTGCGGGCTGGGATTGGGCTGCTGTGCACTGCGGGTCCGGGCAGTGAGCTGTCCCCTGGCTGTACGGGCTGGGATTGGGCTGCTGTGCACTGTGGGTCCGGGCAGTGAGCTGTCCCCTGGCTGTGCGGGCTATGACTGGGCTGCTGTGCGAGTGACGAGCTGCAGAGAGAAACCTTGTCCGCTCCATGTCCTGCGGCTTCAGTTCCCCTAGAGGGGGGAGGGGATTTCCATCCCCAGCACCTCACCCAGGTGCCCACTGGCCAGCGACATTCAAACTGGGAAGCTGAGTGAGTACCTTTTAAACCAGCCAGTAGTCCGGGAAGGGCCCGGGAGCAACAGATAGCAGGGTTGAAATCCCTGCAAATTTTCCCAGGAATTTGGCCCAGGAACCCGCGACTAGCACTGGTGTGAAGGGTTCTCAGGCCCAACCTGGGAATTTAGGCTGGTGTGAAAGGGGTATAAGAGGGCTTTCTGGGATAGAAGCCAGCATAATGCTAGGATTCATATTACGTTCATGGTCATTGCCGATACCTGAGGGATGTTGCAGATACTGTTCCTACAGGCCCGAATTCGGCTCTGTTAATGATGTCTGCGCATGTGCATAGTCGCTGGGCCATTGGCTAAATGATGGGGAGGCATGTGTTGGTCCCTGGGGTCTGCCCAGCATGTTATGGGCTTACCCACAAAAACAGTTGGCGCGTCCAGAAACTGCTGGATGGACACCTGCAAATGTACCCATGACTGCTCGGGGCAGCTTTGGTCACATGACGCCAGCACCCGCCCCCATTTCGGTCATTACCATGCAGGATAAATGTAAATATAGATTTAAAGGGTGGACCATCAAATGATTTTTCCTCTAAGCGCCCACATCCTCTCGCATCGTGTTGCGGGGAGTCTAGTGAGCAGGTCTGAATTACCCCTACAGGGTGATGGTGGCTGTCAGTGCTTGCTAGCTGTTTCTGATTGTCTGACAGCAGATTCACCTCTGAAACGATATGTGGTCAAGATCCTGACAGTCAGAATACCACCAGCAGAATCCCGATGGCCACAATCCCACTGGTAAGTATGGGTTGGGCTGCGGGGGGAGGGGACAGTAGGATGCGGGAAAGGTGGGTTGGGCTGCGGGGGGAGGGGACAGAGTTAGGATGCGGGAAAGGTGGGTTGGGCTGCAGGGGGGAGGGGACAGAGTTAGGATGCGGGAAAGGTGGGTTGGGCTGCGGGGGGAGGGGACAGAGTTAGGATGCGGGAAAGGTGGGTTGGGCTGCGGGGGGAGGGGACAGAGTTAGGATGCGGGAAAGGTGGGTTGGGCTTCGGGGGGAGGGGACAGAGTTAGGATGCGGGAAAGGTGGGTTGGGCTGCGGGGGGAAGGGACAGAGTTAGGATGCCGGAAAGGTGGGTCAGGAGTAGGGTTTGAATAAGTACCGACATCCGTCTGGATTTTGACTGGCGGGAAGACGCTGTTGGCATCCTGACCGCCAGGATTCCATACCCAACCCTGATATCTGCAGTTCTCATTGAGGGTTCCTTTATTACACGATTTAGCGGGTGTATTTTTATAAATATAATTTTGTTACTTTTATTCATACGCATATAATAAATATTATATCTGCTGTAGTATATTAAGCGTAATAGCAAAAGCTTTTTTTCCCTAGTATCTTAAAAATTGTTAACAAACATGAAGTTCTTATGACCTGGTTGTTTTTACAAATACAGATGGGTCAGGTCCCATCTTTGCAGGGGATGGCGCTGGCGTCGCCAGCCGCCATCCCCCGCCAGCGCCATGGCGATGGTGAGAAGGGGACGGGCGCGCGCGTCCCCTTCCGACGGCGCTTCGATCCGTTCCCCCGGGTCCCCGCCGGCTTGCCGGCGGTAACCCGGGGTCCCCGCCGCCTGCCCGCACCCCCCCTAACCCCCCCTAACCCTGTCCGTCTCCCTGAGGCGGAGACGGACAGGGTTTCCGTCGCGCTAGCGACGGAGACTGAGACGCGCGTGCGCGTGAGACGCACGTGCGTCTCAATCTCCTCGCTGGCGAGGCTGCTGGCGGGTCGCCAGCGCGTACGTTCTGGCGACCCGCCAGCAAGGATGTAGACAGTAACATACTGTATGTGTGTGCTATAAAATACGCCTCTGCAATATACTGCAGATTGCAATAGATTACGGATGCATTGTGGGAGCTTTGCTGCAGCAGTACCACCTCTGGCCTGCAGAGGTAGGTGCAGTGATTTACAGTTCCAGCCTTAACATTTTGGTTACGGTGTTAAGTGGCTCAGGTTGGACCTTTATTCACAGTGGGTTGATCTGCTGTTGTAGATGTGTTACACAGACAATTGGAAGCTCGCCCCCCATCTGTTCTGGCCAGTACTGCAGTTGATAGGACAACAACAAAACCATAGCCTGACTGTGCCTTAATAGTAGGCCCAAGCCCCTGTTCAGCTCTGGTCCGTAGTCATTTGTACCCATACCCTGTCTTAGGACATCTGATGCCGTACAGAAATGGCACCAGCTATTGGGCAACTGGCAAGCCTGTGACGATGCAACAGCTAACAGGTCCGCCCCTCCATGGCAAAGCCACGCCTCCTCTCTCATTCCCCTTAACTCTGCATTGTAGAGATGGGCAAAGTGACTCACTAAAGAGAGCGGTGAGCAAGTGATCGGTCAGTGAAAAGAACTGGATCTTTTGGATGACTCACTGGCTCGCTTGGCTCAAGTGTGTAAATTAAGCCACACAGGGGGGATACCGGACAATGATGTAGCACACGGCTGTTAGTGGTCACTGGTGTTATAGTGGTGTGATACACCAGGAAGTAAAGCAAGCTGGAGACACAGACAGGTGGAGCCCAGCTCACTGGATCTTTACTTCATGAATCTGGTGCTGTAAAATGAATGTTAAAAGTACTACAAAGCCCAGCAAACACAGATCTAATAAATAAAAAAAACATGCGTACTGCCTAGCCAAAGTCTGTGTCTGTGAGTGAGATGTGTGGTCATGCTGCTCACCTTTATGTGATACTATGCTGCTTCTGGTACACTCCTGTGAGCAGCATACAGCTTATCAAATCCTCTGCTGAGACCTGTGGTGCTTGAAGTTCTGCTGCAGCCCTGTTATTCAGCACCCAGCAGCTCCAATGCAATACTCTCCGGAGTTAGTACATCTCAGCTGCCGCAGGTGGCAGTGCTGAGCTCAGACATGGTGTGGATTGGACTCTGCGGAGCTGGATGAACTACAGCCCTGAGTCAGTCAGTGCAGTTCCTGTAAGCTACCATGTGTGGCACTGCTGTGCTCAGGCAAATGCATTGTAAGAAAACCAAACTGAACTGAAAATGACCATTTAGTAAGCAATGAATGGCTCCCGGTCTCTTTTAAAGGAACAATTCGAAAGATCCGTTTCACTCACAGCTGACCCATCTCATTGGCAGGTATGCTGAATATAAGGCCTCTAGCTCCAAAGGTTACAGAATTTAATTTATGTAACAAAAATATCTGCTATTGATGTCAATTTTTATTTATATCATATGACTCTGAAAAATGCTACCCTCAGCATGACGATGAGAGACGCCAACACGCTCATAAACACTTAGTGGGCCACTGTTTCAGGACCCTTCCTGTGCCCTCATTGCTGCAATGGGGGAAATGCTATTTCTATGAATAAATCAAATTTTAATAGATTTGTCCTAGTTTTAAACTCCCCCCTCCCGCTCACTCCAATTGTGAAACAGATGTCTCTAATAATGAGATGCAAATCATATGCAAATAAGGTCACATTACAACCATGACCTACTCTTTGTCACACACACACACACACATACTAAATGATGTTAGTTTAGGTCATGGGATAAGAGAAACACGCTCTTCGGAACGGGACATTTCTGTTAAAGACTTAAAAGAAAAAACAACAACCAACAACCAACAACTGCCATTCTAGACTGACCCAGTAAAAGAAAAATAATAACGCACACAGCAAGAAAGTATGCAGCATACGGTGCTTATAGTGACAATAGCGCTTCCTTATGGCTGTGCGAGCGGGGTTTTATCCACATGCAACAGTACGAATTTTGCAACGTTGCATGTGGACCAGAATAAATTCCTATATCGTTTGTCCTGGAACATAGGCAGTGCAAGTGCAAAATTAACGATATCAGTCATTAGCAATATCGTATAGTGTGTATGCATGATAATAGGAGCTGTGTGCTGCGTTGTGACAATCTCCTGCAGCAACTGGCTTCTATCATACAGGAGGAGCTGGCAGTGCAGGCACTAGTCTCCAGGGATGCTGGCCTGCCCCTAGAGTGATGTCATCAGGATTCCCATCATGGCCATGCCCCCTTTAACTTAGGGTACTCCCCTTTTTGGTCATATGCACCACTGGCACACAAGGATACGTGAGGCGGATACGGATATCGGACCGATTCGTCAGAATGTGCCGAAATCGCAGTGTAATGGGCACCTTTAGAACCCTTTTATATGTAATAATATACATATAGCTGGATCTCACAACATCAACCTCCGCTTCCCCACATAATACCAGTATCCGCCTGGATCTCCTCTGTGCAATGAGCAGGTGTCAGCGTGGCAGGTATATCCCTGGGCTGTGTGATTAATGCCCCCATTCCTCACCTGTGTACAGCGGAAAGCTACTTTCAGTAAACAGTTGCAGATCACTTAACCTATGTGAGCCGGCCTCCCGTCTCCGATGTTCCCACCACCTCTGATTGTCTTCTCTCTGTCACCGCTCTCTTCTGAAGAGTCCTAATGAAAAAGCTGACAGTGCTCTCGGTGCGACCCGCGACTCAGGAATGAGATCCTGAATGTCTAAGTGATGGGATGAAGCTAAAGCCTCTGGAATGACATTTCTTTACATTGGTAAGTTCAGCGTCCGCTTTAATCCACTCCAAGTAGCTGCCTCTCCGGCTTGTGTGCAACATATTAAGTGGCTCGCGGGGACAATTCAGTTCAACAAGATGCTCTGAGACAGCCAAACCCATTGAATCTTAATGTGTTTACCAATTACGTGAATATATATATATATATAAAGTGGGGAGGTACTGTACAGCACTACAACCCGGGTGGGTCTGTATGTAAGTCTGAAGTTATTTTTTATATATCAAAGGAAGATCTTCTTCCAACCACACACCCTTAGTGAAGGTGGCTGCTAATATTTCTCCGTTTGAGGCGTTGTTGTGCCGTCTCGAATGGATGTGTACTAAAAAAAGAATGAGAAAAACAGCGCTCTCTGGTGTGGTAAGTTGAATTCCACAATGGGTTTCAAATTAAATTGTGCGTACCGTGTTAAAAAGTTTTTGTGCTCATCATTAGTGATGTGAAGGTGTCCTGTCGTAGTGGGTTACCAGGATGCTGCCTGGATAATTCAATTGAGCCTCTCAGGGCAGGATTTACCCACAGAAGTTTTAGATAGGATCCAGGATATTGGTGCCACGCAGCGAATAAGGAAAGAAACTCCAATTAAAATTTTTTAGTGGAGTTTTTAATAAAGTGCAAAAGTGAAAAAACATGGATAGAGCGCTCCGTTATCCACTACTATATTCATGTAAGATGACTTCATGTTTTTTCACTTTTGCACTTTATTAAAAACTATCTAAAACTTCTGTGGGGAAATCCTGCCCTGAGAGGCTCAATTGAATTATCCAGGCAGCATCCTGGTAACCCACTACGACAGGACACCTTCACATCACTAATGATGAGCACAAAAACTTTTTAACACGGTACGCACAATTTAATTTGAAACCCATTGAGGAATTCAATTTACCACACCAGAGAGCGCTGTTTTTCTCATTCTTTTTTTTAATATATATATATATATATATATATATATATATATATACATATATATAACCAGAGAAATAGCAGTTCACTACGAGTAGAAAGCAGCAGCCCAGACTGAAAGAAAAAATTCCCCTGCAACTTTGTGCATGCATCGCCGATCGCTGTGCAAAACCCGGAACATAGAAGTGTCTTTGCACATGTGAGTAAGTCTGAGGGTGCCACTAATCTGCCACTGAGACAGGGGTGGAAGTGGTCAGTGCCATACCTCCCAACTTCTGACGTCCCCGAGGCGGGACGCAGCTGTTGCGCGCCGCAGGTGCGCCGAAAATTTTGGGGGCGTGGACTAATTCCGGGGGCGTGGCCTATACTCGCGGCTCTCCCGGCGAGGCCGCGCCCCCATTTTGCCGCTATGGGGGCATGACCCAGAGGCTCTGTGAGCCTCTAGCCATGCCCCGTGCCCCCTGGCTGCGGGAATAGACGCTGTGCGCATGCGCACAGCGTTTGTTCCCGCTGCTCAGCAGCAGACAGGGGGGACTCCCAACAGCCCCCCTCACCGCGGGACAGGCCCTGATAATCGGGACTGTCCCGCTGTAATCGGGACTGTTGGGAGGTATGCAGTGCTGAAGGCAGAGATCCAACACAAAAACCGTCTGGTCACGCCTGCCTTTTTTTTAAACACACCCAGAAAACGCCACGTTTCCACCACCAAACCCAGGCTGCCTATCAGTCAAACTGCGATTTTACTAAGCGATTGCTAAACATTCCGATATTCAGTTGCTAATTTCATTCACAAATGTGCAAAGCAAATTCTGCGCACGTGCAGTTGTTCCGTAATCGCACTCTTTGTGAATTCCCTCATTAGCGAGGCATGCTGAATTAGGCCCACTATCCTCTATGGCAGTGACTTTCAACCTTTTTCAATTTCACACCAAAAAAGATTTTCAAATTGCCAAAGCAGACCATGAGACCCCCACAGGGAAAAAAAACACATTGTCCCCCACCATAATGGCCATTACACATTAAGCCACCCACTGTAATGCCCATTACACATAACGCCACCCACCATAATGCCCATTACACATAACTCCACCCACTGTAATGCCCATTACACATAATGCCACCCACCATAATGCGGCGGCCAGGCACAGTCATCTGCGGTGCGCGCCCCCGCGCCGCCGCCCTGCACCCCTTCGGCGCCTTGAGCTTGTGCTCCACTGGCTCCGCCCTCCCTAAGCACTAGTGGTTGAAAAATGCTGCTCAATGGTCTTGTCATATATATTCGGTCTGGAATGAAGGTATGTATGGAGAGGTGGTTACTACACGGGATTGTACGGTACCTTTGGTGGTTAACATCGATGGTACCTTGATATGATGAAACAATTGGCAGGGGAACCATCCTATTGAAGGAAACTGTTGATAGAGGAATCACCTATGGTCATCCCCCAACTCTAATCGGATTTGGGGACAGCATTTGGAGGTCACATAGAACAAAGCAGCGATTTATTTACCATAGCACAAAGAGAGAGGCGTCTGTGCCATTGCAGACAGCGGGTTCCATGTTGGACCTGTTTGTATGCAAGGGTAAAGGATGGTAGTAATGCCTATAATTTATCGCCAGTCTGTATGGCACATGCCAGACCAACATACATATCCTAGAAAAGAAAACGACCAGTTACAGAACACTACCCCTGGCGTTACAGTACATTTACTGCGCCAACAAAGCCGTAATCTTCCTGTGTCGGTATAAGCGGGGCCTGACACAGGGAGAGGGCCCTGCTATTATCCATCTCCTGCACTCTGCAAGCAATAAAAGAGCTTTTATAGGGAAGCGTGGAGAGCAGAGAGGCGAGGATTCTGCACCGCTCTCTTACGTGCTGGGCAGCAGCTGCTGCTGAGAGTCATTTACATACTCAGAAAATATGCCATGTGACCTGGACACCATTTAAATTGCTGTATTGAGCTACGGAAATAGACGACGACAAGCTGGGCCGGCGCAATTGTTCTGGCAAAGAGCACCACGATATGGAGGTGCGACTGACTAACCCTGGCCCTGGATCTGTGGTGTGGGTGCATGTGAGATTATCCACCTGCCCCTTATTTATTTACTTTGCTTTATATCACCAGATGCTAATGAGATGGTCTGTGTTATAAGCAATGGAACCAGGTAAAGGCCATGCTGTGGCTAATGCGTGTTCATCATTGGTGGAATGCCCAAGGAGGGAATCCGAACATAGGTTAGGTAAGCATACTTACCCACCCTTTAACCCTCCTTCGCACAGCTTAACACTAACCAATTCCCCCCTCCCCCCACCGCAGCCTAACTCTAAGTCTCTCCACTAGTACCTAAACCTAATCCCCACTTCCCTACTAACCAATCGGAATACTGGCTGTATTTCGGCATCAGCATCCTGAACCATTCAAAGAGGCAACACCAGTGTTTAGACGGCCGGCATCGGTATAGTGAATGCCGCCAGTGTCTGACTGGGATGGTAAGGGCTCACCATCCGTCATGACAAGGTGGGCGAGTCAGATGTCAGCCTGTCCGCACGTCTGCCGCTGGGTCAGTCAATAGCTGATGACTGCCCGGTGACGATTACAAAATAATCTTGCAGCCGCCGGGTCAGTCATCCGCTACTGATTGCCCTAGGGCATTAAAGGTTTGTGTCATAAATCCCCCAGTTCCATTAGGGCCAGTTTGCCGGTGGGCCAGAATGCCGGATTCCTGACCACCAGGATGCTGACTGCATCACACTGGGGCAGTGCACTGCTTTGATTGCATTTCCCTGGCGGCTGCCCTTCTCTAGGGATGGCCATCGGCCATCGATGATTAAAAATCATTGATGGTTTATGGCCGATGTCGAGCAGTTTTGACATCGATGGGGGAGAACCGGATGGTTTCCCACCATCGATGTCAAGCTTCAATGAATAGTGTTGTTTTGCTTTTTTCCCCAAAGGGCCAGGACCCCCAACACCCGCAAAGCCGTGTCCCTGTATTTAGATTGGCCCACAGGCCAATCAATCAAAGAAAATGGATGACCATCGATATGTAAAATCATCGATGGTCATCCATTGCATAGTTATATACTAACGATGGCCAGCTGCATGTTTGCCATCGATGGCAAAGGCAATGATGGCCATCCCTACCCTTTTCTGCATCTGCCACGTAACCAGCTGTGATCAACAGATGCTGGGGGAGGAGCCAAGGGCGTAACTACCATAGGTGCAAGGGGTGCAGCTGCTATGGGGCCCAGACCTGAAGGGGACCCATCATTACTGTCTAAGTAAAATGTTTACATTTATCACCATTAGTCACTAAATAGGGGGCCTCTACAAACATCTAGTTACGCCCCTGGGAGGAGCCATGGGTGCAGAGCGCAGAGACGGCCAAAACGGATCATTAAGCTGAGCCGGGACCCGAAGGATCTCTCGGCGGAAAGATACGTATCTTTTAAATGGATCCTCGGCTCGCTTTAAAAAAAAGGTGGAATATACATGACCGAGTAAAAACACTGATCGATGGCTGGGTGCAGAATCGCCATCGATGGGGTCTGCACCGATGGCCATCCCTGGCAGCAGCAGCTAATCTTTCTATCACTTGTAGTCAGAGCACTGTACTCAGTTCTCCAGAGGTAGTACATCTCAGCTGCCACAGGTGGCAGCACTGAGATCAGGAAAATGCATTGTAAACTGAAACGGATCACCTTTTTTGGGATCGACGGCTCATTCGTCCCTGAATGGGATCCGTTCAAAAGATCTGGTTCGTTCGCGAACGACCCATCTCTAGCAGAGCGGTCCTGGGATGTCCTTCTGAGATTGGCAGCTGTGAGAGGTTTATCTGATGAGAGTAAGCATGGAGGTCATTAAGTGCGCCTTAAAAATGACATCCCAGCAGTGGCGGCCCCAGCAGTGGAGCTGCAGCACAGTTCAAAATTGAAATAGGGGAGCCACACCCACTGCTAGTGAGTCAGCTTGGAATGGCAGTTGATGGCTGTGGGTGTGGCTCCCCTATTTCAATTTTGAACTGTGTTAGAGCCACTGCATCCCAGTATTCTATGAATAAAGAGACGGTAATCAATAAACACATATAGCAATAAAATAAATCCAGCCTTCAGGAGCGTAGATCTGAAAAAAAACAGCCTCTTGCGCCCGTCGTCGCCCTTTTCTTTCATGCGTTGGCTTGGCACGCTGCGCCTAAGCCCGGCCATACACAAGCGAGCTCTCAGTAAGATGTCAATGACCTGGCATCTCACGCAGCAGCTTCCAGAGTTGCTGGGCATCAGGTCCACATCCAGGAGAAAGTAATTGCTATTAACCTGTGATGTGGCATGTGGGCCTCGCGTCCTGCTCTAACGAAAGCCATTGTACGCTACTCGGACAGCCGTCCAATCATTCTGTCACGCTGTGCGCAAGAGCTGACCTGATTGCACACGCTGAACTCCAATGACAGCTCCACATGTCACCTAATATCGGGAAGAAATAAAAGAAAGACGCTGCCTATTTTTATCATTTCTGTGTTCCCCCCCCCCCGCTTCAGGTTCATCCTTGGAACTGACAAATTGACTATTTGCAGAATACAATGTTCCAGAGAGATAAACGCATTGGAGGGAACAAATATCCCCGGATCACTATTTTAGCTTATCCCTTAACGAGTGCTAATTAACTTACACTATTACCGCGTATTATTTCTTTTTGCACCGCATTTTTTCATTTCTAGCATTGATGTTGACTGCAGAACCGTAATTACTGCATCCCAAGCACTTCATTGTTCATTAATTTGTTCTTCTCCTCCCTTTGGCTCAATAGCATTAATTTATCAAACTCGCAGTTGTCAGTGGAGACATTGCAATTATAGTGATTATAGCAGGGAACAGAGAAACATTGTTGAAACATTTATTATTCTATACTATCCTTAAAGTGGATCTCTCAGTGGTTTTATGCCCAAATTCATGTTTATTCAAATGTGATGCCCATATTGGATTACAGTATATACAGGATAAGAAAGGGACAAGTAAGTAGCTCCGTCCACATTCGGTTATGCCCCGCCCACTATGCTGAAGCTCCACCCCTCACACCTGTTGTGCAGATGGTTTGATAATAACTGGAGCCAAGAGTAAACTTAAACCATCCACAGAGGTCCACATCACACCAGCCACAGGGCCAGATTTAAGGTTAATCAGAATAGGCTGCAGCCTAGTACGTCCCAACGCAGGGGGGTACCCGCCGCCACCAGGAAGCAGCAATGCCTGCTATGTTGATATATTAAGGATCCCCTGAATGTATTTTTGGGGTCCGTAACAATGATATCTGCAACAATTCCATTTTGATTACAAGAACAGCCCCTGCAGCAGTGGTGTAACTATGGCACCGAGGCCCAAGAGGCAGAAGGCGCCACGGGGGTACAGAGTTTGGGTTTCGGCATGGAATCTAAAAATGGGCACCCAAAAATGGGCACTGCCTTGGAGGAGTAAGATGTAAGAGGTCCTGCTGGACCTCTAGGGTCTGATGGTGGAGCACAACATGTACAATGCTACCCGGAAGTGACAGATTACGGGAGTGCTGACGTGCCTGTCAGCATTGCACCCTGGCTATGAGCATGTAACCCCTGGCAATATGCTTGTTACCCCCTGACAATGAGCAAGAAACCCCTGGCAACGAGTATGAAACCCCCTGGCAATGAGCATGAAACGACTGTCAATGATCATGGTACACCTGGCAATGAGCATGTAACCCCCTGGCCACGAGCAAGAAACCCTTACAACAAGCATGTGATCCCTGGCAATGAGCATGTAACTCTCTGGCAACAAGCATGAAACCCCTGGCAAGTATCATGAAACCCGTGCCAACAATCATATTACCCCTGGCAATGAGCATGTTACCCCTGGCAATGAGCATGTAACCCCCTGGCAACGGGCATGTAACCCCCTGAAAATTAGTATGTAAGCCTTTAGCAACAAGCATGAAACCCCTTTGTGCTTGGTAGATGTAAGAAATAATGGAAGGAGAGGGGCATTTCCCCCAATGTAAAATTAGGAGGTATTAGTGCTGCACTCCTGGGAGTATGAGTGAGACTGCGGAGAGAGGGATTGCAGCTGCACTCCTGGGAGTATGAGTGAGGCTGAGGAGAGAAGGATTGCAGCTGCACTGCTGTAATGGGATGCAGTGACAGGCTATAATAAGGAGACATTACAGATGGTCGCTGGGACTCAGGGCTATGAATGCATGGAGACTCCGCATTTAAAGGGACAGTATCCTGATATTTGTACAATGTCTGCCGATGTTACAACAATTCAACATTGTTTCTCACTGGGTGGCGAGTGTGACTGGTCCAGAACATCTGTCAAACTGTAACGCAGGTGTCCTAAGGCCAGCTCCGGGAGGACAGAGTGGGGCAGAAGGACTACAATATCACATTTGGGCCCTTATTCTGGTTCACTCGCAGAAGTAAACTGCTTCTCAAATGGACAAACCATGTGCACTGCAGGTGGGGCAGATGTAACATGGGCAGAGAGAATTAGATTTGGGTGAGTTATTTTGTTTCTGTGCAGGGTAAATACTGGCTGCTTTATTTTTACACTGCAATACAGATCTCACTTTGAAGTAAAACCCCACCCAAATCTAATTCTCTCTGCACAAGTTACATCTGCCCCACCTGCAGTGCACATGTTTTTGTCCATCAGCAGCAGTATGGGGGCGGGGCCGGATGTAGGCGATATGTAATTTGCATCTTTAGCCCCGCCCCCTGTGAAATTAACGCTGCCACAGGGGAAATGCGGGGGGGGGGGGATGACAGGAGGGGGACTCGATTTCCAGGAGCCTCCCGGCCATTACGGGTGGGTAGGCAACCCTGGCATACCCAAGCACTATGGGCTGCTTTGACTGCAGCCCATAGAGGCTGAATCACAGTCCTGGTACCTGTAAAATTCAGGTGACAGGCACTGGGACCAGCGCATGCACCAGGTTCTATATTGGCTGCTTGGCTGCAGCCCATAGAAGCCAAAGAGGCAGCCCCGAATAGAGGTAACACCTCCCAATGGGACTACTTGGGTGACTGGCAGGTTGGTCTTCCAATTGCAAGTCACTGCCAGTCATAGTGAAGTGCATCTGGCTTCACTACAGTGATACATTTTACATGGGGGGGGGTGTCTGCAACCCACAGGGTAAAACCACCACTGCTGGCCACTTTATCACTTCACCAGGCTTAATAAATCTGCCCCTCTGTCCCTATCCCTTCCTCCCCCTAATGCCTAACCCCCATCCCCACACCTTAAACCAAACCTCTTCCGGATGCTTTTTCTTATCTGAATTAACTGTTGAGGGCTTTTCTGTTTACTTGTATCTCACACTAAATAAATAATAGTTCGCCGTCATCTCAAAAATTCATAATTCTTTAACAATTTAAAAGTGGGTTGTATTAAACTGGGTGCATTTGTAATTGCTTTGTCATTGATCTCGGTAAAAAGGAGATTTTTCTGATTGTGTGACATCAAAAAAGAAGTTCAAAGCTGAATCAACATAAGATGTGAATGGGGAAGATGACAATCGCGAGATATGATACATTTTTAAAAAACCTTGAACTGTTTCTTATCATCACATCCAGATGCGGCATTAATCCGGGAAGGATTATATTATGCAAGTCACTGTATCTGGGAGAGATCTAGGCCTCTTCGCCTATCAAACCGAATGAGGGCCGTACAATCAGGGTCGGTGCAAGGCACCGGAGCGCCCCAGGCGAGTCGGGGTGGGGGCGCCCCGGTGCCGGGGGGGGGTACCTGTCCTGCGGCGCTGTGTATTTAAATCTGGCGGCGGAGGCAGCGGGGGTCCCTGCAGTCCATTAGAAATCACGAGCGCTATCCGCCGGGCTATGCGGAAGCGCTTCTAGTGTGAAAACACTGGCCGCACGCTGATTGGCTGAGATCAGCGTGCGCCGTGCTGCCAGAGTTTTCACACTAGAAGCGCTTCCGCATAGCCCGGCGGATAGCGCTCGTGATTTTTAATGGACTGCAGGGACCCCCCGCTGCCTCCGCCGCCAGATTTAAATACACAGCGCCATAGGACAGGTACCCGGGCGGCACAAAATGCCGCCCTCCAGTGGCCGGCGCCCTAGGCAAATGCCTAGATTTGCCTAGTGGTGGCGCCGGCCCTGCGTACAATGCAGGTGTAGACGCGGCTGAAAATAAAATATGACTTTTCTTGTGTAGAAATGAGACTGAGGCCTAGATTGTGTCTCATTAGTGTAACTTGTGTGGCCCATTGGAACTTAGGGGCTCACTTTTCAGTGAGTTTTAGCTATTTAGAACTCGTTGCTCGTGATAAACGGCGCTCCAGCCAATCAGCTCCTAGCTAGGTGTGTTTGAAAAACGTCAGTTGGTAGCTGATTGGCTGAAGCGCCATGTATCATACGCAATGAGTTTTAAATAGCTAAATCGTATTGATAAATGGGCCCCTTAGTTAGTAAAAGAATGCAGCGAGCGTAGGTCCCTGTTACAATGTCGGCAGGCCAGGGAGTATGGCTCATTGGGTCGACCAATGAAGTTTGACAGGCCTTAGGTCGACACCTGTAATAGGTCGACATGAGTAAGGTCAAGATGGTTGGAAGGTCAACACAAGCATTAGGTCAACAAAGGCAAGGTCGACATGAGTTTTTTTGTCCCGAATGTTGACATAGTTGACATGAACACTGCTTGAAGCCATGCTTCGGGCACAGTGCCTCGATACGCTTGGCACACTATTTTATTCTCCCCCCATGCCGTAGTGGATGGTAGGGTATGAAATACCACCTGACCTAAGCCATGTCGACCTTCAGATTTGTACTGGGAGCATATGGAGTGCACTAATATGGCGTGTCCATGCGCCATTCTGCATACGAGCTACCGGCTCATTCTTACTCGCACGATGCGGTGACTGTATTATTGTCTGTGCCGTCGGTGTGCCAGGGACTTTCCGCTATCTTTACCGAATCAGCGATAAGGTAAAATTCCTGAACTGTTATTTCTGTCCCTGTACCATTCCTTATAATGTTGCAGTTACGCTAGTCGTTTCCTGTTTTTGCTTTCGGATATCAAACCCATAAGCCTGAGTCATTCCCCGCCAGAGCCTGAACGGTGACTGTGAGAGCAGTAACCCATGGCGGCTAATGAGCAGAATGCCAGACAAGACTGCCATAGCCATACCTGTGACGTTTACTGCCATTGTGGAGAGTAGCTACAACCGCGACCCATCCACTGAGGGTGCAAGTTATGATGTCACCCCACCGAGCTGATACTGGAGCGGCATATGTAATCATTCAATGGTTTGGGTTTTCTGGTGGCATCCCGCACTTACTACTAGCTGCTGACGTTAAGAAGATGTAGCCTCCAGAATATTAAAGAGATAAGATGGGGATTGGATTGCTGGAAATAAGAGAGAGAGAGCTTTGACTGCTGGAGATGGACAAGGGGGAGAGACTGGAGACACACAAGAGGGAGAGTTTTGATGGCTGGAGACACAAGGTGTGGAGAGACTTGATGGTTGGAGACACACAAGGGGGAGAGACTTGATGGTTGGAGACACACAAGGGGGAGAGACTTGATGGCTGGAGACACACAAGGGGGAGAGACTTGATGGCTGGAGAGGCACAAGGGGGAGAGACTTGATGGTTGGAGACACACAAGGGGGAGAGACTTGATGGTTGGAGACACACAAGGGGGAGAGACTTGATGGCTGGAGACACACAAGGGGGAAAGACTTGATGGCTGGAGACACACAAAGGGGAGAGACTTGACGGCTGGATACACACAAGGGGGGAAAAACTAGATGGTTAGAGACACACAAGGAGGAGAGACTTGATGGCTGGAGAGACACAAGGGGGAGAGACTTTATGGCTGGAGACACACAAGGGGTAGAGACTTGATGGCTGGAGAGACACAAGGGGGAGAGACTTGATGGCTGGAGACACACAAGGGGGAGAGACTTGATGGCTGGAGACACACAAGGGGTAGAGACTTGATGGCTGGAGACACACAAGGGGGAGAGACTTGATGGCTGGAGACCAAAAAGGGAGAGACTTGATGGCTGGAGACCAAAAAGGGAGAGAGATTTGATGGCTGGAGACACACAAAAGGGGGAGACTTGATGGCTTGGGAAAAGATACACACAAGGGAAAAGATACACACAAGGGAAAAGGACACACACCATGGGGGAGTAGTGATAACTGGAAAAACACAAAGAGAAAAGAATTGATGGCTGGAGACACAAATGGAAGGGAGTTGATTTGGGAGACACACGAGAGAGAGAGAGAGAGAGAGAGAGATATGTGTGATGGGGGAGCGCATCCCAATACCCCATCTTTAGAAAAACAGTGGAGTCCATTTTTGTTTTACACATGCACAGTGGCCACATTCTCAGAGGAAAAATGGGGGGTGCAGGAGAGTCTACAATAAGTCCCTACGTAAATATACCTTAGGGTCATGGCGATGAACTGTTACACCCCTGCTTATGACCCTAAATGACCTCTGAATTGTGGTAACTACTAGTAAATACAAAAAGATACAGAGAGGAATCTGGTTGCTTGGTATAGATAAGTCTATGTAACGAGTACAGGAAGATGTCAAATCTGTAGACACTTTCCTCCCCGTTGCAGTGACTGTGCCTGTCACTGCGTAGTGAAACTTTATGCTTCTTCTATGATCCAACAAGCAGGCAAAGCAAAGGTCTGGGTGGCAGGGAAGGGGTTAACCCTCAGCTGATTTGATTTGAAAGCCTAGGCTGTGCCAGTAATACGTTTAATGGTGATAGACTTGCCACTGGGTCTGTTTTTTTGCACTTGTTGTGTGACATCTCATTAATACAACCCCATTTTTCAGCACAGGATTACAGTGCGCTTGCTGAGAAGGCAATATCATTACTGCTGCTGGTGACCCTGGGAGAAGTCACCATATCAATCAGCGCAATGGATGCGCGGCGCCCTCTAAGAGGCATCTCCGTTCCAGCTGTTCTCCAGATCTCCAGAGGTCGCTAAGTGTATACATTACACAAGCCCTATAGATTATTAGCTTAACGATGTGCTCACCCTGTATACAGAGAAATATAATGGAAGTATAATTAGCACACAATCTAAACGCAGATTAATATAGTAGTACAAATTGGGGTTCAAGACAAAAATAAATTAGCTAATTTTTTTTTCACTATTTTTGTATTTTTCATGAATGTTATTTAGTCGGATGGAAGTTTTGAGGTCGATTCAGTCCCGTTCGTTCGTGTCCGAATTTGGTGTCGTGTCCAATTGTGGGGGTGGGAATGCGCTTCAGGAGCGAACGGCTTTGGTGAGTTTCACACTCCCGTGCGCATCGGACCGATCAGGAGGTCAGACGGGCTGGACATAAGATTATGTCCGACCTTGCATCCGGGCGGCGGGTGCTGGTGGTGCAGCAGGCGGTGAGGAGCAGCGGGGCGGGTGGCAGGTGCTGAGCGCTAGCGGGGTGGTGCGGAGAGCTCTCTCAGCCAATCAGCAGCCTCTCAGACATTGATATAAATGTATCAAATCGCAAATTTAGGTGAGGGCCGCCATCTTCGTTATTATTATTTTTGTAAATACAATGTGAGTGGAAATTCAGGTGGGTGGGACCAGGTTAGTTGTGTCATTAGGCCCTGCCCCTTATTGTACAATTATGCTAGTGGCGCTGATTTGCACAGGAGGCAGGCTCAAAATGTTATATTTTCATAGAAACACATCACTAGGCCTCAACCCCTACCTCAAGGAACCTATATTAATCTTCCCATTCTGTCCACTTCACTGATTGCATAAGTATTCCTCCCCGGCAGGCCATTATTTGCCGTAATATCGTTCATGTGATACCCTGCCTAAGCACCTGCCAGCCTCATGCCATCTACAAGAGATCCATCTGAAACAGCTTTTCTTTCCCGAATGGCCGACTCAGTCAATGTTGCTATGCGCAAAATCTCCCCATTTGCATCCATGCAATCAGAATCAGCCCCATAAACTGCACGATGATCCCGCCTTAATTATTATTATCAAACCCAAGGCCCTGTACTCTAATGCACTACCTGCTCTACATACATAGGCCCTGTACGCTATGTGCGCTACCTGCTCTACATACATAGACCCTGTACTCTAATGCACTACCTGCTCTACATACATAGGCCCTGTACTCTAATGCACTACCTGCTCTACATACATAGGCCCTGTACTCTAATGCACTACCTGCTCTACATACATAGACCCTATACTCTAATTCACTACCTGCTCTACATACATAGGCCCTGTACTCTAATGCACTACCTGCTCTACATACATAGGCCCTGTACTCTAATGAACTACCTGCTCACATAGGCACTGTACTCTAATGCACTACCTGCTCTACATACATAGGCCCTGTACTCTAATGCACTACCTGCTCTACATACATAGACTCTGTACTCTAATGCACTACCTGCTCTACATACATAGGCCCTGTACTCTAATGCACTTCCTGCTCTACATACATAGGCCCTGTACTCTAATGCACTACCTGCTCTACATACATAGGCCCTGTACTCTAATGCACTACCTGCTCTACATACATAGGCCCTGTACTCTAATGCACTACCTGCTCTACATACATGAGCCCTGTACTCTAATGCACTACCTGCTCTACATACATAGGCCCTGAACTCTAGTGCACTTCCTGCTCTACATACATAAGCCCTGTACTCTAATGCACTACTTGCTCTACATACGTAGGCCCTGTACTCGAATGCAATACCTGCTCTATATAAGAAGCCCAAGGGTTCCATCTTGGTCTCTTCAAGAGCCGAGAAGCCAGGGCATGTCGAAACGGAACCCAGCTGTGTGTGAAAGGGTCAGACAAGGTCATTGATGACCAGGACTGACGATAGGCTGGCTCAGGAATGCCCACCGTTGCAGCGAAAAATCACCATGTGGGACATACGTGGCAATTGTCTGTTGCCACATGTGTGCATCTAATTCCACGCTGTCGGTGTGACATTGGCGACCCAAACAGGCACGAGCGGCCGTGGCGCAGCAAGCATGAGCATGGCTATATCTGTAACAGTGCAGACAAGCATCTCTCATGCCAACCTGGGCATTTTGTTAATGGCATAGAACTGACAATTATGTTATGTTCCTTTAAGTCTATTTGTGCCACCAGCAGTGTAGTACAGAGGAACGTCAGCCACACTGGCTCCTTTCTGTAATAGGAAACCACACCATGATGCTGGTTTAAACTGCAATTAAAGGTAAATAGGTTTAAAGAGCCTGTAATGATGGCTGCTCCTTAAGCTGTACCTATTGGGTGCAAGGGAACATGAGCCGTAATGCTGATTGTGCCCATTCAAACGCACTGCATCCAGCTCTTAGGTGTAAGATTACAGAGCGGTTTCCAGGTGAGCAGTCATTACGGGAGGGGAGAGAACGACTCAAGATTCCAATCAAGCTCAAATTTGTAAGTGTGTCTGTGTGTTTGCCTGTGTGTCTCTGTGTGTGTGTGTGTTTGTGTGTTCCTGTGTGTGTGTGGCTAGGGAGGGGGGTACCACATTGTAGCGGTGAGCAAGTCATCGTCTGGCTGATACAGAAATTGTATAGAAGGAATATATCAGTATAAGGGTTATGCTGTGTATCAGTGTACAAGGGCAGCCTGGAGAGTGGTATATTCCGATTACTGTATCACTCACCATCGGCCAACACATATAATAAGACTTTACACCAGGAACTAACACAAAGTACTGTGCAGCATCAGGCTCCCATCACTCAGGAGGAGCCGGCACTTTGGTGTCATGCCTTGGAGACACCTTGTCATGGATGTGCACCAGGGTAGGGCCTTTTTTACCGTCATTTGGTGACCGTCAAAAGATGGCTTCCCCTGAATCAGAAACATTGATCTCTATTTCTACCACTCTATCGTCAGGTACCCAAATTTGGCTTGTATGCTTCCCAGGTATCCTTTATCTACTTGCCTGGTGTTGTCGCATTGTTTGCCAGGCTTTGCGATATCTGATGTGTCAGAAACATAGAATCTTCCGGCAACCGCTGATCAAATATGGATCTTCTGTGCGGCTGATCACTGCTGATTGGTCAGCTCAGCAGGACCCTCCCACCCAGGCGGCAGAGAGGAGCAGGGAAGAGGAAGGGGGTAGGTCATAATTGCCTACTTTTGAAAACAAGTTTCAGGGAGATTATCGTTGGTAGTAGAATTTTGCACAGGGCCCCATTGAGGGGGTGTGACATGCTCCACCCAAAGGGCTTGTCTAGTTCCATATATGGAGAGATTGTGAACGTGGCAAATAGAAGCGTGGCTGCTACATGTGAGAGGAATCTTTTAAAATTACTTATATACAAATGTAGATGAGCCCAAAGCAGTTAGTAAGAGCTACTATACTTGGTAAAGTGCTGGGAAATGGTGCTGATGATTCAATGTAAATGTATCTATCTCTCATTCCTTTTTTCCCAAAAAATGTAATGTGGGCTAGGTGACATGAGGGAGATTGCTAGACTAATGAGGGAGGGAGGGAGATTGCTGCTATATCAGGGAGTCTCCTGCAGAATGCAGGAGGGGAGGTAACTATGATGTAACAGTGTAATTTGGACTAGGTGACATGGGGGAGATTGCTAGACTAATGAGGGAGAAAGGGAGATTGCTGCTATATCAGGGAGTCTCCTGCAGAATGCAGGAGGGGAGGTAACTATGATGTAACAGTGTAATTTGGACTAGGTGACATGGGGGAGATTGCTAGACGAATGAGGGAGATTGCTGCTATGTCAGGGAGTCTCCTGCAGAATGCAGGAGGGGAGGTAACTATGGAGTAGGTTTAGACACTGGGGGAACTGCCCCCAGTTGCAGCCAAGAAGGAAGTAGTTATAGCCACAATATTTTCATGTGGAAAATACAGTAGTACAGGGGGTAGATTTCGCACTGGATGACTGCTTATTGGTACAGTGTACGTGAGAATTGTACATAAGACAGTATTGGCTCCTATACCCGAAATTAGTAAGCTTAGGAAAAAGCTATCGAAATAGGATGGGGTAGGAGGTGCTCCCCAAAGTCAGAAACAACATAAATTTACACATAGAGAAAGAAGACTTATGTTGGGGGCACTTAATTAGAAAGGAAGGGATGAATTTATTATAATATTAAAACTTAACGTTTATTGTATACATTTAGAAAAAGGTCCTGTAGTACCCTCTCAGTTTATATATCCGAGCTCGGATATATAAACTGAGAGGGTACTACAGGACCTTTTTCTAAATGTATACAATAAACGTTAAGTTTTAATATTATAATAAATTCATCCCTTCCTTTCTAATTAAGTGCCCCCAACATAAGTCTTCTTTCTCTATGTGTAAATTCATGTGGAAAATACATCAGGCAAAATGCGCACAGACTCACGCAACCAACACACACTAAATGCCACAAATACACATAACACACAAATGTACAATGCTTATAATAATGACACCCATCTGCCAGATCCATATGATGAAAACCATAATCTGTACTGGGGCAACGAAGCAGACAAACGAGGAGGTTTAAACTCTGTAACCTTTAAACTGGCCACAAGGGAGAGAGAGATCCCATTAGTGCACTCACATCAGTCTGCTTTGGATATGTTAATTACTGACAGACAGCTTTTTAATAATTAATGAGCTCAAATTCATTTGGGGAGCGATCCAGCGCCAGGATCTCAAGGTGCCGACGTATGAGACCAGAGGACAACTTGACAATCGACTGTTTGTGGTTATTCCAACATCAGGTTAATAATAAATGTCTCTGATGATTTTAATATAAACCAGATCCACGGATTTAAGGAAACCGTGGAATGAAATTCTAATAAAATATTTAAGATATTTTCTTTGAGGTTTAGTATGTTTATTTAATATATAAATTATTTTACATGTGTTTATATATATATAAAAAAAAAAATATATATATATATATATATATTAGGTGATTATATATATACTAGGTGATTACAGGCGCTCTTCACACCGTCGTAAGGGGCTCCGCCCCCTTAACTTGTGAGGACTGTTATTGTGTGGAATATGGCTTGTGTTGTATGAAGGATGTGCTGTATTGCAACTTGCCAGCAAACTATAGTGTGTGTGGATGCTGAGCTGTTAGGGCGACATACACAGACAGGCACTCATCACACAGACATGTGGCTGCGGCATGGGGGATGGAGAAGCGGA
The DNA here is from genome assembly GCF_055691185.1 of Crinia signifera. Lineage (NCBI taxonomy): Eukaryota > Metazoa > Chordata > Amphibia > Anura > Myobatrachidae > Crinia > Crinia signifera. The sequence goes on from NC_139218.1 coordinate 384,448,751, forward strand.
TGATGAAGAAAGTGGGGTGTGTGCTGAGGGTGGCACTCTGTCGCTGTCTCTGGAAGTATGGGGACAGTCATGGAGAGGGGGAGGAGTGATGGACAACCCGGGCAGAAAGTGAGGATTCTGCAGGGGGTGGGCGTGTACTGAGAGGGACATGATATTCTTGCCCGTTATTGTTGTGTGACACAATGTCAATGACAGCCAGGCACTTTGCGGGCGCTTGTCTGGCTGATCCCCTGGGCAGAAAGCGCTGCTTGCGTCAGGGGTGGGCGTGTCCTCTGAGGAGACTTTAGATTACCAGCCTATTGCGCAGGGTTTCTCCCACAATCCAAAAATATAAAGGTAGGTTAATTGGCTTCCAACAAAAAAATGAACCCTAGAATGTCTGTGTGCGCGTGTACATGTGGTAGGGAATATAGATTGTAAGCTCCACTGGGGGCTGGGACTGATGTGAATGTTCAAATATTCTCTGTACAGCGTTGCGGAATAAGTGTGCGATATATATCAGAAACTGTTAATAAATAAATTGTCGACACCTGTTGACACCCAATTGTCACATGACTCTCTTCACTTGCCTTGCTTAAGGCTTTCCCAATGGTAGTCCACGTGGATCGGAAAGCATTAAAAAGTCCAACAAAAGAAAAAAATTGTGAAAAACACATGTTGACCTTTGTTACGTGTTGAACATTGACATGTTTGACCTTTTGTCAATGTCAGTCAGTGCATGTCGACCATGTGGTGTTGACCTAGACACGGCTGACCCGGGATGCCAATCCCAGGGCATTTTTTCAATCCTTGGATTGAAAAATGCTCAATCCTGAGAACCCCCCCCCCCCCGCCCCTCCACATTTACTTAAGAGAGCAGATGGGCCGGGCAGGAGTGAGGCAGGCAGCAGCGGTGCCACCGAGAGGAGGCGGGAGGCAGTGGACAGGTGCTGCCTCCCATGTGCAGTCTAATCCTGAAATCCTGCTATTGGAAACTCCAATCCCAGGCTTGAATTCTTGGCAATTTTAGGGCCAAATCCCAGGATCCCGCCCATCCCTACTATTGGAGTATCATCTAGATACCAAACTGATACCGGCCAGAAAGACAGCGCTATTTACAGTACACAATGCTTTGTTGGTAATAAAATATGTGACATTACACCGGAAAACACGCAAGCTTCTCACACACACACGCGTGTCCCATTCTCGGTGCACCTTAGCGAGCGGCGCACCGAGACTCGCTGCTTTCAGGATGGATAAGTGCGGCTCCGTCCGTATGTTGGGGATTTTTTAATTACCTGGAAGCGGTTGTTATTAGACAGGAAGTGGTTGTTATTAGACAGGAAGTGGTTGTTATTAGACAGAAAGCGGTTGTTATTAGACATGAAACAATCTATACTCAAAATAGTCTCAACTAATGGTACAATTTATTTCATTATACAATAACATATATTTTAAATTATAGACATTGTGATCAATATTTAAGATTTTATACATAGGAATATATTAAAGGGATATTAAGCGAGAACACTTTAATGGAAAGAAAACAAACATTCCCCCCAGGCGTTCCGACCTATATTCCAGGAAAACAGCTAGTGGAATCCGAGTTGTTCTTCGGATTAATTTTATCATATAGGCTACAATAAATCCATTAAAACAAATACCCCCGAGAGATATCCACAATCCTGAGCTACCGGGCAAACGTGCAAACTGATCTCTTATCTCCCAGGTCAGATTTGCCACCAGTAAATACCCTGCATTGCTGCCTCATAGTGTTGGGGTCACACTGGGAGGTTAATTAGCATCTGACCAAATGAAACACACTGTACTCATTTAGTGTTACTTTTGTAGGGAATTTACACTGTACGCTGGAATTAGGCAGGGTGCTGCACCCCTTTCTCCTCTCTATAGATGCTGCAAGTTGCAGCATCTGGGAGGAAGCATGTAATCTCCCATGGCAGTGGGCATACAATCCCCTGGGCACTGAGCATTTTAACCCTTAGGCAAAGAGCATTTAAACTCCTCCTGGCAACGAGCATGTAATACCCCCAGGGCAATGAGCTGTAATCTCCCATGGCAACAAGCATGAAAGCTCTGGCAACAAACATGCAGCCCCTAGCAACAAGCATGTAGGTACTTATGTGGCATAGTATGTTAGACATTAGGGTTTGTGGTATAAAATGTAATCTGCAATACGGCGTGTGGTATAATGTGTAATGGGCATTATGGTGTATGGTACAATATGTAATGGGCATTACAGTGTGTGGCATAATGTGTAGTAGGCATTACAGTGTGTGGCATAATGTGTAGCAGGCATTACAGTGTGTGGCATAATGTGTAGTAGGCATTACAGTGTACATTTGCGTGCACTGTTCCTGTTTTTAGTGTGTGTGTGTCGAGGTGGATGGTGGTTTTCACAGGTTTGTAGTGAGGGAATTGGTACTCATTGCTAGGAAGCATATTAGCCATTAATAACTAACGTGCGTCTCTTACTATGTCCCACGGACAGAGGCTGGTGCATTAGGCTGGGCTGTAAGATGAGGCTGTATAAAGAAGCAGCAGTTACTAAGGCTCTGCACTGGTGACCTTCACAGACAGAGAGCCTTCTCATGTGCTCAGTGATTGCAGGCAGCGGGGACTGCAATGGCTGCTTCTACTGCTATACAATATCTGCACAAAGTATATAATATCTGCACAAACTAAAGGCCATACACACTGGGTGACTTTGAGCTGAAAGCCGCTCAGTTTCCTTTTTTGAACTGCTTTCAGCTCCGAAAGCCGGTCCAGTGTGTACGGGGCAGTGATGGGAGGTGAGTGCTGCTGCGCGCACCCGCATCATCACTGGCCCGGCTGCTCACCTGCTGGTGTTACCAGGAAATTAGCTACAGGGTGCCCTACATGCACAGTGTCTTCTATGGAAAGTTGTCCAACCCCGGGAAAACGGATGAAAACCGCTCAATGTGTATGCACTGAGCATTCTTCAGCCCAGCGATTTTCTCCATCATCAGTGAGCATACACGCTGGGCAAAAACACCCATTGTATATGGAGGTAAGTATACAAGGTCTGCACAAAGTATACAACATCTGCACAAAGTATACAATATTTACACTGTAATGCCTACTACACGTCACATACCCATTACATGCCGTAATACCCATTACATGTTATGCCACACACCATAATGCCCATTACACATTAGGCCATGCCGTTAAACCTATTACATATTATACCACGCGCCATAATGCCCTACATGCTCTTTGCTACGGGTTGCACAGTTGATGCCAGCGGTTGCATGCTTATTGCCAGGGGTTGCATGCTCGTTGCCAGGGGTACATGTTTTTTGCCAGGGGTACAAGCTCTTTGCCAGGGGTACAAGCTCTTTGCCAGAGGTACATGCTCGGGATCACCTCCTCACAGGGCGCGCTGACTGCTATTCTCAGAAGGCGCACTGGTTACAACTGACACAGCGTGCGGGGACAGGGAAACGCCCACTGCTGGGGACGGGGAGCACAAAGGGACACAGCATACGGGGCTGCCACTGCTGCTGCTGCCACAAGGAGACAGGTGCAGAGTGCACCACACCAACAAAGCGAATCACTCTGCCCAGCCAGAGGAATACCGGGCGGCAAGGTGTGCCTTGCTGGGCGGAGCGCCCAAAAAAACAGCGCTAGGGAGAACACTGTACAGCCACTGATCCTACTATAACAATATAGCCACTGATCCTACTATAACGATATAGCCACTGATCCTACTATAACGATATAGCCACTGATCCTACTATAACGATATAGCCACTGATCCTACTATAACGATATAGCCACTGATCCTACTATAAAGATATAACCACTGATCCTACTATAACGATATAGCCACTGATCCTACTATAAAGATATAACCACTGATCCTACTATAACGATATAACCACTGATCCTACTATAACGATATAACCACTGATCCTACTATAACGATATAGCCACTGATCCTACTATAACGATATAGCCACTGATCCTACTATAACGATATAGCCACTGATCTTACTATAACGATATAACCACTGATCCTACTATAAAGATATAACCACTGATCCTACTATAACGATATAACCACTGATCCTACTATAACGATATAACCACTGATCCTACTATAAAGATATAACCACTGATCCTACTATAAAGATATAACCACTGATCCTACTATAACGATATAGCCACTGATCCTACTATAATGATATAGCCACTGATCCTACAATAACGATATAGCCACTGATCCTACTGTAATTATATAACCACTGATCCTACTATAATTATATAATCACTGATCCTACTATAATTATATAGCCACTGATCCTACTATACCTATAAAGCCACTTATCCTACTATAACGATATAACCACTGATCCTACTATAATGATGTAACCACTGATCCTACTATAACGATATAGCCACTGATCCTACTATAACGATATAGCCACTGATCCTACTATAACAATACAGCCACTGATCCTACTATAATTATATAACCACTGATCCTAATATAACGATATAACCACTGATCCTACTATAATGATGTAACCACTGATCCTACTATAACGATATAGCCACTGATCCTACTATAACGATATGGCCACTGATCCTACTATAACGATACAGCCACTGATCCTACTATAATTATATAACCACTGATCCTACTATAAAGATATAACCACTGATCCTACTATAACGATATAGCCACTGATCCTACTATAATGATGTAACCACTGATCCTACTATAACGCTATGGCCACTGATCCTACTATAATGATACAGCCACTGATCCTACTATAACGATATAACCACTGATCCTACTATAACGATATAGCCACTGATCCTACTATAATGATATAACCACTGATCCTACTATAACGATATAACCACTGATCCTACTATAACGATATAGCCACTGATCCTACTATAACGATATGGCCACTGATCCTACTATAACGATACAGCCACTGATCCTACTATAATTATATAACCACTGATCCTACTATAACGATATAACCACTGATCCTACTATAACGATATAGCCACTGTTCCTACTATAACGATATAACCACTGATCCTACTATAACGATATAGCCACTGATCCTACTATAACGATATAACCACTGATCCTACTATAACGATATAGCCACTGATCCTACTATAATGATATAACCACTGATCCTACTATAACGATATAGCCACTGATCCTACAATAACGATATAGCCACTGATCCTACTATAATTATATAACCACTGATCCTAATATAACGATATAACCACTGATCCTACTGTAATGATGTAACCACTGATCCTACTATAACGATATAGCCACTGATCCTACTAGGCAGGATTTTATGTAGGATTTTTAATAAGAAGAGAGATCAGCCTGTAATTATGGCATAGATGAGGACCGGGATATCGCTAGGGCAACACAGTAATTATCTCTGGTTTGGAGACATCTGGGATATTATTACCCTCCTGGAGATAATGAAAAAATCAGCCAATAAGGGGCCAGTATAGTGTCATAATAATAGCCAGGCAATCAGCCCAGACTCGGCGCTTTATGGCGTCGGCCTGCGCAGCTGTAAGCGTCAGCATGTTAATAAAGAAGTTAGTAAATAAGAGTTATTGAAGCCGCGGCAGCTTCCTTAGCTGTACTTAAATATAATGTCATAGAATTTCTGGAATTCCTCTATTATTCATTTAGGACTGCAGCCGCCATGGATGCAGCAGACAGACCAAATCTATCCTGATTTTTTTTGGACTAAGGGCCTCATGTCGACATGTATATGGTCGACATGTGCAAATTGTGGACATGGCAATGAATTTGGTGTTTTAATTGTTTTTCTCCATATGTTTAAAACCGCATTCATTTAAAAGAAAAAAAAACAATTTCCTTTAAAATAATTACCGCTTTCAAAAAGAAGGCGGACTCGTGGGAATTTCCGCAGAGCGATTACATAAGCCTCCATATGTATACCAGTGGCACTACAACTGTATGTATGATTGATAGGAGATGTCTTGCACTCGGAGAGAACAGGTATGGGTCATTGGGTCGACATGTCAAAAGGTTGACATGCGTTTCTCTTTTTTTTGTCCCGAATGTCGACATAGCCGACATGTACACCATCAAAGTGTACCCTGTCCGCTCGCCATGCTTCGTACACGGTTCCTCACTGCGCTGGGCAACAATTCTATCCTCCCTCCATGCCCTAGTGGATGGTAGGGCATGAAATAGCCCCTGTCGGCACATGTCGGCTAAAAAAAAAACATGAAAAACTCACTTCGACCTTTTGATTGCCGACCTTGCCATTGTCGACCTAATGCTTGTGTTGACCTTCCAACCCTGTCGATCTTAGTCATTTCGACCTATTTCGGGGGTGTCAACCTAAGGACTGTCGACTTTCAATGGTCGACTCAATGCATGTGGACCACAATAGGGTGGAGCTATGTACCGTATCCCAGAGAAGAACGTATTTAGCGTCCACAGGCAGATTTGGATGACCAGCTAAAAGATTCTGTCTCTGCCAGCCTTTATTATCCTAAGTTTAACTTAAAGACCTTTAATTGACGGGCTGCAATGCAGTTATATAGTATTGGCAGAGGTAACCAGTAATGTCCCAGTTACCAGTAATATAAATCCAGTATCATCTTCTCTCATCTTTAGTGAACCTGAAAGGAGCCAAATAAAACCTTGTGCAGAACAGAATCATAACCGGTTATACTTAGTCGTAAAGTGATGTTCAAAAATATGTGTTTTATCATCTTCATGGAAATACCTTGGATATGACGGAGTTGTAAAATGAGACTCCAGGAGCATAAATATATCAGCAGTCTTTTACTTATAATCAAGAAAAGCTTTCATCCTCTGGTACGGCCAATTAAACACTTCATGGTATGGGGCATTATGACCAGCGTAGCAAGGAATAATAACGTTTCATATAGTAAATTACAATTAGGCTTCTAAGTCTCAAACATTCCAAAGTACAGTGCAACGTGTAATGGCAATAACCAAAACTAGGACAGCTATCATCAAACAATGACCCGAGCACCAGGCGTGGCGTAACCTGAGGACACAAGGGGGGGGGGGGGGGATAGAAGCACAGACCTTTTCTTTAGTATATCCGTCTAAGGCAGGGTACACACCAGGAAGACAAGGGTCCGATCCCATCAATCTAGATCCAATTCCGACCGATTGGATGTAGATTGTGTGGCGATTGGGCGTTTTTCTGTCCTGGTGTGGACCGATACCGATCCGATGCGCGGTCCCGCGGGTCGGTCGGTCCTTATTCAGATCCTACCTGCAGCAGGTAAGATCTGGAAACGACCATACTCCCGGGTGCGGGTCGCCATCGGATCCGAGCTGCTCACGGTGCACATCGTGAGCGGGTCGTGCCCCCCGCGTCATCGTGAGTGGATCGGAAGAAACACTGATGACCCGCTCACGATGTGCACCGTGAGCGGGTCGTCCTGGTGTGTACCCCACATTAGACTAAGTATATGGCGGTCTGAGATAAGATAACAGTACACATGAATGCCCACCAGAGACAGCATGTACCCAATGGCATGGGTAGGGCACTGTGAGTGGCACCATCCCTGTGGGTAATTTTTAATTGAAAACTGACGGTGCGGCCATTAAGGCTGCAGGTCTCATTGTGATGTCTGTTGTCCCAAATGGGCCTATTTTTATGTTTAGACATGGAGCTGCATCTGCCCCATTGTTTGTTAATCTGGCGCCCGACATCAGGATATCTTCATTACCAGTGTAGTTATTTATTGAATGCAAACCCTTATGGCTGCTGGTTGTAGTGTAGGAAATGTTTTTGTTCTATTGAAAGTAGCTGATAACTTTCAAATTCAAAGAGGCCCAGCCAATCAGAGCAAAAGAACATTCACAGGACAAAAACAACCTCTAGCCAATCAGAGCAATAGAACATTTGTAGGGCCGGATTAACCTCTAGCCAATCAGAGCAAAAGAACATTCATATGCCCAGACAACCTTTAGCCAATCAGAGCAATAGAACATTAACAGGACTGGACCAAACTCTAGCCAATCAATGTAATATGACATTCGCAGGACTGGACCAACCTCTAGCCAATCAGAGCAAAAGAACATTCATTGGACTGGGCCAACCTCTAGCCAATCAGAGCAAAAGAACATTCATTGGACTGGGCCGAACTCTAGCCAAACAGAGCAAAAGAACAGGTACTTGTTTCCTAGAACGGCCACACCGATGTTGATCGGGTCGAAAAAATCGCGTCGGTCGCATTGCATGCGACCAAATCGCACGCGATGCGACCGACGCGATGGACCCGATTTTTACATTGATCAATGTAAAATTGTCCCCAGACCCCAATTTTAACCCCACGATTGACGCGAACCCGAAGCATGGCGAGCGGCGGCGGTACGCGTCCTCCGACCTTTTCACACCAGTTGAGAATATAAAGTGTGGCGAGCGTAGCGAGCCACTGAGCCCGAAGCGTGGCGAGCGCAGCGAGCCCCACAAGGGGACGCGCATAACTTCACAGGTATACGCGTCCCCTCGCCGGGCTCGGTACGCTCATCACGCTTCGGGCTCGGTGGCTCGCTGCGCTCGACACACTTTATATTCTCAACTCCACGCCGACGTGGATAGTAGGGGTATGAAAAGGTCGGAGGACGCGTAACGCCGCCCCTCGCGGGCACGCTATGCTCGCCACGCTTCGGGTTGGCATCAATCGTGGGGTGACGTTCACAATGGGGGGGGGGGGGCATATACAATGAGAAATGGCCCATAATGGGCCATTTCCCATTTTTTGCTATGTAAAATGTGCTTAATCACGTCCATCGCATCTTGTGCCATTATAATGGACCGACGCGTTGAACGCGATTACAATGTTAACAATATTTTAACATTGAACCCTATGGCAAAATCGGGTCCATCGCGACGGTCGCGTCGCGTGCCATGTTAATACACGCGACCGACGCGATGGACCCGATTTTGCCTTTGCCGGCAAAATGGACCTGATTTCAAAGGAAATCGGGTCCATCGCGTTAATCGTGTACCTTAAGTTAAGGTACACGATTACTCCCGATTGTGGCCGTTCTAGGAAGCAAGTACCAAAGAACATTCATTGGACTGGGCCAACCTCTAGCCATACAGAGCAAAATAACTTTTACAGAGCCGGACCAAGGGTATGATACTACCTCAGACCTTCTGGGACTACTCCTAGCACGCTGGTGATTTGCGCTGTGTCTGTGCCTCCACCACAGGATTTACTGTTTTTTTTCCTACGATCTCCTCTCAGCCCTGCCACAGAATTCTGTTCCTGTCCTGATAAGCAATTCAAATGGCAATCCATTTCCCCAATTTATTTCATTTGGAATCTGTTTAGGTCCCCTCTGGTCCACTTATTTACTTTGCTGAGCACTATTCAGAAAACCAATTTGTTTCTTCAGTTATATAACGGGAAAAAAAAAAAAAAAAAAAATATCAGCACAAACTCATTGCGTTTGCCAAGATGTCTACAATCCAGGATACAGCTGCGGGGAGAAAGTTTTGTCAGCGCTGGAATAAAAAGATTTGTTTTTATTTTTCGAGAAGGTTCTATTATTTTGCCATCTTCCTCGGGGACTAGTTCCAGCTCAAAAAGATCCTTCATTCAGACAGATAAACAAGAAACATGGACGCAATAGATCAGAGAGTGCATTGTTGTATGTATGCTGGTGGATGCATTACTAAGTGAACAATGTTTTCAGTTCATCGGGACGAAGACAAAAAAATCTCTTTAAAGCAGAATGTTCTGGGTATCGTTACCACGGAAAAACAAGCATTTTTATTTTAGGCATTTTTCTTTCTTCGCCGATTAAAATTCAATTTATATGGACCTGTCAGGTACACATGGCTGAGACAGCCATTTTGTGGGAAGAGCCTGTCTGTCACTAGAAAATACTGACATCACTGAGGCACAAGGCACGAGGCACAATGCACTATCTGAATCAAAATGGCTGCATTTCAGAGACCTTTACGGTGTTGCCTGATGCGGCAATGGCAGCCATTTTGTGAGTTTAATCCATATGACCTGATCTTACTCCAGGACACAAGAGGGCCAGTCCTTAACTTTAATTAACGTGTCTCAAAAGGCCTCCCTAAAACTGCACCATGTTTCCAGGGGAAGCAGCAGCCATCTTGGTTACCTGATGGAGTCACCCTTTGTCGTTGAGTGCCCTAGGGACTGGACCAAACCACTAATTTCAAAAGTCTTGTAAAGTCACATATATATAGGCCTCCTGTTTCAGAAACAAGTGCACTCGGTCTGGAGAATTATACAGCTCACGCACGCACGCCTCCAAACTTCAAGTCCACTCCGCCAATTCCGTTGGCCACGGGGAATATTATGGAGTATGTTGGGACACAGATCGGAAGACAGGAACAAACAGGAACAGATTTTACGGCGAGCATGACTGAGCAGCAGAGTATTACAGACTTACACAGTCTCAAAACTCAGCTGTCGGTGCTTCAGAAAGGCCACGTGTGATTCCCATCTGCTCCCATCTCCCCTGTTTCTTCAAATGCTCCCTCCTTTTTTTCAGGATTAGTTTAGATTTACTGCTTAAATTTAAGTGTGGGAAAGTTACTTTAAAAATCTTACTGTATCAGGGCTATAAATACGGCATTACGAGGATGGGTTAGTGGCCACCGGCAGTGGCACACTCAAAATTCTCAGAATGATCAGGCAAAAAGTTCTTTAACCAATGTGCCGCTGGGACGTAGCGCAGAAAGTCCTATTGCCGCAGAAACTCTAGAGATTTCAAAAAGCTTTATTGAACAATGCACAAAGGCTTACCTCCAAGCGGTCCTGATTTTGGCGGGACAGTCATGCTCTTCGGACACTGTCCTACAATCCCAACTGGGGCCCACACTGTGGTTGGGAAGCCCCTTTCTTCTGAAGCAGTAAATATATATTCTGTGCACATGCGCGCCCCCCCTCCCCTCAGCGTGACAAATACGTGGGCCAGTAGTGGCATTACTCATGAGTAGTGTGGCCAATCCCGGGATCGGGATCGGTGGGATCCCGGGATTTGGCCTAAAAAAGTCCGGGATTTCAATCCCGGGATTGGAGAATCCAATCCCGGGATTTCGGGATTAGACTGCGCATGCGCAGTCTAATGCCGGGCAGCGTCTGAGCACTCGCTCAGACGCTGCCCGGCTGTTCCCGTAACCTGACCCGGCGTGCGGCCTGCGTAGTGTGACAGTAGAGGTCACGCTGCGCAGGCCACACGTCACCAGTGACCGCCTACTCGCCTCTTCTCCGCCGCCCGCCAGCACGCCGGCCTGACTCTGCCCGCCTGCCCGCCTCTTCTCCGCCGCCCGTCTGCTGTCTTCTATGGAGGTGCACTTGCCGGGAGGCACCGTGCACCTACAAACCCACTCCCGGCCGCCCGCCCTAGTATGTGCGGGTCGGCCGGGGTGGGTCTTATGCTAAAAATGATTTTTTTTGGTGGGGATACCAATCCCGGGATCCCGGGATTGAGCATTTTTCAATCCCGGATCCCGGGATTGAAAAAATGCCCCGGGATTGGCATCCCTACTCATGAGGCTGCGTTCTTTTTTTTGGGTGTGCACACCTCCTGCATGCATAAAAGTTCCTCTCTGTGGCCCCAGACGGATCTGGAAGATTTCAGTACACAGGGCATTCACCACAGTAAAAAAAATAGAGGCCACACACACACATGAAGATCGTTAGCACGTACAGATTGATATGTCTATCGACCAACCATGTAAACCGTGAAATGTGTATTTCTGGGCCCCTCATGGGAGGGTCCCAGGAAACTAGATGCTTGTTTCAGACGATCGTGTGCACGCCCAGATACTAATGATGGCGATCGCAGTTGCAGACCTAAATACAGCGGACCTAATGGGCTTCTGGACGCGCAGTAATTTGCCGTATATGGACGGACAAGTGGAAATGTTGCCATAGCAACCCAATCAGATTCCGTCGCCTTCTCGGATGTAATGGAGAAATTATAGGTAAGGATAAATTTACCAAGATGGGAGTTCTATTGGAACAACCAATCAGATTCAATCTATTATCTTTTAGAAGGGGCCAAATAAATAAGTAGAATTTAACTGGTTACTATGGGCAACATCCCTTCTTCCATTGAATTCCCATCTTAGTAAATTTACCACGTAGAATCTGATTGGTTCCTATGGGCAATGCCTACACTTTTTTATTATTAGTAGCTTTTGCAAATTTACCTCGTACAATCTGATTGGTTGCTTTCAGGTATCCCACGGCGATTAGGGATATCTGTAACGGAATTGCACTGAAAAACTCGAATGAACAGGGTGATTTTGATCAGATATTTGGTGATGACAAAACGCACACATTGCGCGCCTCCAATCTGTATAATTAAGCACCTGCTTGCTGCGAGCCAGATGGTAACCAGCCACAGAGTATTTACCAGCAATACTGATCCAACTTGTCAAAGTCCTATAATCTCGTCAGAGAATAGGGTGATCGTTTTACAAGGTCAAGATAGAGCAGATAACTGCGCAGATGAGCTGACAGTTGTCAGCTGTACGCTTACACAGCCGACACCATTATAATTCAAATTCTGAGAAGCTATTGTAGGTTACTTATGCTAATTAAATTTCTATTTATAATGCATCTGCATGTGTCCTCTCGCCGAACATAATACAGTCTGTTCTGGCAATGGTTCCCTCTCTGGCCGTTCCATTGTACATCTTCCTGGATGAATGTCAAGTATCCTTTTTTTTTTTTTTTCATCCCCTTTTGGCTGAAATTTACATCTCATCCATCTACTTCAGATATACACGAAGTATAGGCCTTGTGCAAGACTGGAGATGCCTCGTCTGAGGTAATATAGACAGAATACGGCGGTATTACGGGGTACGTGTTTCTGGGACTCAACATCTGTCTGCTGTACCCATATCCTACACAGCCGGCACAGGTCCCAATTTTCTAGGATGCAATAGGATTGGTGTGGTTGCCATCGATGGGAATAAGACAAGCTAACAATGGCCACCATCTATGCAATTGATAACCATCGATGGTTTCACCAACCGATGGTTATCCCTGTTCTTTGACTGACTGGCCTATGGGTCAATCAGAACATGGGGGTATATATAAGTACATAAGCAATGGTACTTGTTTCCTAGCACGGCCACAATCGTGGGGATCGTGTACCTTTAAGGTAAGGTACACGATCCCCACGATGGACCCGATTTCCTTTAAAATCAGGTCCATTTTGCCGGCAAAGGTACAAAATCGGGGGCATCGCGCCGGTCGGGACCATTAACATTGGTCCCGACGCGACCGACGCGATGCCCCCGATTTTGCCATAGGCTTCAATGTTAAAATATTTTTTAACATTGAAATTGTGAGCATCGCGTCGGTCTTGTGCCATTATAATGGCACAAGATGAGATGGACTTGATTAAAAAATGTGAAAAATGTGAAATGGGCCAATATGACCCATTTCACATTATATATGGCCCCGTCGTCACCCCACGATAGACGCCAACCCGAAGCGTGGCGAGCGCAGCGAGCCCGCGAGGGGCGGCGGTGCGCGTCCTCCGACCTTTTCATTCCCCTACTATCCACGTCGGCGTGTAGTTGAGAATATATAGTGTGGCGAGCGCAGCGAGCCACCGAGCCCGAAGCGTGGCGAGCGCATCGAGCCCCGCGAGGGGTCGCGTATACCTGTGAAGTTATACGCATCCCCTCGCTGCGCTCGCCACACTATATATTCTCAACTCCACGCCGACGTGGATAGTAGGGGAATGAAAAGGTCGGAGGATGCGCACTGCCGCCCCTCGCGGGCTCGCTGCGCTCGCCATGCTTCGGGTTGGCGTCTATCGTGGGGTGGGGTTTACGTAGTAAAATTTGGGGGTCTAGGGAATATTTTACATTGAATCCAATGTAAAATCGGGTCCCAGGGACCCTATTCACATTTGATTCAATCAAAAAATCGGGTCGGTCGCATCGATCGCATCGCATGCGACCAAATCGCATGCGATGCGATTGACGCGATTTTTCCGACACGACCACCCCGTAAATCGGTGTGGCCGTGCTAGGAAACAAGTACCTAAGCAATTAGTCTCAGTAAGTCACTAGAGTTTTTTTATGATTTTTTTGAAAAAAAAAAATGTTTTATTCACTACTTTACTATCAAGCGGGCATAGAGTTGGTATATAATAGTGTGCCGAGCACAACGGGCACTGTGCCCGAAGCATGGCGAGCAAAGCGGTACAAATATACAGTGTCCATGTTGACGTACGATGACATAGACACCAAAAGATCATGAAAAACACCTTTTGACTGTCGAACTTGCCTATGTCACCCATAAGCTTGTGTCAACCTTTTGGCAGTGTAGGTATGTCGACCTTTTTTTTATGTCTACCTAGTCACTGTCAACCATTAATGGTCCACCTGGTGACATTGTCTATCATCTATACCATAACCCTCAGGATGTACAGATGGAGCCTTGTTCAACTAGCCATCTCTAGATAGCCATGGTGAGCCATGGCTCACCATGGCCTGTTGTTCTCAGCTGTAAAACAATACATACAGTACAATAATACAGTAGGGGATTAAGTCCGACAGCTCTGGCTCACTTAATCATATTAAAGGGCTAGATGAGGATGGCTCGTACGGCCAGAGGTTAAAAAATGTGCCCTTTCCAAACTTTTGCATTATTTCAACAATCTTGCGTCGAAAACCCCAAATCTCACAATGATGCAATTTGCTCTACTACCCAAAACTAAACGCACTCCCACCTTCCTTCTCCCGCCATCGCCTGTAAACGCTGCTGTGGAGATCTAGAAACCCTCGCGCAAATTTACCCGCCAAAAAGGACATTGTGGTGCGCCTCAACGGTTTTGCCCCACTCTGTACCCCAGACGTCAAAATACGTATGCAACAGGCGCTACGCCATAAATTCAACGTACGGTATACTGTAGCGCTCTGTAAAACTTTGTGACTTACATAAAAGATTAGGTCTGGAGCAGCGCCGATAAATAGAAATAAATAAGAACGTCATGCTCTGTAATGTAAGAATTTGTGTTAGCATCTTGTCCGCTGGAGGATCCGCAATGCATCAGAAATGCCTTTCAGGGGGAACTCAGATTTATTTGTATATGGGAGATCATAAAAACTGAGCTATTTGTGTTTCCCGAGTTCTCTGTCCTCTCTGGTAAAGCAAAATAGCCCCGGAGCACGGCGCGCGCTGTACAAACTCTCATTTAAATATGTTTTCTAATACCTTTAAAGTGTTCTACCAAAATCATCAATTTTCTTTCTCAGCGGGAGCAGGTGAAGACTGAGCGGAAATAGCAGAATGTGATTATTTGGGAGAGGATATTTTGCATGGAGAGACACATTGAGACGCGGGCTCTGGCGTTGCGCTGTCCTTGCCGTAAAGTCCGCCGGGAAACGGGCTGATGGGTAGATTGGTGAAAGTCAATTATAAAGACACTTACAACATGTAAACATGCTGGTCAGACAAACAATTAAGATTTTACATATAGGAAAAACGAATAAACGTCAATAGAAAGCGGTTTCCTTTTTAGCTGACTTAGTGGTTTGCGTAATTGAAGACAGAAGACAAAATAATGATATAAATAAGGTTGTAAGATACTGTCAGGCTTATTCATTACAAAGGACGTGGAATCCATATGTACAGTAGCTGTTATGTACAGTGCAACAATGAGATTATGCACTTCGCTCCAGGGGCCTGATTCAGCTGGACAAAACCATGCTGCACTGCAGGCGGGCCAGATGTAACATGTGCAGAGAGAGTTAAGATGGACATATGCTCCTACGACCTGATCGTATGCAGGTCGTAAGAGCGTTCGAACGGGCAATCCTGGTAGAGTAGGCAGTAAAGTGCAATTAATTGGGCCAATTCTGCTTTTTAGGTCGGGGGGGTTGACAAAATGTCATGCTGGGTAAAGATGGTGCCACGGGACAAAGATTGCACAAAATAAGCGCCAACCATTTCTACGTCAAAATGTTTGGCTCTGTTAACCATTTCCACATAGACATGTTTGATGACCTTTCCCATTACGACCTTTTGCCCTGTTCCCCGCCGACCCTACTGTGTCGACCAATTTATTGTCCATATTGTGCTTCACAGTCGCTTATATTATCCTTTGCATGTGAGACTATCAAGCCGCCCATTCTATTGCAACAGTGACATCCGCAACAGCGACACCTTGAGCCAGTAAGCGGTTACTGCACTCCATTGAAATTAAATCATTCCGAGTAGTCGAGCTATGCGTATTATGGAAAACGTTCATTATTTTCTATTTTAATAAACAAGGGGGTTCAGTTCTATTAAACTAAATGAAACCGTGTTTTGATAACACCTGTTATAAACCCATCTGCTGCAGCTGATGACGTCACACAACGCTTCAGCTACAAAGCTCTTCAGTTACAACGAGTTCCTGAAACTTTTACATCTGTATTTCTGAGTGTTATGTTTCATATGGAGCTTGGAGTCACTTTAACCATCAGAGTGTGATTGCAGCCTGTCAGACTAGTATAGGGCAGGAGTCGCTATCTGGCAATTAGGATCAGTAGCAGGCTTTTGGGCTACTTTTCAAGCATGTATTTATTTTTTCCCCTACGGTTGAAGTGCTAAAATAGGAAAAAAAAAAAACTTTCAAAACGGCGACATTCAGCAGCCACTAAATACGCATCCCCAATGTGATAATAAGACGGGGAGAAGTAAACCGTGCAGGCTTTGTGCGGCAGCTGCGCGTACTCATAAGAGTCGGAGCTGGTCAAAATAACAGAAAATTATTGAAAGTTGCCAAAATAATGAGAAAGTAAACAGCACCGTTTCATTTCCATCAATGTGTCACTCTCCTTAAAAGCATTCAAACTGTGCAATTATCCCCTCATAATCACACGTCTTGGCATGCGCTATTGCACATTTAACACACTCATGTAATCCAGGTTCCGTATCTTAGTGGCAATGTGGTATGTCAGCTGTATGTGTTACACTCAGGCAGTGAATGAGGCTGGAAAGTTTAGGTGGACTTTCTGCAAAGTATTTCATGCTAGGTGGTGCTTCTGAGTGTACTGGAGTGCTCCTGAGTGTGAATGGGTGCTTCTGTGCCTGGGTTCTCCTGAGTGTGTCTGGGTGCTCCTTATAGTGTGTACACACGGTACAATTTGTCTTACGATGTTGACGATATAGTCAGCATCGGATACAGATCGCAAGGGTTTTAACCCTTGCGATCCTGATCCGATCCCGATGCGCGTTCACGTATCGCAAGCCAGAAAGTCTTGGCTGCCTTGACTATATAGTGCAGATCTGCACTATATAGTCAAGATTGTATGCAAATCGGATGTGCCTTGCGATCCGATCCCGATCCGATCTGATCATATCGGGGATCAAATCTCAAGGCACATCTCACCGTGTGTACACACCATTAGTGTGCCTGGGTGCTCCTAAAAGCTCCTGAGTGTGCCCAAGTGTTTCTGAGTGTGTCTGAAGGTTCTTGAGTGTTCCTGAGTGGGCCTAGGTGCTTCTAAGTGTTCCTAGGGGCTCCTGAGTGTGACCATGTGCTCCTGGGTGCTTCTGAGTGTGACTGTGTTCTCATGAGTGTGCCTGGGTTCTGTGCCCAAGTATTTATGGATGCTTCTGAGTGTGCCTGGGTTCTCATGAGTGTGCCTGGGTGCTCCTGAGTGTTCCTAAGGGCTCCTGAGTGTACACAAGTGTTCCTGGGTGTGCCTGGGTGCTTCACAGCGTGAATGGGTGCTTCTGTGCCTGGGTTCTCCTGAGTGTGTCTGGGTGCTCCTTAGTGTGGCTGGGTGCTTCTAAATGTTCCTAAAAGCTCCTGAGTGCGCCCAAGTGTTTCTGAGTGTGTCTGGAGGTTCTTGAGTGTTCCTGAGCGGGCCTAGGTGCTTCTGAGTGTTCCTAAGGGCTCCTGGGTGCCCCCATGTGTTCCTGGGTGCTTCTGATTGTGCCTGGGTTCTCATGAGTGTGCCTGGGTGCTTCTGAGTGTGCATGGGTGCTCCTGAGTGCTCCTAAGGTCTCCTGAGTGTGCCCAAGTGTTTATGGGTGCTTCTGAGTGTGCCTGGGTTCTCATGAGTATGCCTGGGTGCTCCTGAGTGTTCCTAAGGGCTCCTAAGTGTACACAAGTGTTCCTGAGTGTGCCTGTGTGCTTGTGAGCATTAATGGGTGCTTCTGAGTGTGCCTTGGTTCTCCTGAGTTCTACTAAGGGCTCCTGAGTGTGCCCAAGTGTTCCTGGGTGTATTTGAGTGTGCCTAGTTGCTCCTGAGTGTTCCTGGGTGCTTCTGAGTGTGCCTGGGTGCTCCTGGGTGTTCCGAAGGGCTCCTGGGTACGTCCAAGTGTTCCTGAGTGCTTCTGAGTGTGCCTGGGTTCTCATGAGTGGCCCTGAGTGCTCTTCAGTGCGCCCAAGTATTCCTGAGAGCTCCTGAGTGTACACAAGTGTTCCTGGGTGTGCCTAGTTGCTTCTGAGCTTGAATGGGTTCTCCTGAGTGTACCTGGGTGCTCCTAAGGGCTCCTGGGTGCGCCCAAGTGTATTTGAGTGTGATTGAGGGTTCTTTAGTGTTCCTGAGCATGCCTATGTGCTTCTCAGTGTTCCTAAGGGCTCTCAAGTGTGCCCAAGTGTTCCTCTGTGCTTTTTAGTGTGCCTGGGTTCTTATGTGTGCGCCTGGGTGCTCCTGAGTGTTCCTGGGTGCTTCTGAGTGTTTCTGGGTGCTTCGGAGTGTGCCTTAGTGCTCCTGAGTGTTCCTAAGGGCTTCTGAGTGTGCCCAAGTGTTCCTGAGTGCTTCTGAGTGTGTCTGGGTTTTCATGAATGTGCCCGAGTATTCCTGGGTGCTTCTGAGTGTGCCTGGGCTCTCATGAGTGTGCCTGGGTCCTCCGGATTGTTCCTAAGGCTCCTGAGATTTTCTGAGTGTGCCTGAGGGTTCTTGAGTGTTCCTGAGCGTGCCTAGGAGCTTCTGAGTGTTCTTAAGGGCTCCCGAGTGTGCCAAAGTGTTCCTGAGTGCTTCTGAGTGTGCTTGGGTTCTCATGAGTGTGCCTGGGTGCTCCTGAGTGTGCCCAAGTGTTCCTAAATGCTTCTGAGTGTGCCTGGGTTCTCATGAGTGTGCATGTGTGCTCCCGAGTGTTCCTAAGGGCTCCTGAATGTGCCTGAGTATTCCTGGGTGCTTTTCAGTGTGCCTGGGATCTCTGGAGTGTTCCTGAGTGTGCTTCAGTGCTCCTGCGTGTTCCACTTCTTTGGGTTTTGATTATATAAAGAAACCTATATTTTTGATGTTTGCTAAATAAATTTACTGTTTTTTATATTACATCTGGTTGAATATCTAGTAATGGCTCAGGTGACGTCTATGGTGACCGCTCAGGTGAGTGCTCTAGTGACTGTTCTGGGGACTGTCTAGGTAACTGCTCAGCTGACTCCTATGGTGGCTGCACAGGTGACTGCTCTGGCAGCTGCACAGGTGACTGCTCTGGTGACTGGTTGGGTAACTGCTCAGGTGACTGCTCAGGTGACATGGTGACTGCTTTGGTCACTGCTCAAGTGAATTTGCCCACCAGCTGTGAATTCAGCCCCTGCAAGTGTACAGGAAGTTGGCGGACAGCCCACAGACACAGTGAGATGCGTCGATATACTCTTAAATATATGCTGAACAGACAAACCATGTGTATACACCGACCGATGGATGTGAGATACAGTACAACGGCCATTCACTCGAAAAATTAGATATATCCCCTAGTTTGTATTTAGTTCCAGTTGCATGCAGCAGCGGTGTTAGTGGGGGGCTGCTGCCGGCTGCGCTGCTGTTTGGGTCCCAGAACTGGTACAATGAAGCTAATAGACACTGGGAGCAGCGTAGTACGGTGACGATACTGCGTATGAGCAAAAGCCTGGGATCTATGGGCTGCGTTGGCTGCAGCCCATAGTAGCCTGCTAGGGCTGACAATCAGTCAGAGAGTGGCTTACTACAGGAAACCAGCTCTCTGTTCATCAAAGCCTGGACTGGCAGTCCCCTCAGGAAGGGAACACATCCCAATGGGACTGCCTTTAATGCGAGTGACTGACATGTAGTACTTCCAATAGGAAGTCACTGCAAGTCACAGTAAGCCAGTGCCATCACGGACGGCATCATTGCGCTTGTAGACCCAAGTCCTATGTTACCAAACCATGACCACAAGATGTGCCGGTGACATGGTGCCATCAGCGCCATCGCGTGCCCTGCCCACTGGATGATGCGTTTATTAAGAAGGCATCAAAACAAAGATAAGCAATGTGGGTTGGAAACAACTGGAAAGGAAGAAAACAATTAGAAACTGCAAAAAGGGAACAAGTTTACACTCATTTATTATGACAATAGGATTCTCCGGGCATTGATCCATACCGGCTCTGTTTATTCACATAACGATTTTCTGTCACGGTTTAAGTATGCCGTCACGTTGGAAATTAACTTACATTGCGGCAGCGGATGATGAGATATTGGCAGAGAGGGAAGAGAAAACTTTTATCTCTTCAACTTTCTCGGCGCGATCGGTTATTTTTTTCCCAGTTACAACAAGGAAAAAATAATAATTGAGAATTTATTGATCAGAGAAGAGGAAACCCGACTTGTTTCATAAAGGTCACACATGGCTAATTGGTATTTTCCTGAGGTGCTCATAGGGCAAAACAAAAATAAGTTCCAACAAAGTTACTGAAATGAAGTTGTCGGTGGCAAAGGGCTGATAAAGAAACAAACCCCCAATCTATATAGAATAAATGTAGATCAACTAAGATCTATTGCAAACCCATTGATTGCCAACATCTCTGTGAGATGTGCAAAATATCGCTATAAATGCCAGAGTCTCTCACATTTGTTATATAAATTCAAATAAAAAAAATGTTGTGTAAAAACAGATTATGTTCCCTATATAAGGTAAACATTACAGGTCATTATAATGAATAAAATGGTTTGCTTGGCAATTTTCACACCTATTTTGACAAATTCACTCAGCACTCAAAGGGTTAAGATAAACTAGGCCAAAAAATACAACAAAGAAAACATTTCAACGCTTGGCGTCAATATTTCCATCTGTGCCGTTTCACCTTCCGAGGACTGGAGAACAGATATGGGAACATTGCTAAGCATGGGCAAAAAATAAAATATAAAATTCACATGGAATAAAAAAAAAAGAAAAAAAAAAAGAATTTATTATTTCTGATAAATCCGATGCATCTGTTCAAGTAAAGTATGGGATTGTGGCAAATTAATCTATACTGAACATTATGTCATTTCATTCTTTGCTAATTAGTAGAAGCTTAAAGTAAAGTCAAGATTAAATACTGTCATTATTTTTCTCTCATATTTCCGTTAAATGAATAAGGGCTTATCAAACGTCACATTTTGCTGGAGTTCAATAGCGTACTTTTGTTATATACTGCAAACTGTTGTTGAGTTCCGCATATATGTTTGACAGTTACAATATCGACACTCATCATGCTGACACAGATGTCATATTAGTGGACTTTCAACATTCTGTTTTTCTTTCTCTGTCCCTAAACCCTAATGGCAATTTTAAGCCTAACACAATCCCCAACCCTGACCCTAGTGGGAACCCCAACCCTAGCAACAACCCTAACTGCAATACTATACATAGCGGGAACTCTAACGACAATCCTAACCCTAGCAGGAACCCCAACCCTAACAGATACATCAACACTAGCGACAACCCTAACAGCAATCCTAGCCCTCATGGGAACCCAAAACATAATGGCAATCCTTACCCTAACGGGAACCCCAATCCTATAGGCAAGCCTAACCCTTAAGTGAACCCAAACCCTAGAGGCAACCCTAATGGAACCCCAACCTGAGCGGCAATCGTAACCCTAATGGGAACCCAAACTCTAGTGGCAACTCTAACAGGAAAGCAATCCTAGCGTCAACCCTAACAGCAATCCTAGCCCTAACAGGAACCCCAACCCTAGTGGCGACTATAACCCTAGCAGCCATCCTAGCCCTAATGGGAACCCCAACCCTAGTGGCGACTATAACCCTAGCAGCAATCCTAGCCCTAACGGGAACCCCAAACCTAGTGGCGACTATAACCCTAGCAGCCATCCTAGCCCTAATGGGAACCCCAACCCTAGTGGCGACTATAACCCTAGCAGCAATCCTAGCCCTAACGGGAACCCCAACCCTAGTGGAGACTATAACCCTAGCAGCCATCCTAGCCCTAACGGGAACCCCAACCCTAGTGGCGACTATAACCCTAGCAGCAATCCTAGCCCTAACGGGAACCCCAACCCTAGTGGAGACTATAACCCTAGCAGCAATCCTAGCCCTAACAGGAACCCCAACCCTAGTGGAGACTATAACCCTAGCAGCAATCCTAGCCCTAACGGGAACCCTAGTGGAGACTATAACCCTAGCAGCCATCCTAGCCCTAACGGGAACCCCAACCCTAGGGCGACTATAACCCTAGCAGCAATCCTAGCCCTAACGGGAACCCCAACCCTAGGGGCGACTATAACCCTAGCAGCAATCCTAGCCCTAACGGGAAACCCAACCCTAGTGGAGACTATAACCCTAACAGCAATCCTAACGCTAGTGGCAACCCTAGTGGCGACCACAAACCTAACGCTAAGGCAAGAGAGGTTGGGGGAGCCCAGTGGCTTGGGAGAATGCTTGGAACATCTCCAAAATGATGAAAACTAAGAACCTGCTTAAAGGCCACAGCCTAACCAGAGGTCACGCCCCCATTTGTCTGAAACAACACCCCTTTTTATAGCGCACACCAGCAGCAGGAGGAGGCCTGGCACACCCTGCCAGTACAGCACCACAGTTACACTTGCAACGGGCAGGAGGAAGGAAGGGCTGAAATCAGTAGTTCCCTCGATACTTTTCTGTTGGCGGCCCCTCTGGGTCCCATCGGGCCCTTAACAGATGCTTATGTTGCAGTAAATCCGCTCCTGGCCCTGCACCTCTGTAACACTACAAGCGTCTCCCCGCTGTACCTGTGATGTGACTGAGACGCATATAAAGCAGTGTATTAATTAATTATTGGGCCAATTAGCTACCTATACCCAAGGGACGAACATTGCGGACAGCTAAAGTGACTTCTGGAATGGGAGTTAGGAACTGATTCAAAGTTGATCGATGATGTGCGAATTGGCAGATCAAGCAAGTACCGTTTGACTGTGCATGGGTATGGATCGTCACACGCACGCACGTGCGAGCCCAAACAGTGACATAAAGGGGGTGATTCATACCTGTTTACTAGGCCAAGCGAGCAGGTAAATGCCGAATGTGCGCCCCCCCACACCGAACGTCCGCCCCCCTTCCCCCATACCAAATCCGTTCCCTAGCATGCACGTGTGCCCGAACGGGAGAGAAAATCAATCGATGGTCACCATCGGCTATCTAGTCAGTGATCAGGTCTTACTACAGAAAAAAAATGTAAATGTTATTTTACATAATGAAGGCGTTTATTTAGCAACGGGTGAGTAGCAGAATTAGCTGCGCACAATGTACATTACAATGGCTGAGAAACCAGCTCAGTAAACAGCCTCACAGGACTCCTTACATGCAGAGCCCGAGGAGATGCTTTACTCCACCATCTGTCAATGAAAGAATCGCTGAGCCCGTGCGCCGGTCGCGCACAACCCCAAGGAGCCAGGAAGTAGCGTTTCCACTGGGATGAGTCAACTTTTATAATAGAAGTGCCGGAGGCTGAGTGAATTATATTGATATTCATTTTCCCGTGTTTTGTGAGTCACATGAATAGCGCGCTCTGTTTTCGGGCAGGAATCAGATCAGCTTTACTCCCGAGCTTTGTGCTAATGAGGCTCGCTGAGTCTTAAAGGGGCTCTTCAATCAGGAAACTAATTGTGTGGAAATGAAACAGCGTATTCCCCAAACCGTAGAAAACAGATTTGTATATTATTATAGGCGTATCGCTATTTATGTTTCCTTTTACATTATAAAAAACTTTAACGGACAGAATTTATTTAGCTTCGTAGCTCTATGGGATGCTAGGTCAATTGTATGTATTATTGTATCATTCATAGAGGCCCATTTATCATTGGCGGAATGTTAGCGCCCAGGATCGCGTTGTAAAATGTGATCCCGCCGGCGGGATGTATCACCCCCTGGGCGCAGGGACAGGGCTCCAGAAGGAACCTGTCCCTGCGATGTGCTGAGCCGGAAGCGCTGACCCCCCGCCGACCCCACTGCCCTGGCGGCAGAGCGATTCCTAGCCCATAGGCTACCGCCATCTCAGGATGGCGGCAGCCCAGGAATGCTAAGAGCTGCTGCCCAATGTTGATACATCGGGCAGCTTTGCATCCCCCATAGAAACCTATGGGGGATGCTGCCGGCGGTGCTGCAGGACGGATCACAGCCAGTATCGGAGATTCCTGCTGCTGTCCCTCCTACATACCATAGGGGATACATAATATTTGAGGCTAATCCCAGAAAATTTTCGTTTTCGGGGATTTAGCCGCAAATATTGATTGATAAATGGGCCCCATAGTCTGTATATACTCTGTATTATAGAAGCTTCGGGAGACACCTGATTTTTCGGTTAGTCCCCCCGCACACCTGGAAGAGCAGTTGAATCTCCCACATCCTGCCCACCTTCCTAGTCCTAATGTTGTGATTGGCGAGTAAGTAGGGAAGGGGCGGGGTTAAATACAGCAAATCGCATCAGTGAGCCCTGCATTCTGCTTCATTCACAAAAATCTGGGAAAAAGCAGGCGCTTGAGGGGAAGTCGTGACATCATAACCGCTGATCGGCGTAATTTTCACAAGCCTGTGTAAATCAATTTGCAGGCTTGCGCAGGGCGGGATTTCACTCTGGCTGGGCAGAGATTGCCTCATCAGCGCAGGTCTGAATAACCCCCAACGTGTGTACACACTAGCCAATGTGCACAGAAATATAATTAATGATATAATTAGCGTGCATATATCGTTAACAATAATTGGCTAATGCGTCCTTACCT
The DNA here is from genome assembly GCF_055691185.1 of Crinia signifera. Classification (NCBI taxonomy): domain Eukaryota; kingdom Metazoa; phylum Chordata; class Amphibia; order Anura; family Myobatrachidae; genus Crinia; species Crinia signifera. Next base: position 384,473,745 of record NC_139218.1, read on the forward strand.
TTAATCTTTCTATGCTCAGAGTCCCGGCACTTTGAAAAAAGAACAAACGCAAAACATCGGTTTTGCTGTGCCATCGATGGAGGAAAACCATCTGGTTATCCCCCATCGATGGCAAAAGTATTCAACATCAGCCATAAACCATCAAGGATATCGAATGGTCGATGGCATTCCCTAAAATACAGAAGGCCAGAAAAGCATGGGGTCAGGTGGTTAAGGTGACGCAAGGCCAAACCTAGTTATACAAACTTACCCGGAGAGGACAAAAGCCCAGAGAGGACCACCGGATCTTCAGGTCAGGGGGCGGGGACGGGGCTGATGACGGAAAGCCCCGCCCCCAATCCAGGCAAATGCTGCGATTCGCAGGGCCGCGAGTAGGGGGCAGGGATAAAATGACGTGAAATGTCGCTATTTGCATCATTTTAGTCCCGCCCTTGCCGCGGACCCGTGAAAAAATGGTAATTAGTGCGGTTAGAAAGGGGGGTGCGGGGGCTGGCAGGCAAAAGTGGGAGGATTGCCGACCTTCCCGGGGGGCCGGGAGGGGACCCGATTTTCGGGAGCCTCCTGGCAATTGCGGGAGGGTAGGCAAGCCTGTCTGCACAACGGAACCATACAAACAACATGAGATATAGGTGAACGACAGATTAGTGCACACAGCCTGCGGCCCAAGAAATCCCATTTGATATGTATATTTGGTACTTGTGAGTTATCCGGACGCCCGATTTCTAAATCGGGTCGGATCGGGACATCGCATCGCATCGCATGCGACCATCGGATGCGATGCGATGCGATGCGATGACCCGATTTTTCCATAGGAATCAATGTTAAAATGGACTGAGTCCATTTTAACATGGAATTCAATGGGAAAAAGGGGTCCTTTTCATACCCCTACTATCCAAGTGGGCATGGAGTTGGATATAAACCTGTGGCGAGCGTAGCGAGCCACCGAGCCCGAAGCGTGGCGAGCGTAGCGAGCCCCGCGAGGGGACACGGAATACCGTCCCCTCGCGGGGCTCGCTTCGCTCGCCACGCTTCGGGCTCGGTGGCTCGCTACGCTCGCCACAGGTTTATATCCAACTCCATGCCCACTTGGATAGTAGGGGTATGAAAAGGACCCCTTTTTCCAATTGAATTCCATGTTAAAATGGACTCAGTCCATTTTAACATTGATTCCTATGGAAAAATCGGGTCATTGCATCCGATGGTCGCATGCGATGCGATGCGATGCGATATCGCATCGCATCGCATCTGATTGTATGCCTTAACTTAAGGCATACAATCAAAAAATCGGGCGTCCAGATAACTCACAAGTACCGTATATTTATTTACTAAGGCCGATAAATAAACCATACAAAATACAAATTAACCGGAGAACGTCTCATCGGTGGTAGCGATTCCGGCCTCCTATCTGCTGCGGATAAGGCTCTACAGCGGCCCTTATGCACAGTTGGAAATTGCATTTTGAAATATAGAAATGCATTTCCTTATAGATGTAAAGATGGAAATGTACCTTTCAAAAGGTCATACTATAGGCAGGCTTTACGGCTCCCCACCACGGCCATTAATGTCAGCAGGGCACTAATAACACCAAGTGATGTTATACCATTGTGCTCGGGGAAACAAGGCAGAATCTGCAGCGTTGTCAGCCGCAATATACATAGAACAGAATTAATGGCCGCATTAAAAGCCATTTTAGTTCTCACTTGCCGGGAACGAGAGTCGTTCCAGGTCCCCGGCTCAGAACACCTTCCCGTCGGAGAATCTTAAACTGTCCTTTAATTCGAAATTAAAAGTCAGTTCTCCTTCACAAATTCCGTCCCGTGTTCCCCGTGTCCTATTTCCCGCGCTCGCCACCTGACTAGGCTGCACCGTTTACGTCTGCCTGAGATAAAGGCAATTGCGTGACCTAATCATGGGTTAGTAATTGTCTCATTGGCATAAAGGACCCATAGATCTATTTTGGGGGGAATCCGCGGCTGACTGAACATGACGCGTGGATCTGCGGGTGTTACAAGGAACCCGCGGCCAGCTCGTTGCTATAAAGCGGCTCCGTCTTGTGTGACAATCCTTGTAAATGAAATAATTGCATCTTGCGTTCCGTGCCGTTTGTTACGTTTTAAATACAAAGTCTGGAGAGAAAGACGCTGATTACTGTATTTTGTCGTTAATATTACATCTATGTACAAATAATACAATAATTACAATTAATTAGCATGGATAAGAAGAAGAGGGTCAAATCATTACCCACAACACTCGTAAGTGTCACATTATCTTTTCTTGTGTCGCTATAATTAAATATGGATTGCTTCAGTGACAATTTTGCATCGTCGCGTGGAAAGATGGCAATAACCTCCCAGTTCCAGGAATTGTTGAATCTACTGAACATATGGAGCAGGGCCGAATTAAGCCTTTTGACCTAACGCATGTCCACCCTACAGGGTCAGTCCCTTTACTGTAGATCTTCTACACCACGCCCCTATTAGTGCACACAAGGATGTTAGTCCACAATTCCTCAGCTGAGGAAAATGCTGTTGCACGTCCACAAAAACGCTCACGATGAAACACGCATCGCGTCACTACCGGCCTACAACCATCTTAGGGCCTTAACTTTTTATATTTACCTTTTAATACACTGGCCAGCATATTTGACATAGTGGTTGGCATTACTGCCTGACAGCTCCGAGGTTGTTATTCCGATCCGTCCCCTGCAACATTCGCACGGGGGACTGAGTTTTATCGTCTGCGCATAGGATTACGCAGTTGTGTACATGTGCAGACGCTCGGTGCAAGCAGGCACGATTTTTGGGGACATTCCCACGTCCCTCCCATGGCCGGCAGTGTCCCCCTCCCCAATCTGACAGAATAGACGCTGTGCGCATGCGCACAGCGTCTATTCATGACCAAAAATGGGGGGCGGCTTAATTTGCATAAGCCACACCCTCATTTGCCTATACCACGCCCCCTTTTCGGACGCTCTGTCCCTATTCTCTCATTGAGAAAGTTGGGAGGTATGCCAGCATTTCATGGGTGTTCTCATGGTAATGGTCAAGTGATGCATGATCCATTTGCATGCCTGCGGGGGATCACGGCGTGCGGGGGGGGGGGGCGGCCGTGCGGGTGGCATCTAGGGGACTCACAAGGTTGCTAAATTCACAGCCTTGCGAGTCAACCAGAATAAGGTCCTATGTGTGGAGATTTTATGTACTCCAATGTTTGCGTTGGTGTCCACTGGGAGCACCTCTCTCCTCCCGCACTCCTAGAACATATTGGTAGGTTAATTGCAGCGCCATAATAAAAACAGTACCGCTTGGATGGTCGCTGTAGCCTCCCCATAGTTACATCACCGGCATGGGGTGAATCATTAGGTCGACAGTAATTGGACGACAGTCAATTTGAAGCGATTCTAAGCGCCTTGAGTCCTGTTGGAGAAAGCGCGCTATATCAATTAAACCTACTTATTTACTTACTAATCTTGTCATTTTAGCAAATATGGTTCAATGCGAAATTATCCCTGCAAGGGGCGGGGTCTAATGACACAATAAGCCCAATCCTGCCCCTGTCACCACCCACCTGCTTCTCCTCTGGCGCCATCTCCTGGATTTAAGATTGTCAAGTATGAATATAGATTGCAAGCTCCATTGGAGCATGCTCCGTAAATACTGTAAAATACAAGATATTGTACATAGTAACATCCTTCTCAGTATGCTAATCACACAAAACCAAGAGACACCAGCCACGCAGGAATTAGCATTGTAAGCCGCCTGCGGTCTTGAAGGGGTTAAGAATTCTGTGTGTGGCACGGATGTCACAGATATACACACTTGACATATAACGCAGCTACAACACAGCACCTGGCAGGGAGGCGCGCTTAAGCGGCGTGTGTGTGTGTGTTTGTGTGTGTGTGTGTGTGGGGATTTCTCATTTAATTTCTGTTTCTGTTTAAAGGTCTAGAAGTGTATGGGGGTACTTAGCATAATTATACGCCGCTCCGTGCTCCTTTTCAAGCCAGATTAAAATATTTACACGAATATGAAGGCGCGACGCTGACTACCTTTGCTCAGAGGTAAGAAAGGGAGAGATGCTTTTATCTGACGACGGCTTGTGAATTCCTGATGTGGAGCCTGAGCCCGTCAGAGCTTCCTGCGCGGCCCTGATAACGGCGCACAGCCACCGCCACAACAAAATATGTCATTATTCCTTTTTGCAAAGTTACCAATGGATTTAAAGCCCAGGTCCCAATTAATGAACCCGTTTATGGAAACCCTTGTCCTTATCGGAATATAATCATGCATTATATAAAAGGGGGGGGGGGGGGAGCTTCCCAAAAAAAAATTTGGACCTGAAGATGTGTTAAAATGGCTGCAATTCATTCCTGGAGAGGAACGTCATGTAGACTTCAGTATAAACGTACCAGGCGGATTGTGGCGAGAAATGCAGGGGTGAGCTTGTGTGCAGGGTGGTGGCAGTGAGAGGACAGATCTATAGAGGGCCCTATGGTGAAATTACCCAACACTTAACCCACATTGTAAGATCCCAGAACCTTTGCAATCTGATGGATTTTGGAGGTCATTCCGATTGACCCGCAAAGCTACGAAATTCGCAGGGGAGCGAATGAACTAGAATCAGGCCCTTTATGCATTAGATAACACCTGTCCTTGTGTATCACTATTCCCCTATAGAATGTAAGCTTGTGAGCAGGGCCCTCCTTCCTCTATGACTATCTGTAACCGCCCAGGTTGTTTTTTCGCTGTTTCCGGTTGTAAAATGCAACAGAGGAGGAGGTACTAATTACCCAGACCCAGGTGTGAAGGAGGGGCCAGCATGGCCCTGGTCACCTAGCAGCAACTGTATCATCTCCTCTCAGTCCAGCACATGCTGCTGTGCGCTGGGATGCAGTGTGGCCAGGGAGGGGCTTATAGTGCTATTTTTATTTGTGATTATAAAGGAGCATGGCCACACCTCCTGTGATTAGGCCACTCCCCCTGAAAAGTACCTGGGCCCGGCCAGGCTTACTGACTACTTTATATGGACTCTTGGTAATATTCCTCTGCAAACCACAGACAGAGGGCTCAATACAATTAGGCACATCGCACCCTTCGCGCACAGAAGGACTGACCCCTATGTTTTTAACTTTACACCATACTTGCCTTCTTTTGAAAACTAGTTTCAGCGAGATTATAGTTGGCAGTAGAATTTTGCGCAGTGCTACATTAAGGGGTGTGTCATGCTCCACCCAAGGGGTGTGGCTAGTTCCATATATGGGCGTATATGTGCTTAAATCCTTGTTGCGAGATATTTCTAGATAACATTAGTATGTATATACTTTGGGAAATGTAGAACATATTGATAGTAACAGTTTTTCCTGCAATATCAGATTATTTATTTGGAATTATTTGCTGTGATATTTAGTTTCTTCTCTCTCAGCACAACATACATGATGATAAATGTGATGCCTATGCAATATATTCCAATTGAAAGCCTATCTGATTGTATACTGTATATTTATTTTCCCTAAAAAGGTAACAGCTGTGGTTAGGAGAAATCAGGGCGATTTCAAGACGATTCAGGGAGAGAGGGAGATTGCTCCGATTTCAGGGAGTCTCCTGCACAATGCAGGAGGGGAGGTAACTATGCTTTACACTGACTATTGCCGCAGGGTTAGGATCACTATAGGGCACAAATTCCCCAGGCGGTATTCAGCAAGCACACAACAATCTGTTACAGCTCGTACATTCATTTGTGCGATACATAATACAGGAGTTGGGACTGTAAAGGAGAGTAGTGGATATTGGAAAGGGGTGGAGTCAGGATTAATAGTTAAACCGCCCCTCCACCCCTAATAAAAAAAAGCCTAGGTCCACCCCTGCCCCACTTACATTATAGTGATGTCACTGATCTAATTTCATTGCATGTGGAATTATTAAATATAATGGGGTAAATTTACTAAGATGGGAGTTCTATTGAATATGGGGTGTTGCCCGTAGCAACCAATCAGATTACAGTTCTTATTTATTTGGCACCTTCTAGAAGATAAGAGATAGAAGCTGATTGGTCCCATGCTAGTAATTTTACCTCAATGAAACATACATCTATATAATAAAATTGATTGCTGATAAAAATGATGTCATCATTTTAGCGTGTTGGTGTGAACTTAGGGATGGCCATTGTTGCCATTGCCATCGATGATTGCCATCGATGGCAATTCTGCAACTGGCCATCAATAGTGCTTAACTATGCAATGGATGACCATTAATATTTTGACATATCGATGTTCATCCATTGTATTTGATTGAGTGGCTTGTGGGCCAATCAAACCACAGGGGGCGGGGCTCCACGGGTGCTGGGAGGCGGGGCTATGCTCCGTGTCCCGGCACTTTAAAAAAAAAAAAGCAAAACAATGTTTTGCTATTCCATCGATGGAGGGAAACCATCTGGTTCTCCCCCATCGATGGCAAAAGTATTCAACATCGGCCATGAACCATCGATGATTTAGAATCATCGATGGTCGATGGCCATCCCTATGTGAACTCTGATCCCTCCCCATCTGCGCCAGAGATGTCAGGCATTTGAGCTAGTACAGACATAATAGCAGTTAAAGTACATGTCTTTGAACCTTTGAGATTATAGCTAAGGGATACAAGAGGGACGGATAAGCCAAGTGGTTCTTATCTGTCACCAGATTCTATGGAACCTGCAAGGACATCTTGGAGGAGACCTAAGGCCTCATGTGATAGCCTAGAACGCGGCTTGTGCTTCAGTGAGGCTGCCGGCTGTTAGTGTTGAGAGACCAGGACATATTGCTAAAGCCCAGAGTGCAGTGCAGCTAATAGATGGCTCTTATTGTGAGCGCACATGTAATTCTGCTCCCTGAGTCCCAGCAATGTGCACCGTCCTTGCACAGGGCCGCGTGGAGATAACACAATATGCTTATCGCTGTACTCTTTATATAGCTCAGTACAATACAAAGTGGTGCTTGGGATGATAATAAGTGCTTCCCATCAGCCGTATCTCCGGCTGACAAATGAATAGTAGGTCCTTGCTGCCTCGCCGGCAATCATTGCTGGCCGATGTGGGGATCCTCCGGCACACATTGGCAGCGGCTAATGATGACAGCGGAGGAATTTCTCTCCTTGGAACGGCGCAGATAAGCAACACAGCCATTTTTCCTGATTTCTTTCTAATAGTTTCCACATTTGAGCAGTGCGAATATGGTAGCAGCCGGGGTGCAACCGCCAAGGGCACAAGGCTTGGCATAGAAGTTGCCGCTGCAGTCGACCTCCTATGCAAATATGAACCAATCACATTATTTTTCTTGGGAGGGGTCGGGGTCTAATAATGCGACAAGCCCGGCCCCCGCCCAGTTGCCACCAACTTGCTACTCCTCTCTGAGCATTTCCAGGAAAGGAAATGGTCAATGTGGGTAGGTATTGCCGGCTGTCAATGTCAATATTATGTCAGTGTCGACACTGTGAATGTTGACATTTGAAATTCGCAACATGACATCCTGACATTATGCTGAATGGCAACAAAATATACAGTACCACCCCCTTTGAAATGTGCTAATATCTGTCTGAGGATGTGGATGTTATGTGATAACATCGGCCCAATCCGATAAATCACTACATCATATAGATTAATTAATTATCGCATGCAGGGACAAACTGTATGGTAGATTTCAAGAAAGCTCTGACTCAGCAAATGCCTTCTGTAGCCTTTTTAGGGAATCTCTTGCAGAGAAATATGCAAGAGAACTCCCTCCCATTGCTGCAGCTACCGCTGCCTGGTCATACCTCCCAACTGTCACGATTTTCCCAGGACTGTACCATTTGTTTCTGGGGGTGGGGAATTCAGTGTTGGGGAGCGGGCAACGTGTGTATGAGTTGCGCCAGAGTTGCGCCTATTCCAGGAGACATAGGCTCTGGGGACATGGCCAGCAGCTCACAGAGCGCTGCCCATGCCCCCACGGGTGGCAATAATGGGATTGTAGACTTGCGGGAGTGAGGCCACGCCTCCTTTTTGATAGGTCACGGCCCCAAATTTCGAGGTGCCAGCCCCCTTCGGCATGCATGGGCAGGGCCGGTGTAAGGCTACTCAGCACCCTAGGCAAAACTACAACCTACTGCTCCCCCCATACTACCACCAATACCCATTTCCAACCCCTTAAGGCATAATTGCCTAACATTCCAGAATGGCAGGGAGGCTCCCAAAAATTGGGTGGTCCTCCCAGCCCCACCCCAGGAAGGTGGGCAAGTCCCCTGCATTCCTTGGCCCCCCTTTGCCACCCACAACAGAGTACAAGGAGAAGGGGGCAGCAATGGTAGGTAAGTAAGTCTCAAGGCAAAGTAGATAGGTGAGGTCTTAGAAGTTCCACAGCAGCCACCTACATTTAGTACAACAAGGATCCTCAGACATCCTTGATTTTTTTGATAGGCAGACTTGGTGGTGCCCACTTAGATCCCGGCACCCTAGGCAACTGCCTAAAGCTGCCTAATGGTAGAGCCGGCCCTGTGCACGGGAGTCCTGACCTGCTCATGTCAACAGTTGAAAGGTATGCACCTGGTGCTGTAAAGTGAGCTTCCGATTTGCAGTATCACATGTATGCACCGGGGGTTCGTGGCAGCAGCGGAGCACCGATCACTGGGTGTAGGTAGATTTTCAAACTGCTCCAAAAGCCCTTTATTACATTTAGGGGATACTAAAATAGTGTGAAAAGGGTGTAAAGTTATTGTATGAAAAACAAAAATGTGCCCCTTATTTATACCTCTCTAACACGAGCATAACGATATCACACACAGCACGACTGCATTCATTCAAGCTAGCGACTGCAAGCCTTTAAGAAAGCTGCCGCTGAGCACGTTATATGGATGGAAGGCTGGGTAGAGGCTTTGTAATAAAACCTCCAGGATAACTTGTGTTTATGAAGTTGTTGCCCATAAATGTTGTTTTGCTGAATTTTGCTGACATTTTATTTTCTTCATATGCTGCAGTTATGAAGCTGCAAAAACATCCGCCTCCAGAGCGAGGGTAGGCAAGTATGAATTGGCGAGGACAAGAATATTATGCATGTAGTCTGGGTCGCTAAATGCGGACGTGGGCATGGGTGTTCGGGAGGCGTTGCCAAAACCAATACCCCTAAAAAGACATGCAAATGGCCACACAGAAGGTGCCAGAGACTGTATCGGGCAGTGTTTCCAATAACAACTGACCTCTGGCCCTCTTAAAACTTGGACACGGGAAATTAGTACCCACCCCCCTGCTGTGAAAAAAAATGGCCACAGCATAAACCAATTAAAAAAGTATAGGCAATATTTCCATTTCCAAAGAAGACCAGGGCTGCCTACTTTTAAAGTCTCCCGGAGAGGAGACTGTCAGCAGCACTTCGGGGGGCGGGGCCCGATGTAGTCAAAGAGGGGCGGGTCTAAATGACATGATTTGCATCTTTAACTGTAGACTATAACTCCTCCCGAAATGAGGATGCAAATACCAGAGTTTCCTAGGTGAGCAGTGACTGTACCAAAAACATGCCCAACAAGACCAAAAACACTAACACATATCAGGAGCATGTAAAGGGGCTATTTCCTGGGCAATGGGGGCAAATGATGTCCCTGGCGAGAGGCAGCAGTCCTTCCTGTGCTGGCTTTATATTTATATACACACATACAGTATATGCTAAATCCTCACCTTTTTTGAGGTGAAGTACCACCAGTGACCACTAGAGGCCACTAGACCGACCAAATTACTGCTTAACTGAAAGTGAAACCAAAGTAATCTGTTTCAATCTTCCTGGACATTGCCAGAGGGAGCTGTGACAGCAGAGATTGGAGGAAGGAGCAGATAGGGACTAAGCAGCATTTTAACAGGCTTTTAATATATCATATTGCTCATTACAGACTGGACTAGGACCATATTGATGCGTTTGGGGGACTAAGTTAACCAAACGGGATCTGGAGGTTATTCCAGGGAAGTGGAACACGATAATTCAGGAGGTAAATCAGACAGTGGAACAGCTGAGCACACCAGCCAAGGTCAGGAGAACGGAGATGGTGCCGGATAATTGATATCACAAGTCACAGCCAAGGAGAAAACAGATTTATCAGGCGCGTAATAGTCCAGCAACACAAGTCCAGCAGGAAATGGAGTTCTCACCAATAAGGCAGGATACTAACTGGCCTGAGCAGTCGGCGCTGAGGACAGGCGCTTTCAGGACACGCCGAATGCAAAAATGCTACAGCGGACAATAATGCTGACACCATATACTGCACGCTGGGGTCAGGCAAGTTATATACTATACAGTGCTGTTACGGTTCTAAGGCATCCAATAAAATAAATGCCCAAAATAAACACATATATAATAAAGCAGACGTATATGAGACCATCACCGCTCTACTTTCCCCAGGTACACACTGATGGGGCGGTGGGGTATGTGTTTAATTTACCAACTGCACTGGGACACTGGGGGAGGGTGGAGGGGGATTCGGTATGAAATCCCGACGGTCAAAATACCGACAGCTATTGACCGACGGTCAAAATCCCGACATGGTCAAAATACCGACATTTAAAATCCCGACAAGGTCAAAATACCGACATATAGAATGTAGACAGGTGAAAAAGTCAACATGACGTTTTTCATACCTCCCAACAGTCCCGATTTTATCGGGACAGTCCCGATTGTCAGGGCCTGTCCCGATGTCCCACCCGCGGGCGGCAGTGTCCCGCGGTGTGGGGGGGCTGTTGGGAGTCCCCCCTGTCAGCTGCTAAGCAGCGGGGAATAAACGCTGTGCGCACGTCGGGTCAAAAAAAACAGTGAAAAAACCCATGTCGACCTCGCGACCTGCCGACTGAAAGTCATGTTGACTTTTTCACCTGTCTACATTCTATATGTCGGTATTTTGACCTTGTTGGGATTTTGACCATGTCGGGATTTTAATTGTCGGTATTTTGACCTTGTCGGGATTTTGACCGTCGGTATTTTGACCATCGGGATTTTGACTGCATCCCGTGGTGGGAGAGGCATAGGTGATGGGAGGTGACTCTGAGTGACCACTGCAGGAACATTATCTTCCAGCAGCCGACCACTCTGTGGGGCTGATGTATTAAGCCTGGAGAAGAGATAAAGCATCGGCCAATCAATTCGCAGCTGACATTTTCAAACAGTTCATTGGCTGGTGCTTTATCTCCACTTTGGGGGTTATTCTGGTTAGCACACCTAAGGTTGCTCAGAGCATACTAAAATGAGCTGATTGGGGCTCATTCACCAGACGTTTAAAAAAACATAAAGCAAAAAAAAATTTCCTCCTAAAAAATACCAGAGAATGACATAGAGGTTAAGTAATGGCATAAAAGAGATGGGTTCCATTGGCGGTAAATAAACCCTTTGTAGTGATCTCCGTGAAGAGCTCGCTATCGCCGTTATAGCCGATTATAATCCGTTCTCTACCTAAAATAAAACACTATGAGAGATTTACGCCCGGCACAGGGAGGGAAGAGACGCTTCCACCCTCGTTTATCTCTCGCATCCGACACGGAACGCCATTCTGCTCCTATATATGGGTATTTTACGGCGGCGGATGGAAGATTTCAGTGGCAGCCGAGGAGGGAATGGGCTCTGTGTGCTTCTATTTAACAGTCCGCGTTGAAATAAAGGAGAAAATAACAGCACAACGCACCTGTCATCATTCAGAAACAATGTGACACTGACCAGTGTGTGACAGAGAGGAGGATGAAGGTCCTCCCAGGAGTGGTATGGACCATTGGACAGATAGCAACTAGGTCGACATGCAAGAAGATCGACATGATTGAATGTCGACATGGATGAAAGTCGACATGAATTAGGTCATTAGGTTGACACAAGCATTAGGTTGACATGGGGAAGGACCCAGTCCAAAGGTCGACTTGGAGTTTTGTCAAGTTTTTTGGTCCCGAATGTCGACACAGTCGACATGGACACTGAAACATAGCACCACGTCCCCTCGCCTCACTTCACTCGGCACACTATTTTATTCTCCTGCCACGCCCTAGTGGATGGTGGGTTGTGGGTTTATTATGATTTTTTACTTTAACATCCATTTGGCCTCCAAATGGGAACGGTAAAGTGCAGTGGTGGCTTCAGAGGGGTGGCTGCAGCACAGATCAAAATGTATAAATAGGGGAGCCACACCCCCTGCCAGTGAGACAGTTTGGAATGGCAGTTGGTGTGAAATCCCCTATTTGTGCTGCAGCCCCACCTCCGGATCCGCCACTGGTAAAGTGTGCAGAGCACAGCAATAGCGGAGTGGGGGGTCCTGGCATGAAGCATGCCAGGACCCCCACTAAGTGGTACACTAAATGTATTCTGTATGAAATCCCAACGGTCAAAATCCCAACATGGACAAACTACCGACATATAGAATGGGCAGGTGAAACTGTCAACATGACTTTGGGTCGAGAGGTCGCGAGGTTTTTTTACTGATTTTTGAACAGATTGTCGACACAGTCGACATGGACACAGTTGGAGGTGAACCGCAGCCCCTCGCATCGCTCGCTTCTCTCGCAAAGCTTTGGGCACGGTGCCTCGCTGCGCTCGGCACACTATTTTATTCTCCCACCATGCCCTAGTGGATGGTAGGGCATGAAATACCGCCTGTCGGCATATGTCGGGTCAAAAAACAGTGAAAAAACCCATGTCGACCTCGCGACCTGTCGACCCAAAGTCATGTTGACAGTTTCACCTGTACATTCTATATGTCGGTATTTTGACCTTGTCGGGATTTTGTACTTGTCGGTATTTTAAATGTCAGGATTTTGTCCTTGTCGGGATTTTGTCCTTGTCGGTATTATGACCCATTCGGGATTTTGACCCTGTCGGGATTTTGACTGCATCCCCACTAAATGGGGTCCACCTGCTCAGGGGTCAACATTGAGAAGAAAAAAAGTGACAAAAATATACCTTTTGCTTGTGTAGACTTATTATTAATATTGACCTTGTACCTGTCAAGTTTTTTGTCAATACCATCCCAGTGCATGTCGATCTTTTGTCCATGTCGACGTCAACATTTTGGTGTTGACCTACACACTGTTTATCCCTCTGCTGTCAGCAGTGCGGGCCTAGTAAAGGTGTGTTTCAGAATCTGGGGACAGCCCAGCCCAGAGTGCCAGGCTGGTCCGCGGCATGATGTGGGCAACATTAAGGGGTGTAGATTTGTTGGGCTGAGACCATGAATCTGACGTTTTTTTTCTGGCACTAGGAAATGAGGTCAACTCCAAGCGCTGGCCAAAAGACAATGCACCCATGTGCCAAGTAACCCGTGTGCCATCTGGGGTGGCGCTGCAGTGGAAAAGGGCTGTGTCCCGGGTCTGACCTGGCATGGAGATGTAACCTGTACCATACTGTATTTGATATTTACTATCATAAATAAGATGATTAATATTAACAAACAATTGGGCCAGGGTAGATCTGAGTGTGGGGTATACTGTTTGGCCAGAAAGTAAACTTTAAAAAAGTATGGCGTTTGCTTGGTCTGCTGATAAGAATGGATTCCTCTCCTGGGTGTGCCCTTTGCCATCGATGGTTGCCATCGATGGCAAAAGTGCAACTGACCATCGATAGTGCAGAAATATTCAATGGATGACCATCAATGTATTTACATATCGACGGTCATCCATTTTCATTGATTGATTGGTCTGTGGGCCAATCAAATTGTGTGGGCGGGGCTTCGCAGGTACCTGGGGGCGGAGCTATGCTCCGTGCCCCAGCACCTTGGGGATAAAGCAAAAACGAAACTATTTGTTTAAGCTTGACATCGATGGTGGGAAACCATCTGGTTCTCCCACATCGATGGCAAAACTATTTGACATTGGCCATAAACCATCGATTTCTAATTATAGATGGTCGATGGCCATCCCTAGTGTGCAGATTGCAGCATCTATTTACAGCTCCCGGTGCATTCTGAGTGATGGTGCCCAGGGGGCGAGCTCGCCACTGCATCGGCGGATTTATCGCATAGACGTTGTTCTCTAGCTGAGAGTACCGTTCCTCAGGGATAAACAATATTCCATCATCTGGGGAGTGATACTAGCACTGTGGGGTTATTTATTATCCACAAAGACCAGCCAATCAGATGGTTGCTTTTATTATTAAACCTTAATAGTGTAAGCATCGTAGCCATAATGTGATTATTGGATATTAATGACAGCGTGTGTGTTTCGCTGAGCTGCAGTTTGTAGCCTGAGTCGGTGATTATATCAGGAAGCGGAACGTGTGCATTGGTTACACAATCTAGTAAGGTTCCCTGGGCGGGTTAATTGCCTGCACAGGGGTTACACATTCACTTTGTGTATTCATCTTCCTGGTGTTAATTAGTGTCACATATAATACTTTGTTATTAGGCAGGCTGAATATTGCTTCATTTAATTACTGGTGACTGTATCAATCACTGCAGTCAATATCACTCCCATGGCCTGATAATGCATGGTATTACCTGTGTGCTACATCCACCCCTTAATTGATTTGTGATATTTGAGTAAATAAATAGTATATTGGAGGTTATTTAGACCTGATCGGGTGTCTGCAAATTCTCAGGCCGGGCGATAATCGATAGAATGCGCATGAGCGAGGCCGTACTGCGATAAACTCCTGCTAAGTTTTTGATCGCCGGCCATTCGCGAAGTTGATTGACAGGAAGATGGGGGAGGTCACCGGACGTTTTCTGAGAGTGTCAGAGGAAAACGTAGGCGTGCCCAGGCATTTCAGAATTGACTTCGTTTAGCACCTTCTAAAAGAGAATAGCTCATATCTGAATGGTTGCCCATAGCAACAGACCATGTGAAGTAAGTGAAAGTAGTAAATCTCCCCGATAGTTTATTAATGCCCAGACACCCATACGGGGAGGAGGAAAAGCCGTGAACCGTGTGTCACTTACTGCTCCCTCCACCCTTCTATCTCTCCTCAGGTCAGGAAGCTCCATGAAAACTGATACCCCTATGTCTCTACCTGCACTGCATACCGTCCTGCTCGCAATTTGACTTCCTGGTTCTGCTGCTGCACAAGAGAGAAAGCTAGTGATGTCAATGTGCTCCGCCCAGGGGGAGGGGCCCTGACAAAAGGGGGCTCGGAGTACAGAATGCCTTGCACGCCCCACCCCCTTCTTAACTTGGTTTTCTTGTCCTTGAATCAAACAAATCTGGAGACAAACGATAATTACAGTTAGGAAAGACTGTTTTTAATATATGAGAATGAAATAGAAATAATATAGGAACCTACCCAAGAACTAAGGGAGCCTCCCTAATTGATAATCTCTCGGTCGCCTGAGATGCAAACGTCTTCATAACACATTAATTAAACCCTCACACTCAGGACACACAATTTAGAAAACAAGCTGGATTTGTGGATTTGCTCTATATCCTCGTGGATTAAGAGGTAATTGACCAAATATTTACTATTGTCTTGGCTGGGGCTTGAGGTGGCCCAGCCAGAACCTGCTGTCTGTCGGTACATGTTGGCAGGAGAGAGAGATCATATGAGGATCAGTCGGCAGCTGCCACTCTCACGTCATTTCAAAGCTTATAAACCCACTGCTGGAAATGGGTCAAAGTTTTTGAATAACTCTGGTACATAAAGGATTACTCCGTGGGTCAGACGCGCAAGTCCAAATTATCGGATTGAAGTTTTCCAGGTGATGGAAATGCTACAGAATTGGTGGATTCACACAAAAAAAAAAACATATGGCCGGTTCTGTCACTATATGTTTAAAATTGAATAACTGACGTGCTATGCTTTGTTATTTGAACTCTTTGACTCATATCAAAGATTCTCTATTTTCTAAATATTAAAATATTTTTATATGTCGCTGCCGATTCCCGGTCCATCGATGATTTCTCCTGCCTTCGCAAATATAAGTCAGAAAACTGACTTTTATTTGCGTGCGCCTGGCCGAAGACAGGGTTGGCGGCTTACGTCCTGCGACATCAGCCTCCTGCCCGCGTACCCATGGGGACACCCAGCGGTTTAATGGCGACACACATAAAACATTGGGCGTTTCCATGGGCAAGCAACATTCCCACCACCGTCCACCCCTGGCCCGCCCCGATGTTTGAGAAAAGCTCGGCGACTGCGCAAGTTGCCGAAGCCAAATCGCAAAGGGGACTGCACCAGTGTTCCCTCTAAGCTGTGCGCGTGTGCGCGCGCACACAACCTGCCGAGCGTGCGCACAGACATTCCAAATGAGCGCACAAAGCAGCAGTGGTCCACTTTTTGCTGTTGTAGACTCAATTAATGTGTTAACTACATTAACTACATTGTGTGTTGTGTTTTGAATGTTTAATATCATTTTAAAGTAAAGTTAACACAAATGCTGAACGTCATTTTCCAGTTATATATAAGTGACGCACAAAATTTTTAATTTCCTTCCAAAGTTGCACAGCCAAAATCTTTTGCCGCACACAGCCTTCGTAAAATTAGAGGGAACATTGGACTGCACGTGCGCATGCACAGTCCCTGAAACGGGGACGGAATCATATTATTGCGAGATAACTTGAATCACCTCCCAAATTTCCATTTACACAGAATTAGCAACCTCTAACAACTAGACAATAATTATTGTAGCAACCTTAAATGACAAGAAAGGACCAAATAAGCCTAAACAAGCTTGTGAACACTGCGACTACATAGATATAAAACAAAACATAGCTCACCTGTTCTAAAGATATCATTAAAGTAAACACTGTTATATTCCAAATCTTACCCCAAATGAATAAAAACACTGTTATCAGGAATACCGAATCTAAAAATAAAAATCATCCCCTCTCCGGGAACCAAACACAACCTAAAAGGGAATAAAACGCTCTCAATATACCACAATGAAAGCGAAAAAAAAAAAAAAATAGCCGTATAAAGAAAATCAGTCACGTAGTGCCAAGTGATGCCCAGCTAAACCATAAAGAAGAGGAAACAACACCTGTGCCAGGCAGCCTGCCTGCTGATTCCATCAATATACACCTTGCCACACTGCAAACCATTCCACAACCTTAAAGAACGCGGTGGACACGGAGCATATTTTTCACACATTCTCCCGCTGTGCCCATAGAGTGCTGCACCCTCTAATTTCATGGTCTACAGTACAACCATAAATACCTATCCTGCAAAACCCAGGACATTTCCATAGTTGGGTCTTTCACTACTACAGTATGATAAATTTGCCTGCTGATGTACAGTGAGTCAAAAAGTTAAATTAACAAAGCATGCATGTCAGTTATTACACTTATTCTGGTCCGCACGCAACGCTGCAAATTAAACGCCGCTTGCACGGCTGCCTGACACCCTTGCTCGTCGATTTTCCCTGCAAATGGATGTTTTGCATAAACGTACCTCTGACCCTTAAACCCATACCCGTCTCAAATAATCTATTGGTTCCATCATATAAATAGCACAATTGCCGAAACTCACGAATAGCAGGAACATTTATATTGATTTTATGTAGCGAGATATTACTCCCTCGATCATTATATATTCCCCATTTAAAGACCACTCGAACATATGCCGAGCATTACATTGTAAATAGCTATTGCATTCTGGGCGAAAGAATCCTTAGGCTTAAATATCAGTAGAACATAACAGAGAGGAAACATCTGTCCGGACGGAAAACAATACAACAAATAAACGAAATGCAAAAGAAAAGTATTTCTGCAAAACACAGAAGCGAGCCGCGGCAATCTCCAGCGCATTTAAGTTTACAGCCATTTACATCATTCATATGTTATGGCGAATTTACTAAATAAATCCGCCCACTGAACAGGAAATACAATCTAGAAAAGAAACAGGACATCGATACTATTCTTTTCCCCCAAAAAGCGGGTACGATGGATTTATTTGCATTGATGTTGCTGATGCAAATAGCATACATCTGTGTTTGTAGACACAGGAGAGAGGCAAGTCCACCCCCACCCCATCCCCCAGGGATCCGGTATATCTTCCCTCTGCAGAATCCCTTCCAATATCTTTGGCAAGCAGAGATTTTCTGTTTAATTTTTCAATCTTCATGTGAAGCTATGTCAAGCTGAGCTCCTGCTTTTACAGCTTATTTTCAATTGTGTTTTCAATCTGGGTTTTTCTGCCAACCTAGTGTTTTCCTCATCTCTGATGGATTTATCTGTGTGGCTAAAATTTAGCCAGTGCTTAAGCTAACCTCTACATCCAACTGCTAGGAAAATTATAAATCTGAAGAAAGCAGAAAAGTCCCCGGAGGAGATGCATAGCGCTAACAAGAGAAAAAATATTTTCCTCCAGGTCACAGGTAACCTTGGCAGAGATAATTATTAGGCAATTAGTATTCGCTGACCTACAGTGATAGTCTGAATTGTGTGTCGTCTCTGGTAGTATTTGCACACGACAGAATATAATTGCGTGTTTTCTGCAAATGTAATGTGTTTTTTTTTTTAAACCTGAAAACAACAAAATCTTTTCTAGCTTAAAAAGCAAAATAACTGATTAAAGGCTTAAGAAATAGAGACTGCGTGAGAACAGCAAAAAGAAAGGTTCCTTTTTGGGTGGGTGTACACCAACCACTAGGTGGGAAGTCTGCTACACTAGTCACCAGGTGGTCATTCTGCTGTGCACTAGCCCCCAGGTGGGAAGTCTGCTGTACACAAGTAACCAGGTGGTAATTCTGCTGTACAACAACCACCAGGTGGTAATGCTGCTGTACACTAGCCACCAAGTGGTAATTCTGCTGTACACTAGCCACCAAGTGGTAATTCTGCTGTACACCAGCCACTAGATGGTCATTCTGCTCTACACTAGCCACCAGGTGGTAATTCTACTGTGCACTAGCCCTTAGGTGGGAAGTCTGCTGTACACAAGTAACCAGGTGGTAATTCTGCTGTACACAAGTAACCAGGTGGTAATTCTGCTGTGCACTAGCCCCCAGGTGGGAAGTCTGCTGTACACAAGTAACCAGGTGGTAATTCTGCTGTACACAAGTAACCAGGTGGTAATTCTGCTGTACAACAACCACCAGGTGGTAATGCTGCTGTACACTAGCCACCAAGTGGTAATTCTGCTGTACACCAGCCACTAGATGGTCATTCTGCCCTACACCAGCCACCAGGTGGTAATTCTGCTGTGCACTAGCCCCTAGGTGGGATGTCTGCTGTGCACAAGTAACCAGGTGGTAATTCTGCTGTACACTAGCCCCCAGGTGGTCATTCTGCTGTATACTAGCCGTCAAGTGTTAATTCAGCTGTACACTAGCAGCCAGGTGATAATGCTTCTGTACACTAGCCACTAGGTGGAAATTCTGTAGTATACTTGCTGCCAGGTGTTAATTCTGCTGTACACTAGCCGCCAGGTGATAATGCTGCTGTACACTAGCCACCAGGTCATAATTCTGCTAGACACAAGCCACCAGGTGGGAATTCTTCCATACACTAGCCACCAGGTGGTCATTCTGCTGTACACCATCCACCAGGTGGTCATTCTGCTGTACACCATCCACCAGGTGGTCATTCTGCTGTACACTAGCCACCAGGTGGTAATTCTGCTGTACACCAGCCACCAGGTGGTCATTCTGCTGTACACTAGCCACCAAGTGGTAATTCTTCTATACACTAGCCACCAGGTTGTAATTCTGCTGTACACTAGCCACCAGGTTGTAATTCTGCTGTACACCATCCACCAGGTGGTCATTCTGCTGTACACCAGCCACCAGGTGGTCATTCTGCTGTACACTAGCCACCAGGTGGTCATTCTGCTGTACACCAGCCACCAGGTGGTCATTCTGCTGTACACCAGCCACCAGGTGGTCATTCTGCTGTACACTAGCCACCAGGTGGTCATTCTGCTGTACACCAGCCACCAGGTGGTCATTCTGCTGTACACTAGCCACCAGGTGGTCATTCTGCTGTACACTAGCCACCAGGTGGTAATTCTGCTGTAAACCAGCCACCAGGTGGTAATTCTGCTGTACACTAGCCACCAGGTGGTAATTCCGCTGTACACCAGCCACCAGGTGGTCATTCTGCTGTACACCAGCCACCAGGTGGTCATTCCGCTGTACACCAGCCACCAGGTGGTCATTCTGCCCTACACCAGCCACAACATGGGACGTCTTATACCAAACTCTGGTGTCTATTTACGAAGCCTTGGATTGAGATAGAGGCGCGATCCTTCTTCTGAAACAGGTTGCATCTTGGGAATGGTACAGTAAAACTGTACGATGGTCCTCATCTATTAATTCTAAAACTATGAAAAGTTATTAACTCTGAATTATTTCACAAGATTAATCTTCTACCACATTTACAAGTGTCAGAATCAATACCATTCATATCGTATGCAAAGATGTCGCGCTGCAAAAAATTAATTCCTCTTAATTCCATGTGGCGCAAACTAATGTAAATGGGATTTCAATGCAGAGGTGTCGCCCTTTGTGATCCTGGAAAATTCCCATTTAAATATTTTAATTTCACATTTCAATGGTTCTTCCAATACTCTGTCTGAAAGGCCAACTAATTTTTTTTTAAATATGATTTTATAGGTATACACAATGGTATACAGTTGAATGGTTGACAGTAATAACCACAATGTCGACATCAGAGCGTCATCATATTTATAACTGTTGACAGGCAATAGGTCAACATCCACTAACTGGAAACAGTTTAGGATGCCAATAGTGAGGGTTAGTTATGTCTGCAGATGCAGGTTAGGGTTAGGCTGTGGGGGAGAGGCCTTTATGGTTAGGCTGTGGGAGAGGGGAGGTTAGGCTGTGGGGGAGGGCAGTTTAGGGTTAGGCTGTGGGGGAGGGCAGCTTAGGGTTAGGCTGTGGGGGAGATTAGTGTTAAGCTGTGGGGGAGGACAGGTTAGGGTTAGGCTGTGGGGAGGTTAGTGTTAGGCTGTGGGAGAGGGGAGGTTAGGGTTAGGCTGTGGGGGAGGGCAGGTTAGGGTTAGGCTGTGGGGAGGGCACACACAGTAGTTGTTAATGGACACTATTGTGTCCATTCACACGGGGCGGCCACGGCCCGGCCGCCCGGTTGCTGCTGGATCCCACCACTGGAAGGGACGGCTGCCGGGCTGTGGCCATCCCTACCATTGTAAACTGCTGTGTGCGTTATGGCTTCCTGGCCGTGTGGGATTTCGCCGCCCAGCAGGAGCCGGAGCATGTGAAATAGCCCTTAAGCTGTGGTGGAAGGGAGATTAGTGTTAGGCTGGGGGGGTAGGTTAGGGTTAAATTGTGTGGGAGGGGAGGTTATGGTTAGGCTGTGGGGGAGGGGAGGTTAGGGTTAGGCTGGGTGGGATGTTAGGGTTAGACTGTGGGTGATGGTAGGTTAGGATTAGGCTGTGGGGGAGGGGAGGTTAGGGTTAGGCTGTGGGGGAGGGGAGGTTAGGCACCAGTGGGATGTTTAGGAATAAGGTGAGAACATTGCAGCATTGGAGAACAGCACTAGGAGTTATGGTCACATAACGGGACCCAGAAATGTAGTTGGAAAGAAGCCACTAGACCACCAGGGACTGGTTGTTGACAATTCAAAATATCAATATATCCTGGTAAACATGATAAATGTTGACAGTGTTGAGCAATCATTCCACACCCAGGACGTGGTCAATACAATGTGGGGGGAGGAGGGGCTAAGGATACATCTCCAATTATCCTTTGCAGAATATAGTTTATTGGATACAATGGCTTAGGCCAGTGGCTCCCAATCCTTGCCCTCAAGTACTACTAACAGTTCACGTTTTCCAAGTCATTTCAGTCGTGCACTGTGTCACATTAGAACAAAATAAAAAACCCAGGAGACCTGGAAAACATGAACTGTGGGGAGTACTTTAGGATCAGGGTTAGGAACCACTGGTTTAGGCCATATGAAGATGGCATTACCTGCTGGGGCCATGCTCAGTATATTTGGCATAAAAAGATATGGGGGCTGCTTTTTGTGACTGAAAATGGGAGGGGGGTTTATTCAGCACAGTCTCCTTGTGTGTCTTGTCACCTCATGTTACATCTAAGATGCATTTTTTTGGCAACAAAGATACTCAATGCTGGGTGAGTCTCGGGGAACCTGGATTGCCAAGAAGGGCTGTTTGGTGACACTGCAGCAAAGACGTATGAGGAGGACACGTGTGTATGCATCCATGGCATCCTAAGGGTTTGTGTGTAGCCCCGAAAACAGGTGTTTTTAGTGAATATACTGTAATACACATGTTGTTTGATAAACATTATCCTGAGGCTTATTTATATATTATCTATGTTTTTTTGTATATGTGCCTCTGTGGGCCCTTATCATTATGGACCCTTTTCTCTGGGGACCCTTGTCAATGGGGACTCTTTTCTCTGTGGAGTGGACCCTTGTCTCTGTTGAATCTTTTTCTTGGTGAAGTGGACATTTGTCATTGTGGACCCTTGACTCTGGAGTGGACCCTTGCCTAGCACATGTGCTAGCTGGAGCCACCGGAGAGGAAGGGAAATGGGTGGGAGGGCACCACTGTTTGTTTTGCCTCCAGTGGCCTGGTAGAAACCTACTCTTCTGCCCTGATCTCTGTGGACCCTTGTCTCTGTGGAACCTTATCATCAGGGACCCTTGACTTTGTGGAATCTTTTTTTCTTGGTGAAGTAGACCTCTGTCATTGTGGACTCTTGACTCTGTGGAGTGGACCCTTGCCTAGCACATGTGCTAGCTGGAGCCACCAAAGAGGACGGGGACTGGGTGGGAGGACACCACTGTTTGCTCTGCCTCCAGTGGCCTGGTAGAAACCTACTCTTCTGCCCTGATCTCTGTGGACCCTTTTCTCTGTGGACCATGCCTACCGATAAGTGCAGGACTAGGGTTAGGCACAGTATTAGTCCTTGTTTTGATTTATAAACCATGACCTGACCATAACACATTTATTCTACTCTCCCATCTTCCACATCTCTGAAGGACAATTGCAAAGGGCATTTATGAGGTCGGGCTCATCAATTATTTTGGAAATAACCTATCAGTCAAGCTGGATGCAGGTTGCCATGATAGGAAAACAAATAGTTTCCCAGCATAGACTTGAACATAAAGTATTTGGCCATCTTCAGTAATAACTGTATAACTGAGCACGAGGCTGTAGGCACAATGTGGGTTCAGTAATACATTTACCAATCTGTAGATCTGTTTGAAGCCATGGAAATCCCAGTAGGTGAGAGAGAAATGCAGCGAGGAAAGCCACGCTTCCCTGCTCCCCTGGCTCTGATGTCTAGATGTGATCTGTGAATAGGGAACCATACTTGCTTCTGAATGCAATGGGTTCAGCCAAGCGTTTGGTGTGCGCTGAGCAGTGCTATAGAGTTACCAGATGAAAAAGAAGAAGGCCTTTCTCTGCCACGGCCCATGCAGGAGGACAGACAGAGAGAGAGAGAACCCTGCTGTGTTCCATGTGGAATATGATGTCATGCGCACAAACCTATTAAAGTTCCTCTCATGCTGCTTATAAGGACTTGCAGTTACTTGTTTGATAGCTGCGGTGCCACTGGTGTAGCAAATATACAGTAGGGCCTGTGGCCACAAATAGATGTGTACACCTAGCGTAGAATTCGCAGCTGAGCAAAATGTCCGCAACCATTCGTTAGACTCTCACCATCGAATGATTTTTACACTGGTCACCGCTCATCGTAAACTCCAAGTAGCCAGGGACTTACTTGGCTGGTTACCACCCCCAGACGTTAGCTTCCTGTCAATCACCTTGCAAAGGGCTAGCGCAGGAAAAAAGTAGCAAGTTTTTATCGCTGTCGGGCATCGCGCACACACAAAGCGGCCCAGGCGCATGCGCAGTGTCTCGATAATTGTCATTGTAATCAGATCTGAATTAGATGTACTTTCGGCCTTGAATTCTTTTACCACTGAACAAAAAAAACACAGCCACATGCTTTGTTTCCATTGCTTTTAGTCAGACCCAGGCCCGGGTTACTTTGGGCAGGGTTACCTGTGAGTAAAAACCCTCCCATGACAAGGCCGCTGCTGCTGCTGTCCTCCATGGGCCTTTTGATGAAGCATTTGATGAGCTCCACCAAGCAGTGCTCAGCACAAGCCGCTCAGTCTATAACCTCTCGTACAAAATCTCATGGTACTTCGTCAACTCCCAAAAATGCACTGCACACTTGTGCAATCAGTGTGTCTTGGCTCCTGATGCTCAGCATCATTAGTCATTGTCACATTGGCAGATAGGTGAAGCTGCAGCACTACCCCACTCCCATTCACATAACCTTTTTTTTTTAAATACATGCCAACCATAGGGTGCCCCTAGATAGAGGGCCCAGGGGTAATATTTTTTATCTATTTTTTTTGTACATCTGCAAATCAAATAGTTATTTCATCAAATTCTTTTGATGCGACGGTCAGTCATTTGATGATGGGCTTCCGATGTCCATCCCTACTCTGGCACTGGAAAGTGGGTGTGGCTTCATAAGAAAGAGTTGGGTTTGCACGAGTTGGAGGTGTGGTTTGCACAGATCAGGGTAGGGCTTATTTTGCCTCGCTAAATGCTAGAAGTAGGACAATAATTAGGAGAATCCCAATGAATGGCTCCTAGCCCTTTTGCCTGCCACCGATGTGATGTATTTCATGCAGAGTTTAGACTGTAGCCTATAATGCATTATAAATTCTACTGAATGTTAAAGAATCACTGACTTTTCAAATATATTTTTCCTCTTGAAAATGAATATATTAGCAGCTACCCTGAGCATAAAACAGGTGATAAATGACAGTCTGTTGAGAAGTGAGGTATCTCAGCTGCTCCTGTGACACTTGCTACTAAAATAAGGATTTTGGGCCTTATTCTGGTTGGAGCGGCCAAACGTGCGTACGTTCGCTATTAACGTACGCTATCCGTACGCGGCCGTTGGGGTTAAGTCCACCCACAACTCAGCCGCATACGTACGGCCAGAAACAACGTCAAAGGGGAGTGGCGTACAATTGAGCGTACGCCAACGTACACGGACGGGCCAGCCCTTACACTTCGACAACTGGCGTACAATTGAGCGAACACCACCGTTTACGGACGTCTCTCGTCCGTCTTCCCACCGACTTCTTGCGGAGATCTGAGCGTACGCCAGCTTGCACGGACGGGTCCCTATTGTTTTCAATAGAAAAGTCAGCTTATGTCACCGCTCGTGAGAGTGAGCGTACGTCCGTGTACGCTGACATACCCTTCATATATATGGACCTGCAAATCTTGCCTTTCAACTATAATTATGAAAATTAATTAATTGATTAAATTAATTAATGTGCAAAATAGTGGGCATGGGCTTAAAACATTGCTGAAACATCCTTTGTAGGTGTTAGATGTGGTTTATGTTATTGTATCATAAATACAAAACCTATGTTTGTATTAGAGTGAACACGTTGACACATGTCGACTTGTGTAGATTGAGTGTGCTACTGTGTAAAGTCTATGAAAGCACGTAGTGAATGTGTCGAACTGTTTAACAAATACCTACCTTAGCATATATAAGCAGGTCTTACAAAGATTCTTACCTTAAATTAAACAAACCTTTAAATGTAGAGAAGTATAGAAAGATAAGCTTCCAATGTGTTAGAGTGCTGTGTGTGGCTTGCAGGTAGTGAAATCATGGTTTGGACTTAATAGACTGCAGCATTGCTTATTACATTCAGGTGTATGTGTTTGAGTAGTAATCAGCGTAAATTAGCTAACCCAGGCGCACGCTGGCATGCGGTATCTGTAGGGGTGGTTTGAGATGGCGGTTGGCGGCCGCCTGTTTTGTGTCCGAAATGAACGGTGCTTTAGTCGATCGTGCGGTAGTAGCACCGCTCATTTTTGGTGCACACCCCCGTGTACACCCATATTTACGCCCATTTTCCCTCATTATTTCGGCCGCTCCCCTCATCACGCCCCTATGCCGCCCCCAATGCCCGTACACTCGCGTATAGGTTTTTTCGCACGTAGAGACCCGGCCGTAAGCGTTGTGGAGTGTTCGCGCCTGCGCATTAGCGAATGTACGCATGCGCAGATCATAAAAAATCCCGGGACGTACGCGTACGGCCCGGCCGCTCCAACCAGAATAAGGCCCTTTGTTTTTAGGAAGTTTGAGTAGGCTAGCAAATTAACAAAGAGCCTGGGAGCATCACCTGCCGTCATTACTGTATGCACCGTACTGTATGCAGCGTGTATATAATGTACATTGGGGGCATCTATGGAACCCACTAATAACGCTATCTGGCCCATAGCAACAAATGACCAAGGTTGCTATGCGTTATAGCACCTTCCCCCTCAGTCACCCGTGTACCAGTCTTTATAAATACTGTAACTTTTGTCGCTCCTGCTCCCATTAAAAACATCCCTCCAAAAATGGCCGCTGCCTCACAACAGACAGTTATAGAGGATACCAGAGGAGGTGGCGGCTTGACCCTTGGTAAAGTATATATGAGTTCATGTTTCAAGCAATGACTGGAGGAGAGTGGAGATATTGGGGGTTATTCTTATCCATTTGGTTTTCCGTGCATTCGCATGGAGGACCGATGTTGCACGTCTGCGCAGGATCGTTTCTGCGCATGAGCAGACCTAGGGTGCGTGCACCCACGGCGAACTTTCGGTTCGCCGGGTGCATGCACCCTACACGCTGCATGGGGGGCGGAGAAGGGCGGGGGGGGGGGGCCGGGCTGCCCCGTTAGCGTATGGAAACGCCCGGCGTTCCATGGGCGCCCAGGGTTCTCATGGTAATGAGACGGTGACGCGGTTGTGAGGGGCTGGCAGCTGACATCACTGGGACATTCGCTGGGTGGAGTTTGGTGGATTTGCAAGGCTGTGAATTCACAGCCTTGCGAATCAACCAGACTAACCCCCATTGCCCACAGCAACCAACCCGTTTTAAAGAAGCATTTATGAGGTAAAATCTGTTAAAAAAAAGGTCATTGCTGATTGGTTGCTATGGGCAACTTCTCAACTGGTCCATTTCTCCACTCTTTTCACTGCTTGCAACCTCATGGTGCCGAACAAGATCACAAGTCAACCATCCATTGGCACATCTATAATTATACTTACCACTGCGGACTCCCACAAAGATCACTGGGAAAATGGTGCGGTGGACATTTTTCCCAGAGATTTGCACATGTGAAGTCAGCAGGAAAATGGTACCAGCGCCATGTTCCTGAAGACCTGTACAAAGCCAGAATCTACTGCTCTGCCAGAACGGGAGGGGCTTGCATGCAGCCTGAATACTGGCCATTTCCTTTCTTAAACCACCCCCACTATAAACACAGATCTCCACCTCCACACAGCTAAAGGCTGATCAGTCTGACACTACAGCACAATAACAAAATGGCGACCACAATGTAAATGACATTGCACAACCTGCCTTGGGGTCCCCCCCAGCTTCGCCACCGCCCCCTTCCCTCCCTCCCTGCGGCGAACAGCCTGTCGACACTGCAAATCTGGGTCATGTAGACGACACTGGCAGCTGTGGCTAAAATGACGCCAACCCATAGATATGCATGCCAATTACATGTCACGCTTGTCAATGTCCCTAATTTCCAGAGACAGCAGCGGCGTAACTATAGCACCGCAGCCCCCGCCACCGCGGGGGGGCGCTGTGCATGTGGGGGCGCCGGGGGCTGCGGTGCTATAGTTACACCCCCCCCCCAATCCCCCGCAGACTTACCTATCTCGCTGGTCCCGGCGGCTCCATTCTTCTGCTGAGGACCACCACAAAATGGCCGCCCCCATATAGCACACTGTTCTCTGAAACTGTCTGCTGTATGGGGGCAGCCATTTTGTGGTGGTCCTCAGCAGAAGAACGGAGCCGCCGGGACCAGCGCGATAGGTAAGGCTGCGGGGGATTGGGGGGGTTTGCATGGGCGGTGGGGCGGCGGGGGGAGGGGGTGCTTGGCGGGGCGGCGGCGGCAGGGGGAGGGGGTGCTTGGCGGGGCGGCGCTAGCGGGGGGGGGGGTGCCCCCCCCCGCTAAAGGGCGCCCAAAACTTAGCTATGCCACTGAGAGACAGTCATGGTTTCAAATCAGTCATGTTGCTGTTATTTGCACAGTAATAGTCACCTTCTTTTGCTTCTTAGATGCTACTTTTACTACCGAGCCCTATTCTGTGGGCTGCATAAGGAAACGGACAGTACAGGAGGAGGAGAACTCAATATGTTGTTATACCCTTTATATTCCAATCAAGGACATGACGTTCTAGGGATTGCGGAGCGTAAGGTCCATTGAGACTGTATGGCGTGTGTCACCTAGATACTTGGCTTACAAGAAATCATTTCAAATTGGGCCATGTGCATCTCCAGACGTATCCTGAGACCCCACAAATGTAGGCACAGATCCATTGCATTGATTCCCCATCCCCTATGTATACGCCGGAGGAACAAAGAGACCCATTTCAGCTAACAGAAAGCGCATTATTTACTATTTTGGAAATATTTATTCTATTTATTACTCCTATGATTCGGTCTTATTTTGTAGGAGGGAAACAGCATACCAGGTAATCAGCATAGGCAAGGATGGTGACGGCATTGCAGCATACAGGTGTCACAGCATAGTACAAACTCCACAGCATGTTCTAGTGCAGTGGTTCTCAAACTCGGTCCTCCGGACCCCACACAGTTCACGTTTTCCAGGTCACCTGACAGGTGCACTCATTACTAACTGACACACTTTAAAAGTAGAGCACAGGCGTTGCTAATCAGCCCAACCCTGATCACATCAGTTTTCCTGCTGCTCTAAAACCTGGACCGAATCCACCACATTACCTTCATATGGAGGTATGCTGTCCCTGCCGCAATAAATATATATACAGTTCCTTCCCCCTCTCAGGCGTCTATATTAGCTGCGTACGTCATATCTAGAACACCTACTGGAATACGGATATTATCGGAGACACAGTCCTGACCTAGAATTATCTGAGAGAATCAATAAACCAACAGACGTTCCCTTACACAAAAGAGGTAATAACAGAAATTTGCTATGCACCCTGCACTTCCCATCCTTATTAAATGACACTTTGCGGAGCGTCTCAGCGCCGGAGATGGCTGATAATCCTGAACAATGCCCACTGTACAATACATTTCAAGCATCTAGATTTCGCACACGAGAACGTTATCTTGAGAGCTTGTTCTATGATGCATTTTTGTAAGACGCAGTATAACATATAGCTATTTAATAACTTATTGAAAGATTGATACAGAATGAATAGACAGGCGGGTCAGAGCCTTCTCTTGTATCGTTACTGGTAAGAAAGAAAAAAGCAATTATTTATGACGGACACCCAGGCAATCAATAAAACTGATAGGTTGGATGAGTATCTAAAGGCCCATACACACTGGGCGACTTTGAGCTGAAAGTTGCTCAACACAGCAGGTTTGAGCGGTTTTAAGCTCAAAGCCGCCCAGTGTGTATACCAGCAGATGAGCGGCTTTCAGGACGGCTTTGCATAGCGCTCCGCAATGCAACGCCGTCCTTCCCCCCTCCGTCGGCGCCGCGCAGGAGTAAAGCCACTCAGTGTGTATGCACTGAGCGGCTTTCCCCCGCAGCGATGAACGCGATCATCGCTGTCCATACACGCTGGGCATAGTCGCCCAGTGTGTATGGACCTTAAGATTGAGCCACAGCAACAATCTTAAACAGGCAAATCTGTAAACCCGTCATGTCACATCCACAACTAAGCTAATTGGTCACAGGGCATATATGACACAGTGTAAAAGTATTACCAAAAGTGGGAGGACCGCGGTCAGTGCCGGTATGAGCAAGAATATTAACCCTTTGAGTGCCAATGTTGCTGAAAATGCCAGCGTTGCTCACAGCGACTGTTCTTGTAGTATACAGGTGGGAAATTTTCTTCAAAGGAAAAGAAGTACTAAAACACGAGGACATGCACTGAAACTGGAGGGAGGTAGGTTCAGGGGAAATGTTAGAAAGAATTACTTCACAGAAAGGGTAGTGGATAAGTGGAATAGCCTCCCATCAGAGGTGGTAGAGGCTAAGACAGTAGAACAATTTAAACATGCTTGGGATCGGCATATGAATATCCTTACAAAGAAATAAGGATCAAAAAGGGTTGAGTTTACCTGAAGGGTAAAAAAGGGGCAGACTAGATGGGCCAAATGTTTCTTATCTGCCGTCAAATTCTATGTTTCTATGTTTCTATATATAAATACAAATACAGCCGAGCCAATTAATTGAAGTTTACATATTGTACCCATAAAGGGAGAACAGTCGCTGTGAGCGGCGCTGGCATTTTTAGCAGATATTTTGAGGATCTCTCACAGCGACGATGGCACTAAAAAGGGTTAATACTGGGCAGCAATTGGGGTCATTTCTCCATATTTTAAACAACACGTTCACCCCTTTCTTGAATAGTGTCACTTTAGCCAATGCTTTGGTAAAGGAGTCTAGTTGGCATTACCTGTAAAGCCTCCATGTTCAAAAATGGATCCTGGTATTTTCCAAGATTGCTCAAAAACCACTGCACAGACTATTTTAATGACGGTAACAATGCATTTGCCACCATAAGCAAGCAGGTATTCTATAGGTAGGGCAGCAATGCACCTCAGACACATAAACAACAATCTGGACAACCAGCGAGAGGCACCAAGCAAAGTCGGCCTTAGCTAATTTGAGGTCTCCTAGCACCGTTGCTAGATCCGCCCCTTACCCATTGCTCCTTATTCACATTACACCACACTTTTTCTCCTTATTCACTCTGCACCACACAGTAATACCCTTTATACAAAGGCCCATGGGAGGAGCATCTGCTACAGCTGGACATGAACTGCAGCCCTCTTCCAGGGCAGGTGGCCATTTTTGTTACTGTCTACTGCTGCCTCCACTGTCTCTGCACCCGCGCTGCTGACTCAGTTGTATGAGCTGCATGCCCCTAGGTATTCTGAATGCCCTAAGCATTTGCCTAGTTTGCCTATGCACCACCTACGGTATATAATCGGTAAATAATCCGCCACTCACCATTTTCGGTGTTCTCGTGCTCAGTATCGGTGAGGGTCAGGTTAGAGTTGGCTCTGCTAGACAGACAGGAGCTACGGCCAGACTTAGTGTTCCGCGCCCAGAGCCTCACCGGGTGTTCAGGAGACAACACGCAGTCCCCTTCGTTGTCTGCATCATTATCCCCGGTCATAGAGTAGCCGCAGTGTGGCAGGCCAATATTGGTCCGGTACAGTGTCCCATGAGGCGGTGTAACTTCACCAAGACCCAGTTCGTGTAACGTGAAGCTGCCACCTGCAACGACACAAAAGAAATACAGTAATCACACTCACAGGATTGGTGTCATTACAGGCTGACGCTTTTCTGTATAAAACACATAAATATAATGATCTGTAAATAAAAAGACATATTCCCGGACACTTGATTTATTGTCTTTTCATTTTAATCCCAATAACGAAAGGAAGGCTCTTTTGAGGACCGGGTACTGCCACAAAATTTGGGTCCATGTTCTCGATGTGCACATAGGGGGTGATTCTCTGGTGATCGGATGGGGCCCAATTTGGCCCTGTTCCGATGGTGGGGGGTCTGTGCACGTGTGAACGAGGGGATTCGGTTGGGCGGCGGGCATTCAGCTGGGCAGCGTTTATTTCTCACTAGGCAGCGAACGACTGCTACTTAGCGAGACAACCTGAATTAGGCCCATAATATATACAGGAGGAAGACAAAGGCAGATTTGGACACAATGAAACGTCAGGTCAATTGGCATGTTCTCCACTTCTATATATGACATTTACTGGGACTAATCATTTATTGTTTTACATGCAGCGTGAATACTGGCTACTTTGGCATGTAGCCTACAAATGCTGGGAAGCTTTGACCTTACACTTCAAATTAGATTTGAGTTAGGAAACACCCATCGCACATCTAACTCTCTTTGCGCATGTTCCATCCCTACACCCCCCGTAGTGAAAACTGGTATAGCGATGAATCATCCTATAAACCTCCCATTCTTCCTGGATCCTGTGGGAAAGTCCTGTTTGAATCAGTTGTCTCCCGCTTCCCTGCATTATAAACCAAATCTCCAGATTCTTTGTATTCTTTACTGCAGTCAGTATCTCACCAAGAAATTTCTGAGCAAGAAGGACAGTGATTTGCAACAGTCTCTAGTGTGATTTCTTTCCTGGCTCATCAGCCCCTGCTGTTGAAGCTTAAAAAAAACCTAGTGGGACCCCTGGCAGAGTATACAGCTTCCCTGAACTCTGTTATCTGTGTCTTCTTATCTCAATGTCTGCTGCTGCCAGAACTGTGTAATGTTTTATTAGTAATCTTTAGTTAAACACACAAAAAGGAAAATATGGATATGAGCAAATCAGTAATACATTACAAAAATATCAAATTGCATTTGGAATTGATTGCACAGACAATTACATTTATCACATAGTTTGTGCAGAGTGAGAACGAAAGAAAAATCACAGTAAAGCATTGCAAACAAGACTTAATATACATTTTTGAAAATTTTCCAAAATATATTGCTACTCATGTTTTATAGAAATTTCTTGCAATAGCCATTTGAGTTTAGATTTGCCCAAACAGTATGTGGCGTTAGATAAGCCCTCTGGGTAAAGCATTACACCAGTGTTTTTCAACCACTGTGAGCCATGAGCTGTTCTCAAGTGTGTCCCCAGATCTAGAGATGCCCAAACCAGTTTACAGCCACCACCAGTTCAACTGTCATTTACTGGTCTCTTCTTTTCATGTAAAGGCCAATGTATTTTATTTTTGTTACCTGTGGGGACTAGTGTGATTGTTTTTTATATGGAGACTAATAGGTTTGTTTTTTTTCCTGTATGGGCCAATGTGTTTTTCCCTGTGGGGATCTCATTGTGTGCCTTACCAATTTTAAAATCTCATTAAGTGTGCCGCAAGGTAAAAAGGTTGAAAATTACTGTATTACACTATTAACTACCAACTATAGTCTTCCTGAAACTAGTTTTTAAAAGTAGGCGAGTAAAGTCCATTTCAATCCAAACACGATTCCATATCTTTGTTTTTTATCTTCCCCCTCTGGTTATGGGCCGCTAATATTAAAAAGTTAACTACAGAATAATGGGGTAGATGAATTAAGCCTGGAGAAATGATAAAGTGGAATGTTTTAACGCACCAACCTATCAGCTCCTAACTGTCATGTTACAGGCTGGGTTTGAAAAATGACAGCAGCTGATTGGCTGCTATGTTATCTCCACCCACTTTCTCACTTCACCAGGCTTAATAAATATTATGTATCACGACCACTTACAGGTTCGTTTTTTGTTTTTGAGTAACGTAATGCCAGCACTAGACATGGAGTGAATTAAACATCCCCATCTGCGTGTCACACTGGGATGCATGTGACTCGGGGATCCAATAGGGGCATAGGGCTGGCTGGTTGACTGAGTTTAAGATAGCAGGAAGAGGAGGAGACTTCCTCTTCTTCCTGCAGAATTCCCCGCCCTCCCTTCCCTTTTGCTTTACTGAGGGTGGTGGGTTTTAATCGCGTTAGCTGATAGGCGAGAAAGAACGGCAGGTTTAATCAATTTAGCTCACACTTCGTGTTGACGTTTATTGGCTTGTTTTCGGTGCACTCACCTCTCATTGGCTTAGGCCTTCGCTGGATCACCCGTTCGGGGACAGCGACCCCACCCGGCTGGGTGGGTAGTCAATGCTGTTGGGTGGAGTTGGATACCGCTTGTTTTGAGTTAGGCCAGTTACGTTTATAGTTGGGGTGGAGATATAGTAGTAGCCGTTCTTTCTTGGCCACCATTAATTAAATAATCTAATTTTAATAATCAATCTAGCTTAAAATATTTCTACAAATAAATCAGTTAACAATTTCTGCCAAACCTATGCCTCCGAGTCTTTATTTTGGGTTTAGTTACAGTATGTAAGATAAGAATGTATAAAGTTTGACATGCTAAAGGGACACATAAGATGTTGGGATGTTTAATGCAAGTTGCGCCGGTTTAAACAAAGTTTCTGAGTCAAAAAGAGCTGACTTATTTTTTTTTTTTTTTTGCTACTTCTCCAACACGGCAAACTTGGAACATCTAGCCGGCGAAATAATTTCGTATACTTCACACCTTTCCTAATTAACCAAGGCAGGTTGCATTTCATGACAGGCTTGACAGGCAGAGAGACTGAGAGGCTTTCACAGCTTTTAGTTTCAGCAGCCAATCTCATGGTACAAAGCAGCCTGTGATAATTGCAGCCAGACAAAAGCTTCTTGCCTTGACAAAACGCTGCTCTGCTCAACTTCAAATGTTCTGCTAAAGTTTTAAAGATTAATCAACTTGATTTACAGAGCAGTTGTAATTTGCGCCGGGCTTTCAACTGCAGAGATCTGTTTTTATTCCTACCAAGGTGACGGTGACAAACATGGTGGAGGATTTCAAAGAGAATTCAATGGGAATTTCTTTTTTTTTTAATTTTGTTGAACACTAATAAGCTTTTTCTTTTTCAGGGTCTTATGGCACGGACATCAGAGCCATTCCAGTCGGAGTGTTTTCTGTTTCTCATGTGAAAGACATCCATACAGAGCAAGACATGTGTAGCGCAGTATACATTGGTGGTAGATTGTTTCGCGGTCCATGGACCGGAGTCCGTACATAAAAAATATAAAGAGTTTTGCTTGGTTTCACATTCGCGAGGAAGCCAAAGCAACATTACATAACTTTAGATCATGGTCTGATAGAGGTCAAAAAATGGAGACTGCTTTCAGCTAAGCTGCTGTGACATCACATTGATCTAGTGGGTTTTAGCCTAAAGCTCAGTGTTACTGGATGCGCCCTAGCTACAGGCGACAAGTGTTTACAGATTGGTTTTGCGTCCCTTGTGACCTGGGCCATTAAGGGAATCCATTTTACCAACCGTAACCGCCTTGACTGACTCCACCCATTGCACAGTTGCTGCCACCAGTTCCTTCATCGTGGCAGCTGGAACCACATTCTGCCCGCTGTGTATGCATAGATACACTGCTGCCACCGCTCCTGACTGGTGTTGGTTGACCCGCACTAGTCATTGACCTGCACCAGGCCCTGAACAGTGGCTGGCGGAGGGAGGAACTTACAGATGCTGGGCTCACTCTATGACAGCTCGGACACAGAATAGCGTTTTGCCCAGTTCTGTAGGATATGGATGCACTCGTTGTTTGGTCAAGATGTTTATTGCTCAAAAAAGGATTTAAAAAGACTAAGTCCATCGCTAAAGGTGCTAAGGATCCTTCACCACATACAAGATGCTTTACAGTAGGTGTCTCACCTCTCAGTTATTCCATCTTTGATGTTTCTATTACACAGATTCTGTCTATCATTTCTCTATAGCATCCTAGAAAAATAATCTTGTTCGTTGCCATGGGAAACGTCACCTTTTTTCATTTTTTATACGTTTTAGTAAATTTACCCCAAAGTATCTATATAGTTTGTAGATGAGCAAGGTTTGTATTCACTTCCTCAATGAACACGGGTACAGGAAGGCAATTCGAAAATTAACAAATGTTTTCCTCCTATCATTCAAGTCTCTGTAACGAATGTAGAGGAAATTCTTGAAAACAAATTGTTGTAATCCATATCCCCTGGACACTTCTACACAGGTTGTCTCTTCTGTTTCCAGAGGAGGAATGTACTAAGGACTGTTCCCAAAACATCGATGTATATCGAATAGCTTTCAGCGATTGTTGGACTGCAGCCGATGGCAATTTTTTTTTACTGCCCCGTCTGTCCCCGAGTCCCATCTCTCCCTGCCTGCTACCATTGCCGGAAATAGATGCCCTTACAGAGTTTTTTAAGTTATCTGTATCTACGTAGGTATAGGTTATTTTATTTTACTTCAGCTGGATTGTACCCCTGCCTGTGACACCTATCACCATGGAGAGGAGGAGGGGGAGAATAAAGCCTCCCTGTATGGTCCGGGCATGCAGCAAAAACAGGAACGGTCCAGACCACACAGGGAGGCTGTAATCTCCCCTTCCCATGTCCCTGGTGAAAGCTAACACAGGCATCCCCCTGGACAAGACACCCCACGGACCGGACAACCCCCGGACCAGACACTACAAACTCCGGAATGCAGAGCTTGATGTCCGCTCCGGTGTTCCGTGGTCTTGTCCGCGTCCGGTTTTTCCTTAGTCCCGTATTATACCAGTGGCGTAAGTTTGTCACAGTTGACCGGAGGCAAGATATATATTGGTGTCCCCCCCAACCTTATATAATATAATAGTATATGTGTCTGTTCTGAAATATGTGTTTTATACACACACACACATATACAGTATATTGAGAGAGAGAGAGAGAGAGAGAGAGAGAGAACACATATATATTTCAGCGATCAGCTACAGAAGGGATATCAATGGCTTTCAATTAACTGATTTAAACTAGCATGGGAGAAGAGGTGCCCTCTTGGGAGCAAGAGCCCGGCGACAGATGACTTCATTGCCTCCCAGAGTTCTGCCCCTGTATTATACTGTATATATTTGTTGATCCTTGATCAGCTTATCAGTGAATAGATTTTGTACAGACTGTGCCGCTCTATACTTCTGTTCCCCTAGAAGCTCGTTAGCGTATCACGGGCACATCGCACAACCTTACTCACTGCTAACGATGGCTCATGATGGCTAGGAAGGGATTAATACAATGCATGCCGGCTTCTTTACCTCCAGCAAGAGCTGCTGCTAATACAATGCTATCTGTTTTTATCAATAACCGAGTCTAATACGGAGCACTAAAATGCAATTTATTAGCTATTTACTGCTAAATTAGACGTTTTGCAATTACGTTAAGGGATGTTTGCAGCCGACGAAGCCATTCCCGGCACAATAAGGTGTTTCAGACGACAGGAGCGTCAGTAAATACTCTCTGTATAATGAAAGAACTTCACAGAAGCCTGGGTAATGTACAACTTCGCAGCACCAGCCTGTACGACCCACAGTATATAGAATTTCAGGACTTCAGAAGTGGCTGAAGCCTACAAGTCTCAACTGTAAATCTGTCCGTTGTGATTTATAGAATGAGAGGTATTGAGAAGTTCCTGTAATCGGCAACTTTACCGTATGAATCTGGTAAGGTCGGCCATAAATAGAATCTCAGGAGTGAACGGTCCTCTGTCATCTACAATGTAACAGTGTCAAACTGTGGGATCACTCAGTAAATCGCCGCGCCTCAATGCACTTCACGCTTTTAATGACATTTTTGCGCTATTTATAAAATGACACGGACATTGGCCCTTATTCTGGTTCACTCGCAAAGGCAATTTCCTTCTCAAATGGACAAAATCATGTGCACTGCAGGGGGGGGGGGGGGGCAGGTGTAACTTGTGCAAAGAGAGTTAGATTTGGGTGGGGTATTACTTCAAATACTGCAGTGTAATAAGAAAGCATTCAGTATTTACCCTGCACAGAAACAAAATAACTCACCCAAATCTAATACCCCTTTCACATCGCACTTTTAAAACGGTATATTGCCGTTTCTTTTCCATTTTAAAACGTTTAAGGCTGCAATGTGAAAGTGCCAGAGTTGATTTACCGGTTAAAGTTAGCCGGTATTTCAACACGGTTAAAAAGCAGAGTCCTACACGTTTCAGAGCCGTTTTTTGGCAGTTTGAACATCTCTATTTCAATGGCTTTAAACGTGTCCCTTGGGGGTTAAATGGGTTGAATGTTTGAATGGTATTAAATGATTTTTAAAACGGTTTTCACCTGCAATGTGAAAGGTCTCAAGGCTCAGACCCGTTTTAAAGTCCCATTTAAGAATACCGTGTCATTACCCATTTCTGCAATGTGAAAGCAGTATAACTCTCTCTACACATGTTACATCTGCCCCCACCTGCAGTGCACATGGTTTTGTCCATTTGAGAAGGGATTTGCCTTTGCGAGTGAACCAGAATAAAGGCCATCTTGTGATCGGTGCTTCTTCTGTGCGGTGTTAAGCAGAGTAGTGCCGCCACCAATTCTTTGGTCTAATGTTTCATTCTCAGAGCTGCAGTAATTTCGGAAACAGGAGGAGGTGGTCAGCCGCTTGCCCCGTTCTCGGATCGAAAGCCGCAAGTCAAAGTCAGCCCAGAGTGACTTCGATTTGCAAGCGGTGGAAAAATCATTCGATGGTCGGCGACCATCGAATGAGTTAGGCCCTGTGCGCTATCCTGCGAAGGGATGTTTATGGAAAACATCCATTCGCAAAGCTGGGGGGGGGGGATGCGCAGACCGTGGTGGGGGGGCATTCGCAAGCACGATGTTAGAAAGCTCGCTAAGAAGTGAATTTTCGCATGCCAACCAGAACCACTCCCTTATTGCATAGGCATCACATTAATCATGTACTGTGCTTAGTTAGAAGAAAATAAATATGACAGTGAGTATATAGTTGCAAACAAGAAACCCCGCATTGCAGACACCAATGTTAGTATCAATACAAAATATAATGTTACTAATGTTATATAGAAATCTGTTGCAACAACAAGCATTTAAGCATGGACGCGCCCATATGTGGAGCTAGACACGCCCATATATGGAGCTAGTCACGCCCATTGGGCAGAGTGTAACACGCCCCCTTGACATCCTAGTGTAATCTCCACGATTTTACTTTTTCAAAATTAGGCAAGTATAGCCAATCACTAAATTCCTACACATCTCTTTGAAATGTTAGAGTCAATTTCCAATACTGGCTGCGAGTTTGCTGGTTCCCCCTATGTGTTGACTGGTGGTCCAACCGCATTGCTTTGTAATGGCCACTTATTAGCCAATGAAGTTCCCTCAGAGCTGGAGCATGGCTTTTCAGCACCCTAGGCCTCAATCTACTGCCCCCCCCCCCCACCCCCAATCCCACATTTCCATTAATACTGTACCAACTTTCCAGCCCTATATGCGAAAGATCGGATGGGGCATCTTAGAACTTCCACGGCCTCCACCTGCATTAAGTACAACGAAGATGACTTAATCATAGATATCCTTCATCTTGTGATAGGCTGACTCAGTGGTGCCCCCCCCCCCCGGTATTGTGGCCCTAGGCAGCTGCCTAAGGCTAGATTCAGCCTCAGTGGGCAGCTGTGGCCAGGGCCAGATTAATGGCTACTTGGGCCTGGAGTTGTAAATGTTCAAGAGCCAATACTGAGAAGGGCAGGAGATGTGAAAAGTGCTGTGTGGGTTCTAAAAATGAAAAGAGGTGATGTTGCCCATCACAACCAATCAGATTCTGCCTTTCATTTTCTAGGATGACCCTCCCTAGGAGCTAGATGAGCCTAAGGGTGAACAATCGTCCAATTACTGGCACTCACCAGATCGGCAGAACTCATCGACCTCTTGATGGACCATGTCTTTCACTCTACTGCTGTAGGACAGCCTGGAGTCTTGGTCGTAGGCCTTGAGAGTCTCGCTAGAACTGTAAGACTTCTGCGGTACCTTGCTGTCATCACTGTCGGCTGAGGAGCTGGTGTACCGGCGCTCGGTGTCGTGCCGCCTGGTCAGGGATCGGTAAGGTTTCCTCTCTTTCACATCCATGGCACAGCGCTTCTCCTCAACATTGAACAGAACTGTCCTCGGAGGGGAGAGAGGAACCGGTGGCCGTTCTGTGGGAAGAGACAAGAGCGTTGGCAATGAGTTTACATCGAAGAGTCTTTTTTTATTTTTATTTTTTTTCAGGCCACTGAAATTCCATCACTGCTAATAACATGAAATATTATTGGGACATGTGCGACTAACATGCCAAGCGTGGGTCCGTAATGTGATTAGCTCACGCCCGTAATCAAATACCTCTCGGTAACATATGTCCCTGTTTCTATAACTATGGCGCCATTAATAATAATTATAAGCCGAAGGAGAAATGCTGACACACAGGTGTGTTGGAGATTGCTGTCACTTCAGTAAGATTAATAGCGCCAGACTCGCGTTCGGCTGACATACAACACATGGCGAGCAGAGAGTTACACATCTTTATTCTTACAGGAACACTCTCTGAACTTGACTTGTCCTGACAGCTGTTTCTGTTCCAGCCTAAAATACAGCAATATCACAGATTAACCCCCCAATCATTCCCAAATACTCAGGTAAACAGAAGGAAATTCAGGAGATGATCAGCAGGAGAAATACTGTATTTAAGATAAAGGTGTGCGATCGGCCTTTCATTCACAGCGTTGTGCATTGACCAGAATAAGGTCCAAAGTGTAATAACTGACATGCATGCTTTGCTGATTTAACTTTTTGACTTACATCAGAAGGCACATTTCGACACAGAAGGTCGACACAAGCATTAAGTCAACAATGGGAAGCTCGACATGAGTTTTTAACGTTTTTTTTTTGTCCTGAATTTCGCTGTAAGTGGACATTGGCACTGTATGCAGTAGCGCATGCAGGGGGGGGGGGGGGGGGGGGGTTCTGAGTACCCAGAAACACCCCCCCCCCCCAGGAATCTAAGGGCCCTAGTCTGAAAGCTGAGGGTCCCCTCTTTCCATGAGTACAAGAATTTTAAAAATCGGCCCTGGGGAACCAGAGATATCTGACTTCAAATGAGTGGTCCCCATCCAAGCCTGTTAATTGCTCTTCCCAGTCAGATATTTCAGGTTTTGTCTGACTTAGAGTTTTTCTGAGGGTATATTCCAAAAGCTGGGACTCTTCCCCCTTTGATGGACACTAGTCAGCAGCTGGTTACTGCTCCAGCTCCACACACCTGGTATGTAGTTTTATATACTCGTTGGCAGATTGCTCTGCCTCCTGAACTCTGATCCCCTCTGATTCCTGATTCCATTAAAAGCTAAGAAATCTAGTTCCAGGAACTGGAAATATCTGCAGTCAAGCAAGCTGTCCTCCCACCAGAAAATTATGAATAATAAGCCCACTCCACTATACACCCCTCCTCTGCATATTAAACATCCTCTACCACCCTGGAAGTAATGAATCAGGGCCCCTTCATTCAGCCCAATGCCCCCTTCTCCCACCTCATCTCCCACCATCTGTGCAGTAAAGGGGTAATTAGTGGAAATTACTGATCCAGGCCCTACATGCTGAGCGGTTGATATAATACCCCCTACCACCCGCGGGATATCAAAGCTTCCGCTCATAGCACCCCCCACCCCTACCGCTGGAGGATCGGTAGGGGCCTCAATACATTGCTACATTTACTAAGAACACAAACGACTCAATCATATTCGTATTCTTAATACAAATGAATACGACTGAGAATGGCTGTAATCTGGACAAAATACGATTCGTAAATATGGCAGATTTACTAATCTGCCGTATTTACGGATTTGTATTTGGCCGATGGCGTAGGCAGGCGTATTCTTCTGGATTCGTATTCTTTTTTAGCGGCCGTATATACAATATACAAATACTAGTCGTCAGCCTTCATGAATCAGCTAGACCCGTTCAGGCTGCAGTGTAAAAAAAAAAAAAGTGAAAAAATAAATAAATAATTTAAAAAAAAATCAGCGTGGCCCCCCCAAGGCCATAGCCAGCCCCAGGCTCAAAGAGACGGTCCTGGTTTTAAAATATCAGGGAACAAAAGATATAGGGGTCCCCTGGTTTTTTTTAAATAGCACCAGGCTCAAAGGCCGGTCCTGCTTCCTAAAATTTTGCAAATCAGCACCAGGCTCAACCAGCCAGCAGAGTAATTTTGAAATGAACCATGCTGCCATGCCAGGGGTTCAAATACACTTATATTGTTTCTGTGCATGGTAAATACTAACTGCTTTTGCATGTAGCCCATGCAATTAAGATTTCAGTTTGAACGCACTCCTCCCAAATCTAACTCTCTCTGCGCATGTTACATCCGCCCCACCCATGTATTTGCTTCTTTGCTTTATTTCGAAGAATGAACCAGGCCTTGTGTGAGAAAAGGTAATTTCAGAATGCTGGAAAAAAAAAAAAAGCAGTTGACTCCCCTCCACCGGTAGCTGAATTATGATGCTACACGTAGATGCTAACAGGACCAATTTTCACGTTGCACACACACAGGCGTCCTGTTAAATAGTCACTGAGCTACATTAAAGCTGCTGGCTTTAGTTCATTCCCGCAAACTGAATTAATAGGAAAAGTACCGTACAGTTCATTTATATCATACACGCTAAGTAAATTTAAAAAGAAAAAAAAAATAATCTGATTTTCACGACGGAGTGAGAGACTGAATTGTAAAACGAAATGAAAAGGCAATTTGTAAAATTGTGTATATAAAAAAAAAAAACGTGGGTATAAATATTAACGAAGTGCGAATAGTGTGATATTGGACAAGAACAAACAGTCGTCTAATGACAGCTTTTTATTACTTGTTAAAAGGGCCCCTAAAAGAAATCAACCTTAAATCTGAGCGCACACGTAATAAAACACTTTCTTATTTCCTAAACATACTTAAAAAATCAATTGAATTTCTGTTAAGTAGCCTATTTTAATAATAAACAGTAATTCCAGCTGGATCACACATCATTTAACTTGTGTGGGGCTGGAGCGGTGGCAGATGATAAGATGGATGGACCGAATGAGTTACACAAACAGAACGTACACCTGGCCGGCGGCCACGGTATGAAACTTTTATTAGGAAAATGACATTCTCCGCTAATGAATGGGCTTGGCCTCAAGCGTCAATTAAACTCTAAGCAATACAAATACCAGTTGCTTCTGGCTCAAGTAAACAGGCCTGCAAAGACCAAAATTGCACAGGGATAGCGCCGCTCCATAGAATGCAATCCAACCCAAACCCATACTGTATCCTGCACTGTACCCAACACACGCTGTATCTCGCGTATATCTAAGCCACACTCTCGTATATCTAAGCCACACTGTGTTCAGCCCGCACTGTATCTGACGTGCACTGTAACCAACACTGTATCTGACCCACACTGTATCCTGCACTGTATCGAACACTATATCTGACCATCACTGTATCCTGCACTGTGTCTGATGCGTACTGTATCATGCACTGTATCCAACCTGCACTTTAACCCACACTGTAACCCTGTGTGTGCACTGGTGCAGGCCCTCTGTCTGTTGGTTATTGCCTGGAAATCCTCTCTGCTTGATCTGCTACTGGTAAAGCTGACCTGCAATCTCTCAGCACCTGCACAGTGGATACACGATATGTGAGCCTTTGCTACTGCAAGCCTGAAGAGATGACCTGCAATCTCTCAGCACCTGCACAGTGGATTGCAATCCTTTGCTACTGCAAGCCTGAAGAGCTGACCTGCAATCTCCCAGCATCTGCAAAGTGAATACAGAATTTGCAATCCTTTGCTACTGCAAGCCTGAAGAGCTGGCCTGCAATCTCCCAGCATCTGCTCAGTGAATACAGGAATTGCAATCCTTTGCTACTGCAAGCCTGACGAGTTGGCCTGCAATCTCCCAGCATCTGCACAGTAAATACAGGAAATGCAATACTTTGCTACTGCAAGCCTGAAGAGCTGACCTGCAATATCCCAGCATCTGCACAGTGAATACAGGAATTGCAATCCTTTGCTACTGCAAGCCTAAAGAGCTGACCTGCAATCTCCCAGCATCTGCGCAGTGAATACAGGAAATGCAATACTTTGCTACTGCAAGCCTAAAGAGCTGACCTGCAATCTCCTAGCATCTGCACAGTGAATACAGGAATTGCAATCCTTTGCTACCGCAAAGGATGGAGAGCTGACCTGCAATCTCTCAGCATCTGTACTAATTTATTGAGTTTGCAATCCTCAGCCTTGTCATACCTGAAAGATTGGCCTGTAATCGCCCAACCTCTGTTCATCAGTTTTCTTACAAACTGCTCCTTTAGGTCTGCCTGCCAGCAACTCCCCAGCTCATGCACCTCAACTGCCTGGAGTTCAGTCAGTCTTGTCTTCCTGATTACCACACTCCTGTTGTAGCCTTATGACTCTTGTCGGATCAGTAACGGGTGACCTGGGCAGAGGGCCACAACCTGCAGGTCGGGTGACGTGAAGTCCGTGTCCCCGTGAGGGGCCTCTGGGGAATATCCCTGATTTGTTAGAC
Organism: Crinia signifera; assembly: GCF_055691185.1. Lineage (NCBI taxonomy): Eukaryota > Metazoa > Chordata > Amphibia > Anura > Myobatrachidae > Crinia > Crinia signifera. Next base: position 384,517,591 of record NC_139218.1, read on the forward strand.
TCTGCACCTCAGCCTTCCGCTTAGTCAACTACCAGTTACTGATTCTGACACACCTGAACTCCGGTATTCCTAACACAATGGTTCTGCCTAAAGACACACCAAGAGTGATTGTGGCTTCCAAAGACACACAAGTGGTAATTGCACAGTGAGACGCACACTTGCACACTAGAGGAAGGGCGGATTCTAGCACTGCCGCAACATTGCATGCACGATTATGGCAAAGTGTGCTTAAACGGTCGCAGTAGCGCACAACTTTAGACTCAGCCCCTTTGCTTTGCCAAATCAGAGGCTGTTTTTTAAGCTTTATTTACATTTACTACTAAAAATATATATTTTTAAATGAAAGAACGGGGTCTGGTTCAGTTGCACTAATGACACTTATGAACACACCGAGGTGTGTAAAGTGCAACTAAGGCAGTTGAACAAAGATTGCACAACACACGTGATCAGTAACTGTACCACCTCATATAAACAGATGTGTGAAACATTGTGTCACAACGGATTGTTGTGGATCCACTGGGGGCGTGGATTCTGACAGGGATGCCAATGGTGGAGAAAGAACTGCTGGTCGAATATACTGGCGTCTCATAGGAGTCTCCAAGGAGTTTGGCTATACTCCTAATCAGAGGCGCGGAGTCTAACTGAGTGGCGGTTTTCACCAGGGACCCCCGCAAGGGTATTTGGACTTAGCTGCGTTCACCCAGCAGGTCGCGGCCCCCCAATCAGGAGCCTCCAAGGAGATTAGGACGCTTGCTGGAACAGATGGATATAGCTGTACTCAGGAGACGCTTGAAATAATAATAGAACTTAGGAGACACTTGAAACGTGAACTGAACTCAGAAGGCACTCGGAGGGTTAACAGAACTCAGGAGACACTCGGAGGGTTAACAGAACTCAGGAGACACTTGGAAGATAAACTGAACTCAGGAGGCACTTGAAGGGTTAACGGAACTCAGGAGGCACTTGAAGGGTTAACGGAACTCAGGAGACACTTGGAAGGTAAACTGAACTCAGGAGGCACTTGAAGGGTTAACGGAACTCAGGAGACACTTGGAAGGTAAACTGAACTCAGGAGGCACTTGAAAGGATAACGAGATGCTTCTGATTGCAAACAGGACTCAGAGAGACCTGGAGCTGTGTACACTCTCACTGGCTGTCAGCAGGACACTGAGCAGAAAGCAGAAGTAGCAGCAGCATTGGAGGATAGGCGGCCCAGCCTTTTATTCCTCCAGGCAGTGATGTCACAGGCCCAACCTTCAATCAGAGGTTATATCAGACCCTGCTCCCTTCTGCCTAATGCCACAAGCAAGATGGCGGCACCTGTCCCAGGAGCCGACCACGGGAACAGCCGGACCCCCAGAGGACCTACCGCCGTCCCTGCCAGTGACACCAAGTCGGGGAAGCACTGAGTGACGGGTGTAGCACCGCCAGGAGTACAGCGCCCGTGCAGGTGAGTAATGCATGTGGCGCAATGCTCTGCAGAACCGGCGGCGGCCGGAGGACCTGACAGTACCCCCTCTTTTATGAGTGGACACCGGACACTTCTTAGGATTATTTTTCCAAAACCTTTCAATCAAACGAGGTGCATGAATATTGGAAGCATCGATCCACATTCTTTCTTCAGGACTGTATCCCTTCCAGTCCACTAGAAATTGTACCTTCCCCTGTCGTCGTCTAACATCCAATATTTGTTTTACTTCGAATTCTACATCCTGTTGTACTCGGATACCGGACCTTCCAGGTGGAGTTTTTCGAAACTGATTGAGAATTAAAGGTTTTAAAAATGAAACATGAAATGAATTGGAGATTCGTAAGGAAGATGGTAGCTTCAGCCGAACGGCTACAGGATTGATTATTTTTTGGATTACATAGGGTCCAATGTAGCGAGGAGCAAATTTCATGGATGGAACCTTGAGACGAATATGCCGAGTTGATAGCCAGACACGATCACCAACTTTATAAGGTGGAGCAGCACTTCTTCTCCGATCAGCACTGAGTTTGTACCTACTGGAGGCCTGTTGTAAGGCTTTTTGTACATTTTTCCAAATGTTTGCAAAAAATTTTACAGAAGATTGAACTGCAGGTAATTCATTACCAGGGAGTTTGGAAAAGTCTGGGACACGAGGGTTGATCCCATAAACAGTGAAGAAAGGAGTGGTTCGGCTGGAAGAGTGATAGGTGTTATTGTGAGCGAACTCTGCCCAGGGTAGGAGTTCAAGCCAATTGTCCTGTGAGGATGATAGGTAGAGTCGGATGAACTTCTCCAAATCCTGATTAACTCTTTCAGTCTGACCGTTGGTCTGAGGGTGGTAGGCTGTAGAGAATTTTAATTTAATTTGGAAGACGGAACAAAGAGTCCTCCAGAATCGGGCTACAAACTGGACACCCCGGTCAGATATGATTTCAAGTGGTAAGCCATGTAAACGAAAGATCTGGGTTATGAAAAGGTGTGCCAAAGTTGGTGCACTGGGAAGTCCCTTCAAAGGGATGAAGTGGGCCATTTTGGAAAAACGGTCGATGACCACCCATATAGTATTGTAGCCATTAGAGGGAGGTAGATCCGTAATGAAATCCATGGCTATATGGGTCCATGGTTTCGCAGGAACTGGAAGGGGTAGAAGTTTCCCTACAGAGGGTTGGCGTGAGGTTTTATGTCGGGCACACACTGGACATGAAGATACGAAGTCCTGCACATCGGTTCTTATCGTTGACCACCAATATTTCCTTTGGAGGAATTCTAAGGTTTTTCTTGCACCAGGATGCCCGGAAAACTTGGAGTAGTGGGCCCAATGGAGTAATTTCTTTCGGAGGGAAGGCCCTACATAAGTCTTGCCTCTTGGAATATTGACTATTCTGGTAGCCGCGAAGACAGAGGAATCCAGAATAGGATATGGCTGTCTCTCCTCAGCATCAGGAGAACAAGAGCGGGATAAGGCATCTGCTTTAGTGTTCTGGGAACCCGGACGAAAGGAAAGCTTAAAGTTGAAGCGGGTGAAGAACATCGCCCACCTCGCCAGTCGTGGGTTAAGGCATCGGGCGTTTCGGAGATAGATCAAGTTTTTATGGTCCGTGTAGATCTGGATGGGAAACTGAGCTCCTTCGAGGAGGTATCGCCACTCCTCAAGTGCTAACTTGATCGCCAGAAGTTCCTGTTCCCCGATTGCGTAATTTTTTTCAGCGGGTAAAAACCTTCGGGAGAAAAAACCACATGGATGTGTGGATCCATCTTCATATTTTTGAGACAGAATGGCTCCTACAGCCTCAGAGGAAGCGTCCACTTCCAAAATAAAAGGTCTTGCAAGATCTGGCTGGTGGAGAACAGGAGCAGAGATGAAGGCCTATTTCAACTGTTGGAAAGCGAATAGTGCCTGAGCAGAGCAAACAGCCGGATTGGCTGCCTTCCGAGTTAGAGCGGTGATGGGTGCAACGATGGTGGAGAAACCCCGGATAAATTTCCGATAGTAGTTGGCGAATCCTAAGAATCGCTGCACTGCTCGTAGAGTAGTGGGCTGAGTCCAGTTTAGAATCGCCTGAACCTTCTCTGGATCCATTTGTAGGCCTTGACCAGAAATTATGTATCCCAGAAAGGGTACGGAGGCTTGCTCAAAAATGCATTTTTCAAGTTTACAATATAGGTGATTATTTCGAAGTCGTTGAAGAACCTCCTTCACTTGTGACCGATGGGACTCTAAATCTTTGGAGAATATGAGGATGTCGTCCAAATATACTACAACGGACAGATACAGTAGGTCCCTAAAGATTTCATTCACAAAATTCTGAAAGACTGCGGGGGCATTGCTGAGGCCGAACGGCATGACCAAATATTCGTAATGGCCGTCCCTGGTGTTAAAGGCCGTTTTCCACTCGTCCCCCTCTCTGATACGAATGAGATTGTAAGCCCCTCTTAAGTCTAATTTGGAAAAGACAACCGCTCCCTTAATGCGATCAAAGAGTTCCGGAATCAGGGGCAATGGGTATTTATTTTTTATTGTTATATCATTCAGACCTCGGTAGTCTATGCAGGGTCTTAGGGTTCCATCTTTCTTCTTGACGAAGAAGAACCCCGCTCCGGCCGGGGACGAAGAAGGACGGTTGAATCCCTTCTGTAGATTCTCGGAGATGTAGTCACTCATTGCTTGGGTTTCAGGGATGGATAGGGGATATATCCGACCACGTGGAGGCATCCCTCCTGGAACCAGATCAATGGGACAGTCCCACTCGCGATGGGGAGGCAGGATATTAGCTGCTTGTTTGTTAAAAACATCAGCAAAGGACTGATAGGGAGCAGGAATTCGACTCTTCTTATCGGAGGAAACTGACTGTAGAGGTACCACTTTCATTAAACAACCTTGAGAGCAAGATGGACCCCAGGCTACAATTTGCATAGCTGACCAGTCAATCTGTGGATTATGTTTCTGAAGCCATGGCAGACCCAAAACCAAAGGAAAAGTGGTTTGAGGGATAACAAAAAATTCTATACTCTCTCGATGGAGTGCCCCTATACCCAGTGACAGCGGTGTCGTACAAGACTCAATTAACCCGTTCGGGATGTAACTCCCATCAACTGCAGCCAGACGTAGTGGATTTTCAATTGCTTTAATGGGTAAAGAATGTAATTCAACAAAATTGGCAGAAATAAAGTTCCCGGCAGCTCCGGAGTCCAGAAGGGCTTGGATCATCAACGTCTGACCTGCGAAAGAAAGTTGCACTTCAATGACGGAATCGGGCATTGTGGAGGAGGTAGAGAGTTGGCCCAATCTTACCTCTTTCTCTTTGCCCTGGGTTACTCGACTGGTGCGAAGGGTACATTGAGACACTTGATGACCGGCCTGTCCGCAGTACAAACAAAGTCTCTCTTGGAAACGACGCTGCCGCTCTTGGGGAGTGAGTCGAGCCCGATTTATCTGCATAGGCTCGTCGACTGTTGCGGGTGAGGAGACCTGAAGTAGTGGCGGAGGAGTGCTCCTGTAACGATCCCCTCGAGATCTCTCCGCCTGACGCTCTCTGAACCTCAAGTCAATTTTATTGCAAAGTGAAATAAGTTCATCTAGCTTGACGGGTAGGTCACATGACACTAGGTCGTCTTTCAACCTATCCGAGAGTCCACTCCAGAATGCGGATACTAGTGCTTCTTCATTCCAAGCGACCTCGGAGGCTAGGGTCTGGAACTGGATCACATACTGTGCGACCGGACGATTCCCTTGCCTTAGCCGCATGATGTCCTGAGCAGCTAAAGTTGCTCGACCCGGTTCATCGAAGATTCTGCGGAACTGGGTTATAAATTCATCATACTGGGAGAGTAGTGGATCGTCCCTCTCCCAGAGAGGAGATACCCAGTCCAGAGCTGATCCCGACAAAAGGGAGACAATGTAGGCAACTCGGGACTTGTCGGTCGGGAAGCTTGATGCCAGGAGTGAAAACTGTACATCGCATTGGTTGAGGAAACCCCTGCACAATTTTGGGGTTCCATCGAATTTGCTGGGTGCAGAGAGATGTAGATGCCCTGGTGATGCTGACGGCAGGGCTACCACCCGGACCGGATCAGGAGCAGGCGGGACTGGAACCTCTCGAGAAACAGAGGCCTGCATTATTTCTTGTCGATGAGCAATATCCTGGAGACCTTGAGTTAGCTGACCTTGGGAGACCTCCAAGCCTTCCAGGCGGGCCACAATTCTTTGCAGTAGCTCCGTATTAAAATCGACCCCGGGTGTGGAATCCATTTGGCTGCTGCTAACTGTCACAACGGATTGTTGTGGATCCACTGGGGGCGTGGATTCTGACACGGATGCCAATGGTGGAGAAAGAACTGCTGGTCGAATATACTGGCGTCTCATAGGAGTCTCCAAGGAGTTTGGCTATACTCCTAATCAGAGGCGCGGAGTCTAACTGAGTGGCGGTTTTCACCAGGGACCCCCGCAAGGGGATTTGGACTTAGCTGCGTCCACCCAGCAGGTCGCGGCCCCCCAATCAGGAGCCTCCAAGGAGATTAGGACGCTTGCTGGAACAGATGAATATAGCTGTACTCAGGAGACGCTTGAAATAATAATAGAACTTAGGAGACACTTGAAACGTGAACTGAACTCAGAAGGCACTCGGAGGGTTAACAGAACTCAGGAGACACTCGGAGGGTTAACAGAACTCAGGAGACACTTGGAAGATAAACTGAACTCAGGAGGCACTTGAAGGGTTAACGGAACTCAGGAGGCACTTGAAGGGTTAACGGAACTCAGGAGACACTTGGAAGGTAAACTGAACTCAGGAGGCACTTGAAGGGTTAACGGAACTCAGGAGACACTTGGAAGGTAAACTGAACTCAGGAGGCACTTGAAAGGATAACGAGATGCTTCTGATTGCAAACAGGACTCAGAGAGACCTGGAGCTGTGTACACTCTCACTGGCTGTCAGCAGGACACTGAGCAGAAAGCAGAAGTAGCAGCAGCATTGGAGGATAGGCGGCCCAGCCTTTTATTCCTCCAGGCAGTGATGTCACAGGCCCAACCTTCAATCAGAGGTTATATCAGACCCTGCTCCCTTCTGCCTAATGCCACAAGCAAGATGGCGGCACCTGTCCCAGGAGCCGACCACGGGAACAGCCGGACCCCCAGAGGACCTACCGCCATCCCTGCCAGTGACACCAAGTCGGGGAAGCGCTGAGTGACGGGTGTAGCACCGCCAGGAGTACAGCGCCCGTGCAGGTGAGTAATGCATGCGGCGCAATGCTCTGCATAACCGGCGGCGGCCGGAGGACCTGACACATTGACTTGGGTCAAACTCTGACATCACTGCTCCACAAAGAATTTGCAGATGTTTATACACCAGGTTCTAACAGCACTGACCGACATTTCTGCAAATCCCAAATAATATTATCTTATACTATATAATCCTTTCTTTCCTAAACTAATGGGATTTTCTCAAGCGATTAACTTAATGCTGTGTTTGTCCTGGTTCTGCAGCTGAGTCTCTCTGCTGTGTAGCACGTCGGCGATTCTTACCGAGCAAACCCGGAACACTCCCACAATATATTATTTTCCAGCCGAGAGCCCCTAATTCTGCCTAATTCTGACATCTGTAATAATATGATTAATGATTAATAGGTGCCTTACGAGCGGTGACCACTCTGTGATACACAAATAGGCCAAGTGCAGCAGGGAAGGCAAACCGCGTCAGCATAACTCATGAAAGTGCGTTGTTAATCCGCTCTCAGTAATTACCAACTTGTATATTGGTTCAGTGTGCAGAACACTATAGAATGAATTTTGTGGTGCCGCATTGTATTCTTGTATATTACACAATTTGGGGGTCGGCGAATTGACAGAATAATGCACAGATCATTGAGATGGTTCTGTCTTTAAAAATGTGTAAAAGTTAAAATGAAATAAAAAATGGCGTGGGGTCCCCCATCCTGAGCATAACCAGCCACGGGCTCAAAGAGCCGGTCCTGGTGTCAAAAAATCACGTGGCAAAAGAAATAAGGTCCCCCTTCATTTTTTAAAACCAGCACCAGGCTCAAGGGCCAGTCCTGGTTCCCAAAATACGGGGGACAAAACGAGTATTTTAAGAACCTGCACCGGATCCAACTAGCCAGCAGGGTAATGCCACAGCCGGGGGTATTTTTTATATAAGTCCCCCCCCCCGGCCAAATAATTTACCCCCTGACCGGTCAGCCTGGGCAGGGAACCATGGGGAAGTGGGGACCCGCCCCCCCAATGAAGGTGTCCCCCCTTCAGAATTTACCTGCCCAGGCTGAAGCCCAGGGCTGTCCCCGATTTCCCTTGGGCGGTGGGCATCGAGCTGATAAATGGTGAAAAATAGAACCAACTATTGTGTATTGTGGTGGTATTACAAGGCCCGACAAGCCTGCACCGCATGCAGGGACTTGGAGAACCACAAGTCCCAACATGTGGGGTATTAAAGGGCCCGCTGAGACATTTAGATCCTACTATAGATCCACAGGTTACCTGACATACATGAACTGTTGGTAGAGGTTGAGGACAGGTTTGGCCGCCCCTGGTCTAGAGGATGCATTCTCATGGATACTGCAAATATAATGTCTTACTTCAGTGTTTGGTGACCTGTACTCGTATTCACGCCCCACAGGTACAAGTCTAGTGCTGCCGTCTTCCACACTGAGCTGCCTGCGCTTAGTTCCATCAGCTCACCACATTTTTTTGTGCCAACCTTTTAACATTTTTTATTATGTTTAAATTATCCCGGCCAGCGCAAAAAAAAACCTTGTTCATATTAAATGACTAGCGGAACTCACTTATTTCCTACGTTTATGTATTTACTACAGATGTACAGTAAGCTGATGCCTTTGAGCTCTATCGCTTAAAATATGAGTTGAATTTTAGTTAAAAAATGAACAGCATGAACGACCATCGCAGATCTATGTGCAATAGCTGTGATATGCGGTTATACTAGACGTGCCACTCTTTTTACACAATAATATGCCATATGATCTATCTGAATTCCTGGACACTTACCATTTTTCATCTCTCTCATTACTTCACCTCTGCAAGCTTAGCCCTAGTGACTGCAGGGTATCATTTAGCTATATTCTCCATCCTCTGCTTAGCTGTACAATGTTCTGGAGGCATTTTGGTGACATTATTACCCTGATAGGCAGGAGAGTAAGGATAGGGTTGGGCACTAGGGTAAGGTTAGGGTTAGGCTCCTGGGGAGGTTAGGGGTGGGCAGTAGAGGAGGGTTACGGTTAAGGTCATGGGAAAAGCAAAACATCCATTGGCAAAGCGGCGGGGATGTGCGGACCGTGGTGGTGGGGGGCGGGCATCCATGCGGGCAGCTAGCGCCATTAAAAGCCTCGCTAAGCAACGAAATTTCCATCTTATCGTGTCAATCAGAGTCATCCCCCAATATGCGTATACACTGTGAAATGTGGGGTCATCATTTATCAGGGACGTATGGCCCTATTCAGACCCATTCGATAATTGGACAACCACGCATGCGCGCATTATGCAGTGCGCACGTGGTAGCCGAACGTGCAAAGACATCCAGCAATCGAATTCACGTGTGCAGGGAGGCATTTACCTGATTGCAGGACTCCGAAGATTCGCAGCCCAGTGATCGGGTCATTCTGATCCAGAGACCGGTGCTGAACAGATTATTGATCTAATGGCGAAGTGCAGTATTATTATTTATTATTCATTTTGATTTTTATTATAGTTTTATAAACCTATAATACTATAATATCAGAACAAAACATACAACAGCTAACATCGGGGGCGGTATAAAAGAGAAAGGGGCCTCTGCGGGCCATTGCGCTACACTCTACTGCTGTGGTCTTCCATTACTTTTGTACTGAGCATGTGCATGTCTTCGGGATAATGACGGCTGTGCCATTTTTCAATGATTTCTGTAATACGGTAATGCAGCAGGAGGTGTCACGATTCCTGCGTGCATTATGGCCCTAAACTATCGGATCAGTGTCCGATCATCTCTGACACCATCGCTCGGCATTGACCCTCTTCTATCCTCCAGCTTTGTATCTGAATTTAATAATAATTAAAAAAGGAAAACAACAACTATAGACTTTGGAGGCCTACTGCTTTCCTAGGCGGATGCTGCTTCCAATCCAGGAGGCCTGTCAGCAAGTAACCAATACAGAGCCACTCGGATTTGTCAAACTGCTCTGATTGGCTCGTTGGTGCTTGCCGCTGCGTGGGGCAATAGCCGCAATGAGCCTGGCTGTATTAATGTAATGTGTGCATGTATCAGGAGAGTTGACTTGAACCGTAAGGTCAAGACGGATGAGGTGCAATGTATGAATTTGTCTAGTTATCCGTAAAACTCCCGAAGCCTGCTGCGCGGCATATTTGTACACCTTACGTCATTAAATACGTCCCTATGCGCATTTTTTTCCCAAGGCTTTGCAGTTTAATAAACCTGGGCTTGCATTAGCTAATATTATACCTACTGTTTCTACGCAAGGTTTGACACGAGAAGAGTTTGTGGCCAATTAACACTTGTGAATTTCCTGGCTGTACAGGAGGATTGGGTTACAGGGAGAATAGTTAAACTCCAGAATTAATTTCCCTCGGGGTCTCATGCAACCCGTCTGTATTTGAGGCCTTGTGCCGGTCAGTCCGTGTTAAACTTTCTATAACAACCCATAAGCCCTCGTTACCAGACCTGCCTCTATAAATTGTGAGGTCTTAATAAAACTGAAATTTACGTTTAACTGGGAAGCTTAAGTTTAATCCATTTTAAATAAGATATTTACCTCTCCAAAGAGCATTATTGTCCATATGGGATCACTAACGCTCCTCCGTCGTCTACACACAGGGGGTAATTCAGGTCTGCTCGCTAGGCTTTCCTTTGCTTAGGACTTACTTTTCTGCTGCACGGTTTTATCCAAATTTGGGGCGGGCACTGAGGTCATGGGATGTCATCCGTCCAACCTGAGCAAGCCGAGGAATGCCTACGTTCCCTGTAGCCTGCCCAGCGTTTCTATAGCTGGTTTTTGTGGGAATGGCCGGGAAACGCCGGGTGTCCACCTTGGAACGTCAGCTGCCTGTCAATCAGGCAGAGAGCGCCGCGGCGAAGGAAAAATTCACTGAAGACGCTCGCTGCGGGGGTCTGCAAATATACGCATTAACGCCTATGTGCATGCACAGTCCCCGACCATTCAAGATGGGGCTGAATTCGCTGCCCAACAAACGAGCAGGTCTGAATCGGCCCGTGTCCAGTACGTTCACTAGGGAGCCTCGTGCCTCGTTCCTACGTCTCACTGGTTCTTGTTGAACTGATAGGTTGAATACAAAAAGGCAGCCCCCCATACCCACTAAGTCATACGTGCACACTCACGCAGAATGGTCAGATATTGGGGTGAATGATGAGAGTAGACCGGCCTCTGGCATCAATCTTGGCTCTTCCTCCGTTGCACAGAGCCACAAATCATTGTAAAGCAGGGAATGGTGGTGACACGATTTCCTGAACCTCCCACTTGGACTATTCCTGGTTCCTGGGGCCCAACTTTGGGAACTACGAGACATATGGGCCTCTTTGTCATTTAATATTTACGGGGTATCCCCCCAAACCACCCATTTCCTGCTGGGTACATGGAAATATTAGCTATCTCCCAGATCCTAGAGGTGCTGCAGCAGGTGTCCAATATCTGCCAATGCCCCCTTTATTTTCATCCTCAAAAGCAGCGGCCATAGGTTTATACTGTATATGTGGCCCTCCAGATATAGGGCGGGATGTACTAAGGGGAAAATGCGGTAAACCCCCCAGTTTACCGCATTTTCCTATGTATTAAAACCCGGCCACACCGTTACCGCATAATAGGGTATCGCCACTCAAAGATACCCTATAGAAGCCTATAGACTTCTTTTCGCCGCCCGCCGCAAACCCGCCAACCCCCCTCTCCCCCTCCCTCTGGCTTACCTGGTCCAGGTCCTCCTGGGGGGAGGAGGTGACGCCGGGGACAGCCTGCTTAGCTGTCCCCGGCGTGAGGGGAGCAGGAGGCGGCAGGGAGGTGACGGAGACTCCCCACACACCACATTACAGGTATCACGGGGGGCCTCCGTCACCGCATCGCGATGCCAGCCGCATATGTTAGTACATATGCGCTGGCATAGCGGTGGACGGGCGGCGAAGGGCGGCGATGTATATTAATACATCTCGCCCATAGTAGCTGATGGGTAGGATTACTCTATAGTGAATTTGTACTGCATGTATGCATGAGTCCGCTCTGGCAGGGCTTACACACAACGCTACCTAGAGGAGACGATGGGCTTAATTCACAGATTATTAATTTATTAACAGTTGCTTATATAGCGCAGCATATTCCATTGCGCTTTACAATAGGAGACAGTTATACAACAAACCGGGTAAGGAATGAGGGCCCTGCTCGCAAGCTTACAATCTGTAGGGAAATAGGCATTAGTTCCACCAGAATGGTGTGCTGTAAGATACGGTGACCCAGCAGTTTGGCCAGGGGTCAGGAGAATGTGGATACAGTATGTGTGGCCTGTACAGTGGGGATGTGGATGTTAGATAGGAATAGTATATAGTATGAAGGTTAAGAGGCTGATTCTGGAATTCTGCAGACGAACAAAACCATGCTGCACTGCAGAGATAGAGAGTTAGATTTGAATGGGGTGTGTACAAACCAAAATATCATTTGCAGTGTAAGAATAAATCTGTCTAACATTGGCGGGCTACATGCAAGAGCAGCCACTCTTTATCCTGCACAGAAAAATCTAACCCACCCAAATCTAAAGCCCTGAAAACGCATATAAATAAAGGCAGAGGATATGCTTAAGTTTACAGACTATGGCCCTTATTCAGATCTGAGCTCAGTACAATGTGTTCTCAAGATGAGAAAAACCATGTGCGCTGCCGGTGGGGCAGATGTAACATGTGCAGAGTTCAATTTGGGTGGGGTGTGCTGAAACTGAAATCTAAATTGCAGTGTAAAAAAAATGCAGCCAGTATTTACCCTGCACCGAAACAAAATAACTCACACAAATCTAACTCTCTCTGCACATGTTACATCTGCCCCACCTGCAGTGCACATGGTTTTGCCCATTTTCCAAACACATTTGTACTGAGCTCAGATCTGAATAAGGCCCATAGTCTGTAAACTGAAATCTCTCTGCACATGTTACATCTGCCCCACCTGCAGCGCACCCTTTTTGATCATTACTTGATTGTGTGCTTTACTGGTTATAAAATATAAAGATGATTGGAATCAGGCCCAATCTGTATTCAACACAGGCCCTTAATAGTTGAGATATATGACACACAAAGGAAATACAGAATACGCAAGAGGAATAAAACAATCACACAGGTGGACGAGGATGGTGCGGGAAAGGAGAGGACCCTGCTCCAAAGAGCTTACAATCTAGCAAGAGAAAAATTGCTTCAGCGTACAAAATAAAGGTCGACTCCGTGTTATGTCTCACAGGTATGCGCCATATAGTTCTGTGGGAAGCACCGAGAACACTGTGGACTACAGGAAACATAATGCGTTACATTATTAATGGGGGACAAATAGATGCAATTAGGAAAATAATCCATTTGTGACACTGAATACATCTCAGGCTGCTTCTCCCCACGCAGGCTCCTCTTCTGCCTTCTCGGTTCATGTTTCCCTCACCTAAGACTGTAGTATTCCGCCATAGGGCTATCGTGTTACTTGCCAATTGATTTCGCTACCTCAAAGAAATAAAGGCAGGGAGTAGCACTGACAGCACTTGAAAAGAGGCTTGGAAAGCTCAGGCTGCCGGCCACCTGGAGTAAGATCTGTTCCCTGCGAGAGCCAACGCTTGTTAGAACCTCAGATTAAGTCCAAGAGCGTACAGAAACATAGAAATAATGCAATGTTTTCCTCCTGCCATACCGCGCTGGATTCATTGCCTTTTCCTTGTTTTGTTCCCTTTTCCCTTCACGCGGAGCTTTTGTGCAGGACAATAAATGGAGGATTTATAGTGCTACTAAGACTTCTTTCAGCTGTCTCAGGGAGCGAACGTGAAATGAAGGATATCAGGTGTTGTATAAGCAGCCACAACACCAATCTCCGATATCTGCTGGGGTCCCTTCATTGTCATCTGAAAATAGCCTTCTATGGGGGCTGCAGGACTGACCCCAATAGTCTACAACCGGATAATTAGGAACTATGGCCCTTATTCTGATTGACTCGGACGGCTGCATGTGCGGTCGGACAGCCGATGTTGGGTATTTGCGCATGTGCAGAGGCGTATCTGCGCATGTGCGAACGCGTCGCACGTCCGAACACGGAGTGAGTTCCGCGCAGAAAATGATCGGTCAGACCCGTCCGAGCAGGGGGTGGAGAGGGGCGTGAAGGGCTATTTGGGCACATTACCATATGCGTATGCCCCGTGTTTCATGGGTGTTCCCATGAAAACGAAGGCGTACGTATGGTAATGCGGCCGTGACGCACGTGGGGGGGGGGGGGGGGCGGACAGCTGATATAGCCGGATGCCAGCTGCCCGCCCATATCCCTGCTTTCATACGGAAACATGTCCGAGTGGTCTGTAGCACTCGATGCTGCCTGACCGCTTGGTCCATCGGTCGGCGACCATCGGAGGATGGGGGAGGTTCCCACAGATGGAGGAGGTGTTCACATGAAACATCCACGCGGTCCGTTCGTTAGGAGTCCCATACGGTAGGCGGGGCTAAGAACACTCGGTTCCTGTCCAAAAATACGCATCCGTCCGAGTGAACTAGAATAAGGGCCTATGTACCTTGGAGACCGTCCCTCGGCGGTGAGGGTCTCAGCCACATTTTAACATTAGCCCAGGGTTATTCGGTCAAAATGTCAACATTCAAAATGTTGACACCCAACTGCTGACATTTTTGAATGTCAATGTGGACATCATGTCAATGTGTAACATGTCGAGAAATATCAACACGGTCATCATTTTGACTTTTGTCGACATTGTGCTTCTCAACAGTAAAAACATTTTAAAAATAGATTAAGGGTTAGGCCATAGGTTACAGTTAGGTTATTGTTACAGCTTAAGGTTTAGGGCTTATGTTAAGTTTAGGCGCAAGGTTTAGAGTTAGATTTATGGTTAGGTTTAGAGTTAAGGTTAATTAAGATTTAGATTTAGGCTTTAGTGTTGGGTGTAGGCTTAGGATTTAGAGATATTATGGTCTAGGAATTGAGTTAGGTTTATGGTTACTGTACACTAGGGGGGTTATTCTGGTTATTCTGGTTGACTCATTCTTATGCGAATTCGCACCCTTGCGAGTCAACCAAACCCCGCCTTATGAATGGTGGCCGGCCGCCACCCATTCGCAAAGGGCGATTCGCTCGCAGGGCCTGCGAACGGATGTATCCGCCCCCATTATTCGATGAACGGTGACCATCGAATGATGGCGAAGGCGCGCATAATCTAAAAGTGACTCTAAAGTCACTTATTATCTGCGTGGACGCTCGATGGGAAATGGGCGGGCAGCTGCCCACCCCCCGCACCCGCATCATTGACTATTAGCATAAGAACAGCCAGCGTTCTCATAGGAATGCCTATGAAACACTGGGCATTCCCATATGCTAAGGAGCAGCTGTGGCTGCGTCCTAAATACCGTTTCAGACCCGTTCAGTCTACAAAAAAAACGTGTCTGTAACGGGTAGGACCCTGGTTTTTTACCATTTTAAAATACCAGTTATTTTAAAACGGTAAATTCACTCTGGAGCTTTCAGACCGCACATATTACCGTTTTGAAACGGTAAAAAAAACGGCAAAATACCCGGTAATATGTGCGGTCTGAAAGGGACATTACCGGGACCTAAATACAATGCCAGTTAGGTGTCACACTCCATAACGCGTCCATACTCAACGAACATTACAACATCTATTCTTTATCGTATATATATATATTTTTAAGTTGGTTTCTCCCGATGTTACAGCATTACACAAATGGACTAAATTTGGAACTGGCCCAGCTGTCCCCTGATATTTAATATATGGGCTTTTCGCATAAGTTGCATTTCTCTTTTTTTTTTTCAATGAAAGAGCCCTTTTCAGAGCTCTTTAAACAGCAGCCCGGACAAAGCAGCCGGGATCGGCTTTCACATAATACATCCAGATATGGAGATAAAGCAAGTAAGCTTTCCCCCGGTGTTCTTTTTGTTCTTTTCTGCTCTTTCCCCAACTTTTACTCCCAGACTCCTGACTGTTCCTAGCGCTGGCTGTAAGTATTAATCATGGTCACACGAGAGAGGCCTGTGCACAGCGATGGGCGTTGACCGTGCTCGCCGGCCGATTCATCAAAGTGCAGGCGATGAAGCAAGTCACCAGCCGGCTTATTAACATGCTGTGAGGCTGCGGCAGGAATGGCAGCGCCGGGGACAGTGCGGAGATCAGCAAGATCGAAGGTGAACACTTGATTGAGGACGAGCCGGGCTGCCGAGCAGTATTCACGGCCAAGATTAACACCCCGCTTCCCGCCAAACAATATATAGCTAATAGATCCAGGGAACCATTGATTTCCTATGCAATGTACAAAGGAATAAAGGCCTGGAACCAGTGAGGAGTGTTCTGATATACCTACCAGTTACAGGTGACAAGGACTTTGATATTACCATAGAAACAAGGGGATTCTGGTTGTACGAGCCGCGTGTTTGCTTTGCGGATTCAGTTTCCTTTCATAGTTAAAAACATGTATTCACCGTCGGCCTGATTCAGACCTGTGCGCTAGGCTGAGTATGTAGCGAACAGCTAAATGCCGCTAGCTGCCCTGCCGAATGCCTCCCCCCCCCTCCCCGCCGCGCGTATCACTGAATTTGGGTGGGAGTGGATGTGTATGCTTAAATATCCTCTTGCATGCGGACGGGCGGGCGAAAACTCATTCGATGGTCGCTCACCATCAAATGTTTTTTTTTCCCAGTTCACAGATATCTTGGCCAGAGATGGGCGAATTCGGGGCGGGGGAGCCACCCGTCCCAAGCAGGCAACGCTAAGGGTTCCCCTGCTCCAGCCCCCTGCCTGCCCTCCCCGCACAGAACGAACGCCTCGTGACTGTGATACTCGCCAAAGGCGTCCGTGTACACACAGACACACACCAGCGGCCGGGGGACCGAATTCGGTCTGCAGGCTGGAAGCAGGAGGGTTTTGTCAGAGGAGGGGTTCGGAGTTCCCTTGGGTGTACATTTACTGAGATGGGAGTTCTATTGAAGATGGGATGTTTCCCATAGCAACCAATAAGATTGTGGTCCAGATGCACTAAACTTCAAAAGTGATCAAATGGAGAGTGATAAACAGCCAGCCAATCAGCTCCTGTCTGACATTTTTCAAACACAGTCTGTGACATGGCAGACAGGAGCTGATTGGCTGGCTGTTTATCACTCTCCATTTTATCACTTTTGAAGTTTAGTGCATCTGTCCCTGTATGTATTATCTTTTATCCCTCTTGTATCTGCCCTGATTACAGATAGGCCACTGGCTGGTAGAATGTAAGGACTAATCTCGGCAAGGGCGCATTAACAGAGGAGGGGAAAATCGTTGTAGTGTGAGGGGGTCTTTAGTGAGTCACTGGTTGGTCCCTGGGGGGAGGGGGGGGGGGGGTCACACACAATGACAGTTTTTATTTAAACTGCAAACACAATGGTTAAACTACATTTATATTGATTGAAGATATAAGTTTGATTGTTTTATCCATAACAAACTAGAGATGTGCAGGCTCTGATTTACTCTGATTTCAAAGCAGGATCTTATTGGCTATCCCAAATCACATGACAGTTGTTGACAGTTGACAGCCAATAAGATCCCGCTTTGAAATCAGAGTAAATCAGAGTAAATCAGAGTAAATCAGAGCCTGCACATCGCTAAAAAAACACAGTTCTTACCATAAACAGTCAGTGTGTGATCAAACAATAGGCTGATCAGGTTCAGCATCGTGGTGGTGGTGGAAGTGTCAAGCACTACCCAGAAGTGCGGATTCTGGTGTGCTCTGTGCAGTAACCACCTGGCAACGAGCATGTAACCCTCCAGGCACATAATCCATGGAAGCAGGCACGTAACCCCTAGCAACAATCGCACAACCCCTGGCAACAAGCCACGTTAGTAAAAAAAAAAAAAGTATGGAATTATATACCTGTAACTCCAGGCAACAAGCATATGTAACCCCAGGCAACAAGCTAACCCCCACAAGGAGCATGTAACCTTGAGCAACGAGCAAGAAACCTCTGGAAATAGCACATAAACCCTGACAACAAGCATTTAACAACCCCCCCCAGCAACAAGCAACAAAAATCTGGCAACGAGCACATAACTCTAGCAACGAACACATAACCCCTGACAACATGCACAAAACCCCTGCCAATTAGCAAATATGTAAAAAATATATATATAATTAATGTATGGGGAGAAATTTTCGGACATCTTCGGTACAGAGCCAGTGAGAGGGGTGCCGGACGGGTTCCCAACAGTCGGGATCCCAACAGTCATTTACCCGACGTCGGGATCCCGACTGTCAAAACGCCGACAGCCCGGTGCCTGACGGCCACCCGCTATTTTCCCTCGTGGGGGTCCACGACCCCCATAGAGGGAGAATAGAATAGGTGGCTCGCGTAGCAAGCCACCGTGCCCGCAAGGGGCTTTTTTGCGCTCGCCATGCTGTCTGACTCCTGGCAGTCGGGATCCCAACGTCGGAATAATAACTGTCGGGATCCTGACTGTCGGAGTCCCATACCACACCCGGTGAGAGACCAGCAGTGTTTCATGGCTAAAAATACTCGCCAACATGCCACCGGCAGCTAATTTCCAACGCAAGCCCAGGGCGAAATCCATCATTCTACAGTACGTACATTGTATTTACTCATTCCTTTAAACTATACATTTTGCTATTTGCATAATAAAATGGAGGAGGCGGTTGTTAGAATCGGGGACAGTGAGAATTCGGGGAGCTCGTCGTTTATTTAGACAGCATTTAGCGTTCCCCCCATAAAGTTTAGGTTATCATGAACTCTAAAATCTAGGTCTGCTCGGAGACCCCTGCGGATGTAGGAGCACAAATCACTTCCCCGTTGCTGACCACCACACCGTTTACTCGCCAGCATTTATTCACATAACATATTTTCTTCCCCAAACGGAATAAAACACCTGTAATAATAAATCTCCTGCCGGGGGCTTGGACATATTGCTCAAACCTGACTCATATTTCAGTTCTAGCAAAACATCATTTATTTTTAACTTGCGTGATCGGCAGCGGTTGATGAAAGAGAGAGCGGCAGTAATTCATTCAGTCAACTAATGTGAGCTAAATCATACGCGGGCATGAAATAGACTTACAGGAAGTTTTCTGAGGAGCGGGCCAACCATTATACTGTAGATTATAATCCCCCCCGGCTTCCAAACGGCTTTGCAAAATGAAGTGCGTGAATCACAATACTGAGTGACAGAGGAAAAAAAAAAAAAAAACAAATCAATATCGTTATTTACACACGTGGCGCTGGAGTAATTGTTCCCGGGATATTCAGAATACAAACGGATGGATCTGAGGAATCACGTCCGTGTTTGGGCAGGGGAATACAGTGGCGTATATATATAATGGGTGCACACAGACCCCCTGGATTCAGGGGGGGCTACACGCAAACACTGGGCAAAGACATGCTGTACTGCAGGTGGGGCAGATGTAACATGCAGTGGTGTCGAAGGGGGGTACTTTTTAGCCAGGCTTGGGTCTGCTGAAGGGGCCCAATTCTCGCTTCCCCATTGCAGGGAGCCGGGCAGTGGGGAGAGAGAATACAGGCTGCAGGCGCAGCACAGCCTCTCTCTCCAGCTCAGCACATGCTGCTGGGGAGAGAGACAGCGGCAGCCTGTCCTCTCTCTCCCTCTGTGTGCCCGCCATCCCACACCAAGCACAGATTACATTTATTTAGTTTTTTACTGGGCTGTAGCCACGCCAGGTATCAGGGATAATTGGACAGCTCCCAGCAAATCCATTAGTATTGGCTGAGGATGATGATGACTTCGTAATAGTCATAGGCGGCACAGGCCTGACTATGGACAACCCATAGTCAGAATGTTCAACACAATTAACTTCAAGGGACGAAGGGTGGGCTGGGGCGGTGTGCATCGAAAATATGATATTTCAGTCCTGCTTTGAAGACCTCCAATGGCGGGTATAATGTGATGATGTCTACTTTCACACCAACAGTACAGAGAGCGGGGCTGGTACCATGATCCAAGGATGTAACTACCATAGGAGCCTGGGGTGCAGCTGCCGTGGGATCCAGAACTGAAGGGGGCCTATCTTTAATGTATACTTTATATGTACAGTGTGGCCAGGGAGGGGCTTAAAGTGCTAATTTTTCTGTATTTTATTCTAAGGGTGAATGGCCATGCCTCTTGCAATTAGGCCACACCCCTGAAAAGTACCTAGGCCCAGCCAAGGGTGTGGCTTGAGATACTGGGGGTGTGACTTGAGACACTGGGGCTGTTCCTGTGTCAGAATCATCTCTATTCATGGATGCAAATATCAACTTTTAGCAGAAAGAGCTTGCACGGAATTGAATTTATGTCTGATTCAGAAGCGGATGTATTTGTGGCCAGATCTCTTTTTGCATGAAAAGGGTATTTTAGTGCAGGGAACAGGGCAGCAACAATGGGATCACACAGAAATGTTCTGTCTTGTGGGAGAATCTGGGGGCAATGAGAGTGCATCGGTAGTGGGGTCTGGATCTCTGTGCTGGCGCAAGATTGCAGGCAGGTCTGGTCACACCCATGCTTTGCTGTGACCACACCCCTGCTTTGCCATGACTACACCCCTACTATGTATTAACCACACCCCTGCTATGCTGTAAATATGCCTTCCACTATGCCAGGGAGTAGCCTATACCTTTAAGAAACCAAACTGGTGAGGGGCACAGCTGAACCCCATCCTGTGGTCACACCCCCCCCCCCCCAAAAAAAAAACCAAAACAAAACACATCAGGACAAGTCAGGAATCCCAGTGGCATGTTTGTCTGAACAGAGGGAAGCCTGTTTCTGGCTGATCCGGGGCACCTAGTTCGGTGCTGGTGACCGTGCTGGCACTAATGGGCGGAGCAGTTTCTGTTCTAAGCCACCCGGATCCCCGCATTAGTCCAAAGGAAACTTGCATTATGTAATACAGATTCATACTTGCATATTAAATGCTTCTTGATATTTGTTCTGCATATGACAGAATGCTATATTTAAAGTGAAAGTTCTTTTTAAAAATGTAGCGGATTGCGGAAAAAAAGTGCATCATCTGTCTATCAACATTTTAATGAACACGGTGTAGTGCCTCTCACAGGCTGCAGGTGGCACTATTGCTTTTATGGTCCCAGAAACGCAAGAGTGACACCTAAGTTCACACAAGAACTTTCTCCTTATTAAAAATATAGTATAACTAAAATCCTATAAGGCAGCACTCGCCAGATTTGAAAGAAAGATTGTTTTATGTATTTTGACAGCTATTGCAAATCATAAAGTTTTGGAAGGTACGATTCCAGACGACAACATGATTTGGCTTACAGATGACAGAATGTTCGTTGCAATTTATCAGTTACAGTCAATGTTGCATGATACATTTCTCCGCACAAAGAAAATGTCAACATTGCCAGAATGTCGATGTTGTGAAAGTTGTAAGACACCCAGGGGGCCAGAGTGGAGAGCGATGATCAACCAGCCGATCAGCTCCCAACTGCCAAGTTGCAGGCTGGTTTAAAAAAATGGACAGAAGTTGATTGGCTGGTTGTTTCTCACTTTCTCACTTGGTAGGTACATCTGGCCCACAGTGTTGGCAGATGATTTTAATGATTTGGGGGTACTCTTTACCTAGAAGGGCGCCAGCGATTGAAATCGCGGGCGTCGGGGGTAAAAATCGCGGTCATCGCGGGTAAATCGGGATGCCCGCGATGCCCACGATGACCGCGATTACCGCGATTTTCCCATAGGGAACAATGTTAAAAAGGCTGATTGACCGCGATTTTACTGTTAAATGCCTCAATGGACCCGATTTGGCCATAGGAATCAATGTTAAATGGGCCACAGAGGCCAAATAGGCACAATTAACCCTTAAATGTCCCCCCCAATTTTTAACGCCACCCCACGATCCACGCCAACCCGAAGCGTGGCGAGCGCAGCGAGCCCGCGAGGGGCGGCGGTACGCGTCCTCCGACCTTTTCATGCCCTACTATCAACTAGGGCGTGGAGTGAGAATAGAATAGTGTGGCGAGTGCAGCGAGCCACCGAGCCCGAAGCGTGGCGAGCGCAGCGAGCCCCGCGAGGGGACGCGGATACCTTCACAGGTAGACGCGTCCCCTCGCGGGCTTCACAGGTGTCGGCGTCGCCACGGACACCTGTGAAGCCCGCGAGGGGACGCGTATAACTGTGAAGGTATCCGCGTCCCCTCGCGGGGCTCGCTGCGCTCGCCACGCTTCGGGCTCGGTGGCTCGCTGCGCTCGCCACACTATTCTATTCTCACTCCACGCCCTAGTGGATAGTAGGGCATGAAAAGGTCGGAGGACGCGTACCGCCGCCCCTCGCGGGCTCGCTGCGCTCGCCACGCTTCGGGTTGGCGTGGATCGTGGGGTGGCGTTCAAAATTTGGGGGGACATTTAAGGGTTAATGGGCTCTGTGGCCCATTTAACATTGATTCCTATGGCCAAATCGGGTCCATTGAGCCATTTAACAGTAAAATCGGGTCCATCGCGCCTTTTAACATTGATTCCTATGGGAAATCGGGAGCATCGCGTCGCGGGCATCGCGGGTACATTTATGGCCGGCCGCGACGCGAACGACACGATTTCCATGTTTAACATGGGTTTCAATGGGAAATCGCGGGCATCGCGTCGGTCGCGTCGCGGCCAGACATAAATGTACCCGCGATGACCGCGACGGGCGCCCAACTAAGTAAAGAGTACCGATTTGGGTTAGGCTGTGGTTAGCGTTAAGCTGCAGTTGGGGTTAGGATGCAGATGGAGATAGGCTGCGGTTAAGGAAAGGCTATGATTAGGGTTAGGCTGCGGTTAGATTAAGGCTGCGGTTAAGGAAAGGCTATGGTTAGGGTTAGGCTGTGGTTAGATTTAGGCTGCGGTTAAGGAAAGGCTATGATTAGGGTTAGGCTGCGGTTAGATTAAGGCTGCGGTTAAGGAAAGGCTATGGTTAGGCTGCGGTTAGATTAAGGCTGCGGTTAAGGTAAGGCTATGATTAGGGTTAGGCTGCGGTTAGATTAAGGCTGTGGTTAAGGAAAGGCTATGATTAGGGTTAGGCTGCGGTTAGATTAAGGCTGCGGTTAAGGAAAGGCTATGATTAGGGTTAGGCTGCGGTTAGATTAAGGCTATGGTTAAGGAAAGGCTATGGTTACTGTTATACAACGTCCAGTGGGGGCAGGGGATGGTCGCATACACTTATGCTTGTGTTAGTGCCCAGACAGGCTAGGATTTCTTTTTATGTTTTTTTTTTTATCCTAAAGACCCATACTGGACCTCGTGCATGGTGGACCCTCCCTCTCTTCAACCATCCAACACCAGGACCCTAAACCGGCTTTTACCGAAAGCCAACAATGTAATCAAGTCTGCTTGCAGTCACAGACATTTCCTAGGGTTTACATCACACAAGACACAGATTCGGAACAAACATATCTCCCATTAATAACTTTATCAGCGCCTATATCACAATATATATACTGCACAGCGATATGTTGGCGCGGTCTGCTGAGCGATCTGTCAGGGCCAGTGTTCTCCACTGAGAACACTGGCCATGCCCGCCAATATTACTAGATTTATAAAGCATGCTGGATATTAATCGCCAGGTAATAGCGACGAGCGGGGCCGCAAATTGCTATCGCTGTGGCCCCTACACACAAAGCAATGTATGGGCATTTTCTAAGCGTTCTAGCGAGATCGCTTAGACAATGCCCTGATATCACCCCGTGTGTAGGCCCCATAAGCCCAGGTACAAATGATGCCAGCTGTGGACTTCAGAACAGCAGGTGGGACAGAATTCTACACGCAGTCACATCGCAGGCACCAATGGGTCTGGCACTGAATCAGGTCCCTATGGCAGGGCCGTAACTAGGGGGGGGCTGGGGGGTCACGCGCACCGGGCGCTGGAGGTGAGGGGCGCTGTGAGGTCCGGTGACAGGTATGTCCGTCCATCTCCTACTAGCGCGGCTGCAGGAAGCGCTGATGACTTCGAAAAGACTTGCCGGACGCTGATTGGCTGAATTCAAAGATGCGGCTGCGGCTTCAACGGTGAGAGGACTGTGCGGGGAGGGGGGGGGGGTCTCCGGCGCCAGGGACAAGGCGTCATTTGGTCGGTCCCCCCTGTCAGCTGCTAACTAAGCAGCGGGGAATAAACGCTGTGCGCATGCGCACAGCGTCTATTCCCGCAGCCAGGGGGCTGGGGGCATGGCTAGAGGCTCACAGAGCCTCTGGGTCATGCCCCCATAGCGGCAAAATGGGGGCGTGGCCTCGCGGGAGAGCAGCGATTATAGGCCACGCCCCAAATTAGGCCACGCCCCCCCAAAATTTCATCAAGCAGCATCACTAGGGGGGGGGGGGGGGGGCACCAAAAGACTGCCTTGCCCCGGGCGCCGGAAAGCCTAGTTTCGGCCCTGCCTATGGGAATATTTACTAAAGTGTGGGTTCTATAGAAGTGAAGATATTGCCCACAGCAGCCAATCCAATTTTACTAAGCATTTATCTTTTACAAGGTAGTAGTAATAATAATTTAATTGGTCGCTATTTACAACATCCATAAGGGCGAATAATGTAACAGTTTGTTTAAAAAACAACCCCCCCCCCCCCCAAAAAAAAAAACAGCCAAGTAGAAGCCGTTTGGTTGCCGTGGGCAATTGCTCCCCTCTTTAAATTATTTATTTATTTATTAACAGTTTCTTATATAGCGCATACATATTCCACAGCGCTTTACAGTCCCTGCCCCAGTTCCACAAGTACACGCGCACAGAGACAGTCTAGGGTTAATTTTGTTGGAAGCCAATTAGCCTACCAGTATATTTTTGGATTGTGGGAGGAAAACGGAGTAACCCGAGTAAACTCACGCAAGCACGGGGAGAATATACAAACTCTGCACAGTTAGGGCCATGGTGGGGATAGAACTCATGACCTCAGCGCTGTGAGACAGTAATGCTAACCATTACACCATCCGTGATGCCCAGTGGGGGAAAAAAAAAATTCCGGGTTTGATTAGATCCCTTTTGTTTGTTTTTTGCTACTTGTAGAATTTCTCTCTGTGCTAATAGGATTTTCATAAACTCTTGGGAGTCAGAAGATGACCAGAAGTCATAAAACTTTATAGCCTTGCTCAGTTCCTGCCTCCCTCCCTCTCCCCCTCTCTCTCTCCCTCTCGCTAAGGTATATCACATAATCAATACCACATAGGGTGCTCAGGCAACTGTTAACAGTAAAACTCTATCTATAAATGCAGTCGTTAAAAAACAATTATTAGTGCTACAATTAACTTTTAATGATGTTTGATATTTTTTATTGCATAATGCATTTGCAATAAATATAAAAAAAAAATGCCCACAGCGATAAAACACCCCCGGCACGGGCTGGCAAACGGCTGCTTCTCCGACGGCTTCTGCAGATGGTCAGACAAGGTTATAAAAGTTCTAAGAGGCCAAGATACATAACAGCGTCTGCTACCTGCAGTACATTAATTGCAATCAATCAAACAGACTATGATAGTGGCTAAAATGTAAGATCCGCTTAGAAAATATGTCAATGAAGTTAAATCAATGTCCAAAGCAGGAGGACAAAACCGGCATAGTCAGAGTGATGAGTGCACCTAACTCATGATATTCTATTATATTTAAAGTGAACCTGTTATCCCGCATGGAAAAAAAAAAAAAAATCAATATTAAAGTACAGAGTAAAAGCCGAATTGCAATGAAGGATTTTAGTGCGCATTTGCCTGAAAAAAAATAAGCTATAATACTCCTGCAATAAAATTTAAATACGGTAGATAATTTTGTTTAATGTTTAGGTAATTTTTAAGATTTCCTTACTTCTTACAGTTTTAAAAATCCAAATTTCACTAACCAATCACTGGTCTCTTCTGTGCTGCTGGGGACCCTGCTCCTCCCACTATATAACTTTCAGTCTGTGGCTCGGTGCTGCCTCCATTCCCCTCCACACATCATGACAATGCCCCTGTCACATGCAGCCCTGTCCTCACTGACACATCACACATCTCCTGATATACTCTGTGCTGCTGGGGACCCTGCTCCTCCCACTATATAACTCTCAGTCTGTGGCTTCCTGCTGCCTCCATTCCCCTCCTCACATCATGTCACTTCCCCTGTCACATGCAGCCCTGTCCTCACTGGCATATCACTCATCTCCTGATATACTCTGTGCTGCTGGGGACCCTGCTCCTCCCACTATATAACTCTCAGTCTGTGGCTTCCTGCTGCCCCCATTCCCCTCCTCACATCATGTCAGTGCCCCTGTCACATGCAGCCCTGTCCTCACTGACACATCACTCATCTCCTGATATACTCTGTGCTGCTGGGGACCCTGCTCCTCCCACTATATAACTCTTAGTCTGTGGCTTCCTGCTGCCTCCATTCCCCTCCTCACATCATGTACTGCCCCTGTCACATGCAGCCCTGTCCTCACTGACACATCACTCATCTCCTGATATACTCTGTGCTGCTGGGGACCCTGCTCCTACCACTATATAACTCACAGTCTGTGGCTTCCTGCTGCCTCCATTCCCCTCCTCACATCATGTCACTGCCCCTGCCACATGCAGCCCTGTCCTCACTGACACATCACTGATCTCCTGATATACTCTGTGCTGCTGGGGACCCTGCTCCTCCCACTATATAACTCTCAGTATGTGGCTTCCTGCTGCCTCCATTCCCCTCCTCACATCATGTCACTGCCCCTGTCACATGCAGCCCTGTCCTCACTAACACATCACACATCTCCTGATATACTCTGTGCTGCTGGGGACCCTGCTCCTCCCACTATATAACGCTCAGTCGGTGACTTCCTGTTGCCTCCATTCCCCTCCTCAGATCATGTTAATGCCCCTGTCACATGCAACCCTGTCCCCACTGACACATCCCTCATCTCCTGATATACTCTGTGCTGCAGGGGACCCTGCTCCTCCCACTATACAACTCTCAGTCTGTGACTTCCTGCTTCATCAACCTCCACAACATCAGTATTCATACAGTATGTCTCACATTGATCTGCAATCATTAACATAATCACACATTTCATTGTCTCTCAGTGTGTGAGCAATCAAATAATCTGATTGTTTACTGGTTGTCGTATCTATACAAATTTTAACACATCATGTGTTTGACATAGAGAATCACAACAAACGGCATCTGCTTCTTGAGAAAGAGACCTTTTTATCATTGGTCATATGCTATTTGTTATAATTAATTCTAAAGTTTGTAATTCAACTAGCATGATCTGTAATACAGAATCTATAGATAGATAGATAGATAGATAGATAGATAGATATACCAATCAAGCTAACCAAGGCAAGGTGGTCCACCCATCACAATCTCTTGTCCAACGGGTTGTGAAATAAAATCTAGATGTTAAGGACAAGCGATTGGATCTTGATTCATCAGACAACCCATTAAATTAACTCTAGCATTAAGGATAAGAATGCTTTCAAAGTCATTTTTGAATGCATTGGACAAATCAAAGGTTTTTAAATACAAAATGCCAGACACAGTTTGAGCATTTTGAAATAAGAGAAGGTGGGATGTCCTATAAATAAAACCACTGAACAGGACCGGAACACCTTATTTTATCATGTTAATTGGCTCAAATGAACCCAACTTTTGAACTATTGCTTGGCAGGAGGAGAGGGGCATTGTTGGCGAATATCTTGGAGAATGTCTAAGTCCCACATACTAACCTGTAACACTTTCCACTTCGTATGGATCAATACAGTATATGTTTATTGTTTAGTGTTATTTTATACTATACAGTATATGTTTCTAGAGCATGGGGGAGGTTACCCTCTTCAAAAATGCAGTAGATAGGTGCCCCCAGGAGGGTGGCTCCCATCTTCCCTGTGTAATGCCAAGGTGCATATGCTTTTTCTCCATGTATTGTACATGTACGGCCCAACAAAATGCTGCCATGGGGTCTACAAATACTCCTTTACCTCCATGTCTCCTACAAACTATTAAACGGTCTCTGGATAGTCAAAGCCATCAATCTTTTGAACCATTAGTAGAAATAATTAAGGAATCTAAAGGTGTCTTTAGGTTCCTTTAAATTATCTCTAAACATTAAGGGCATACAATAGGAGCCCATAGCGGTGCCTATGCAAAAAATTACATTATTCTGGGGTGGTATATTTCTCAGTTTCTCACAAGAAGAAAATATGAATAGCGTAAGTGAGAGATGTTTTTGAGATTTCCAAAGGTTCATTACTCAAGTTTTCATGGAGATAACTTAGGGAAGATTTAATTTCATGTCACAATTAATCAATTTAAAGGGATTTTTTTTCTAATTGTTAATTGTAAAATAACCTAATCTAAAGTGAGTTATTAACCACCACAGGCCAGAATGATATCCTATGATAGGTGGAAAGCCATAATAGGTTGTAATTAGACCATGATACAGGTTTGAACATGCAACATTTGATAAATGAAACAGACTGTATAAGAAAAAACAAATCTACTGAAGTGAATACAAAATGGTCTCTGCTGTTTACCGAGAATAACGCAAATGTTTCTTCTGAACATCTGGGCTTTAGTAATAACATAAACCGGCTTTCCAGGTCACAAATCTCAGATCGTAAATGAAAGGGAATTTGTTACTCAATAGGGAATGGTCACACCTGTTTTCTTCTCTCAGAAAGAAGCTTATTATATCTAACTAATATGTTTATCTTAATATTTGGGCAATGATGCTTGGCCAAAATTAGTATCCCAAAGGAAGATACGTTGACCACTATATTTATGATAAGACATTTTATTTCCAGAGAGAAAAAAACACTCATTACATAATGGAAAACATTTCATCAGGAGGCATTCATTGTCCTATCATATCATTAGTGATGTCATCACTAAAGGGCCTTTTACACATGCGGAAACACTCGTCTAAACATTTTTCTAGTAGTGGCTTTATTCAATGTTCAAAACGTAAAGTTTTTTGGGAGTTCAGTTGTGGAATTCCGAGTTTTCAAATAAGGGATCTGCTGCCTTTGCCATCTCCGCACTAAGGGGGTGATTCTGGTTTGTTTGCAAAAGCAAACCCCTTCTCTAATGGACAAAACCATGCTGCCCTGCAGGTGGGGCAGATGTAACATGTGCAGAGAGAGTTAGATTTGGGCGAGTTTTTATTTCTGTGCAGGGTAAATACTGGCTGCTTTATTTTTACACTGCAATTTAGATTTCAGTTTGAACTCACTCTACCCAAATCTAACTCTGTTACATCTGCCCCACCTGCAGCGCTGCATGGTTTTGTCTATTAAAGAAGGAGTTTGCTTTTGCAAACCAACCAGAATCACCCACTAAGTGCCCAGCGGCTGCGTGGACGAGTTATCTCAGGACTCAGGCCACACAAGTGCAGTGGTCTGGACTAGCAATGATTACTGCTACTTTTCAGTTATCAGAAAGTTTTTCGGTTGAAACCCGCACTGGCGTTTCCACTAAGACATTTGTAAATTTTATGTCAATTTTGAAAAGTGGAGTGGATAATTAGATGGTTACCAGGTCTCTTAGTAATTTTGATTTGAGAGAGCCTCAAATTTCTATTTACAAGGCTGGCGGTGCTCCCCAGAGTCAGAAAAACATACAAATATACAGAAGAAAAAGAAGACTCACTTGTGGGGGCACTCCTTAACAATATATACCCGTAACTTTCACAAGTGTATTGGGAGAAACAATATGTCAGGAAAAATTGTTTACATTTAAAACTTAACTTTTAATATATATATATATGTTAATATAAATGATTACATAGAAAAAAGATTAAAAATGCACAGCAAATTACTTTCTATCCCTTTGGTTGTAGATAAGTGTCTGGTTATAGTAAGGTCCCTTAATTAGACAATTACATGGATAATTTATTTATCTCAAAATGAAGACACTTGTAAAGAGCACAGACAGACAACCACCGTATAGTTAATTCATTTTTATGCAAATGTAACCACCTCTCCTATAACAAATTTCCCAGTTCTGTATCAAATATGTATAGAAACTGCAACTCTGTTTAACACGGACAAACAGGAGCAAATCCTGTCCCTCACCACATAACTGTGACATATACACACAATGCACTTCATTTTTTTTTTTTTTTCTAAATTTCTCAATAAGAAACATTTGGCCTAGGGGTGCCTTGAAAACATTTTGATGCTCTAGGGTGCTGTGATTCAAAAATGTTTGGGAATCACTGGTCTAAGGGCTAACGGAATCGGTACATCTGTCAGACCAGACTTAGGTCTACCGTCATTAGGTCGACCCCGGAAGGTCGACTGGCCCCAAGGTCGACAGGGTTAAAGGTCGACATGGGTCAAGGTCGACATGACTTAAGGTCGACATGGGTTTAGGTCGACAGTCATTAGGTCAACATGAGTTTTTCACTGTTTTTTTTTACCCGAATGTCGACACAGTCGACATGGACACAGTTGGAGTTGAACCGCAGCCCCTCGCATCGCTCGCTATGCTTCGGGCACGGTGCCTCGCTACGCTCGGCACACTATTTTATTCTCCCACCGCGCCCTAGTGGATGGTAGGGCATGAAATACCGCCTGTCGGCACATGTCGGCTCAAAAAACAGTGAAAAACTCATGTCGACCTAATGACTGTCGACCTAAACCCATGTCGACCTTGGCCCATGTCGACCTTAAGTCATGTCGACATTGACCCATGTCAACCTTTAACCCTGTCGACCTTGGGGCCAGTCGACCTTCCGGGGTCGCCCTAATGACTGTTGACCTAAGTGTGGTTTGACAGATGTACCGCTTCCCGTTTGTCCACATATATTATGATTGGCAGCCACCAGCACTGGTTTTGCCTGTTACATTGACCATTAATAATATGAATTGATCCTGGTCTACCAACCCAAGGCACCCCTGCAAGTGTCCTGAGGCACCCCAGGGAGCCTAGGCACACAGTTTGGGAACCACTGCCTATAATGATTTCTCTGTAACATGGCATTAAGGTTATTTACAGTATATAAGAAATTCATAGCCATAATAGCATGCAGTATTTCAAGTAGAAGTGCAATGTAACATCTGGGATGCACTATCAAATTGAAACATCACATATAACTTGTTGATACAACGTGTCTTCTCAACACTTTTCAGTTATCCCCAGTCTGGTGCAATTCTGAATTTCTCCAGTAAATACGTATCCACTGCTGCAACTCGCTGAGACTTGGATAGGTCATTATTGGGGCCCACTCAGCCAATTCCAATCAGGACAAACTGGCAGATTCATTCTACTCACTCAGTGTCCGTGTAGAGGGCCCAGTGTCCTTGCATCGTCCTATGGGAGCCAGCCAGGAAGAAGGGTCTTTATGTGACCCTCCTGTTGGCTGTGTTTGGGGGTTGGTGGCTAGATTGTTGGCTAAAAATGTAATTCCCAAGAAAAATGTCAGTTAGCTTGTGTCGACCTTCTGTCACTGTCGACCTACAGTATGTCAACCATTAGGTGTTGACCTACCCACTGTTGACCATTAGTGGACAGGCTAGTGACTTTCGACCTAGACATTATCTATACCAGATCTTCTGCAAGCGGTGTCAGCCCACAGCAGCGATGTCCTTAGCGGCAATGGGCTTCTGCTGACCACACTCCATACTGCTCTATATATTCTATACACAGCAGTCTAATTAACAAACAATTATCCTCGCAGCAAATTATGTAAATTCACAAAACACTTCTGTTTACCCAGTCCTAATTAAATGCAGTATAAACAAGGTAATTCTATTTAGCTTGAAACAGTTTGATCAAACGATGGAGCGGTCGGTAGACGCACGTGTCATTCCGTACAGTGGCCACAAATGTGCGGACAGCCGTTATAATGACAAAAATAATCATCTACGCATTATACGGTGTGCGCCCGTGGTAGATGTACTCGTTTTATTTATATAGCAAAACCATTATCCCAGGAGCCAGGTCCACAGATGATAAGCAGCGATTGTCACAATGTATCTCATAACATAAGGGCTGTACACACGGTGAGATTTTGGCAGGAGATTTTGACTAGATAGTCAAAATCTCCTAGAAGGTTAGCCAAAATCTTGCAGTTTTTCTCCTGCTTAGACAATATTGTCTAGCATGGATTGCTTAGCATAGATAGACTGTGCAGGCAATGCAATTTTGGCTAGATCATAGACTATCATTACTGGATAAAATCGCTAAGTCAAAATCTCCAGACAGTCCATCTAGCCAAAATTACGTAGTCAAAAATTGCTTAGTAAAAATTGCCAATTAGCCAATATCTCATAGTGTGTACGGGGCTGTATCATGCTGCGATACATTATCTCTTTATATCTGAGTCTACTAACGAGCATCTAGAACTTTACGGATCTTAAATTTTTCTCATCTATTTAATGTAACAAGTTTTCAATTTTTTTCTTTTCCCATAATGATAGACAGGAATGTATTTTGTAGCCATCTAGTTACACGGGAATATTAATCTGTAGTCTGTGTTCGTGCTCTGCGTTGGCGTTTGGTGCGATGACACAATGTGAGTACTGGAGCTTTTGGGGAATATCCTCCTCAACATAGCATCAGGGCCGTAGAGAGGTTGGTGGGGCCTAGGTACTGAGTATGAGGGGGTGGATCCAGATGGCGGAAGCATGCAGTGCCGGGACCCTCCAGCAACCTCAGGTAATTAGTACATTCCCCCGCTACCCCCCTCTTGGCGTGGGTGTGGCAAGGGACTCCGACTGCGGCCGGTAGACTGACATTGGTCACATGACGTCAGTCGCCCGCACGGTCTTGGTCCTGTCGCATGCACATACAGTAAGTCAGTTTTCGCTGACTTCTGTTTGCGAAGGCAGGAGAAATCATTTGATTCATCTAATGGTTTCTCCTGCAGTGGAGACCTCGCATGGTACCGAGGGGAATCGGCGGTAAGCTGCCATGTTCGCAGCTTACTGAGCACACCAGAATTAGGCCCTTAGTCCCTTCCAAAATGGAATCACGACCTAGTTTAATCAGAGATCATGTGATCTGAACATTTCCCTGCGATGTAATAGGAGCCAAGCTTATCTGACGCAGTGGCGTAACTATAGAGGGTGCAGGGGGTGCAGCTGCTATGGGGCCCGGAGGCTTGGGGGGCCCTAAAGCAATCCCCTGCACCCTCTTGATTTTTATTTTGAAGGTTTTTAAATATGGTCACCTGGGCCATGGAGCATTGAGCCCCCTTAACAGTGGTGGGAGGAGACCCAGCACTAAACAGCGCCAATGAGGAGACCCGGCGCTCGCATCGCCAATGAGGAGACCCGGCGCTCGCATCACCGATGAGGAGACCCGGTGCTCGCATCGCCAATGAGGAGACCTGGCGCTCGCATCACCGATGAGGAGACCCGGCGCTCACAGCGCCAATGAGGAGACCCGGTGCTCGCATCACCAATAAGGAGATCCGGTGCTCGATCGCCAATGAGTGCTAATAGCACCAATGAGGAGCCCAGCCACCACCAGCACCGGGCAATAAAGATGGGCGAAATGACTCACTAAAGAGAGCCGTGCCCGGTTCAAGTTTAAAGATCCGGTTATTTTGGGCAGCTCGCTGACTCACTTCGCAAAAACCATCCCATTTGAAATACAATTGTCATCTTAGTAAATTTCCCCCAATATGTTAATTTGGTCGCCGAATAGTTTAATTCAGCTAGTAACCAGCAGTCAGCAGAACAGCTGAACACCGATAAGATCCCATGTGCCGCCGGCCTGACCAACTTGTCCGATAGCCGCTAAAATGATTATCTCCACAGCATCAAGTCTCAATGTGTTCAACACCACACACACAAGTGTGTAAATGAAGCCACACAGGGGGGACCGCTTGATACCAGAAAGTGATGCAGCGCACGGCTGTTAGTGGTCACTGGTGTAATAGTGGTGTGATACACCAGGAAGTAAAGCAAGTGGAAGACACAGACAGATGGAGCCCAGCTCACTGGATCTTTACTTCATGAATCTGATGCTGTAAAATGAAAGCTAAAAGTACTACAAAGCCCAGCAAACACAGATCTAATAAATAAAAAAACCATGCGTACTGCCTAGCCAAAGTCTGTGTCTGTGAGTGAGATGTGTGGTCATGTTGCTCACCTTTATGTGATACTATGCTGCCTCTGGTACTGGGTACACTCCTGTGAGCAGCATACAGCTAAGGGCGTAACTACCATAGGTAGAGTGGGTGCAACTGTTATGGGGCCCAGAAGTGAGAGGGGCCCAATTTGCCTGTCAAAGTATATGCTGCATACATTTTTCAGCATTCAGTGATAAATAGGGGCCCTTACAAACTTTTGCTATGGGGCCCACATGTATCTATTTACGCTACTGCATACAGCTGTATCAAATCCTCTGCTGGGACCTGTGGTGCTTCAAGTTCTGCAGCAGCCCTGTTCTTCAACACTCAGCAGCTCCAATGCAATACTCTCCGGAGTTAGTACACCTCAGCTGCCACAGGTGGCAGTGCTGAGCTCAGACATGGTGTGGATTGGACTCTGCGGAGCTGGATGAACTACAGCCCTGAGTCAGTCAGTACAGTTCCTCTATGCTACCATGTGTGGCACTGCTGCGCTCAGGCAAATGCAAGGAAACCGAAACTGAACTGAAGAATGACCATTCACCTTTTAGTGCTCACTGTCTCT
Organism: Crinia signifera; assembly: GCF_055691185.1. Lineage (NCBI taxonomy): Eukaryota > Metazoa > Chordata > Amphibia > Anura > Myobatrachidae > Crinia > Crinia signifera. The sequence continues at coordinate 384,551,880 of NC_139218.1, forward strand.
TTTAAAGGAACCATTCAAAAGATACGTTTTACTCACAACCAACCCATCTCTACCGGGTACCAGGAGACCCAGAAGGTGTCAAAGAGGAGACTCAGCAGCTGCTCCAGCGTTTACCCGGTGGTAGCTCCATTGGTGACCTGGCGGCCAGTCCAGCGGTGACCCAGCGGCAGCTCCAGAGGAGACCCGGCATCAGTGAGTGCACCCGATACACAGCGCCAATTGAGGGTGGGCAACACACAGCAGCATAGTGACACCATGGCCTTCACATGTTTAAATGCTGTCAGATGCCGCAGTGAATATTAAACCCTAACCTAATTCTACATGTATTGGCCACACAGTGGTGCAACCTGTCACAGTTCTAAGAGCTGTGCCTCATCCCACTAAATTCCCCCTGCCCCTTTTGCTCTCAAAACTCTCACTTCCCCTCTATCTCGTATCTCTTTGGGGCCATTTATCATTTAAAATTTGCAGCTAAATCCACAGTTAGCCGCACATATTAAGTACCCCCGAAGGTATCTTGGAGGGGCCGCGTTCTTGCGATGCTTGCTGCATTCCTCCGACTATCTCTCCCTGACGCTCTCACTTCTTTGCTCCCCTCTTTCTCTCTTGCTCCCTGACATTCTCTCTACTGCCTGTCCACCTAATGGGAATTGTAGTGACAATGGGGTGGGGGTTTGCTATGGGGCTCACAAAGTTCTAGTTACGCCCCTGATCTGACATGAATGATTTAAGAGCAAATAAGACAGAACAATAGTAAATGGAGTTTACTATGACAAAGTCGGACTTCTTATTAAATAAAAATGCTGATATAACACATTGTTGTACGTAAATATCAGTGCAAAACAGTTTTCATTAAAATAGAATAAAAATGTAAATTATGTTTTAGTGTTTTGTCTTTTGCAAAAAATCAAATAAAGATATTTCCCAAAAAAAAAAAAAAATAGAATAAAAAAACTCTCCACATAAATATAATAATGGTAATCATTTTCTCATTTGTGTAACATATTCCAGGGGAAGACGAGGCATTGTTTCCTAGCACGGCCACAATCGCGGGCATCGCGGGTAATTTTTAGTGGTCTGCGATGCGACCGACGCGATGCCCCCGATTTCCCATTGAAATGCATTGAAAAAAGTCAAAATCGCGTCGGTCGCAGCGCAGGCGGCTAAAAAACCATTAAATGGTCCAGACGCGATGCCCTCGATTTCCCATAGGGAACAATGGTAAATGCCTCAATTTACCCAAATCAACATAGGGAACAATGTTAAATGGGGCAGAAACCCCCCAAAACACCCCATAACGGTGAAATGGCCCCCCAAAATTAGTTAACGCCACCCCACGATCAACGTGAACCCGAAGCGTGGCGAGCGCAGCGACCCCGCTAGGGGGGGCGGTACGCGTCCTCCGACCTTTTCATACCCCCACTATCCACGTCGGCGTGGAGTTGAGAACAGATTAGTGTGGCGAGCACAGCGAGCCACTGAGCCCGAAACGTGGCGAGCCCCGCGAGGGGACGCGGATATCTGTCAAGCCCGCGAACAGACGCGTTTACCTGTGAAGGTATCCGCTGCGCTCGCCACACTAATCTATTCTCAACTCCACGCCGACGTGGATAGTGGGGGTATGAAAAGGTCGGAGGACACGTACCGCCGCCCCTCGCGGGCTCGCTGCGCTCGCCACGCTTCGGGTTCACGTTGATCGTGGGGTGGCGTTAACTAATTTTGGGGGGCCATTTCAGTGTTCAGGGGTGTTTTGGGGGGTTTCTGTCCCATTTAACATTGTTCCCTATGTTGATTTGGGTAAATTGAGGCATTTAACATTGTTCCCTATGGGAAATCGGGGGCATCGCGTCGGTCGCATCGCATGCGATTTTTTAGCCCGCATGCGATGCGACCGACGCAATTTTTTGCCTGCGATGCCCAAGATCATGATCGTTGTGGCCGTGCTAGGAAACAAGTACCAATCATTTTAAAAAATATATATATTTTTTTTTGCCCAAACACCAGTCCTCTATGACATCGTGGCGAATGGTATGCTAACTGTGTTATAGCCTCTTGACAAAGAACAGTTATAGTACTGGGTTCTACAAATGAATTCCGCTAAAAGCAGTATGCTCTTTTCACACATATACTTATGGAACATGATTACAGTATATTGATTCTGTAGCTTACGCATACATGATTGAGGTATTATTGTTTTACTTTTAGATACTAGGTAAAAATTGACAGAAGGTCAACACAGGAAAAGGTTGAGTTTTTCCCATTCTTTGGGGTGTCGACATATGGAAGCACCTCTGACCAGGTTTAGAATTAGGGTGAGCAGTCCAGTTCCTGTCCCCCATATGGTCCAAATGACATTATTTTAGCTGTTTTTATCAATGTTTATTAATTTTGAAGCAATCCAATACTAAACCAAAAACTGAATCCAAATCAAAACATTTTAGTGTAGTCATGCCAAAAACAAAACACGACGGATAACCAGAACCAAAACACGGGCATCCTTGCTTTGCTAGGACCTATCCAAAGACTGGCGTAAAAAGATCAATCATCTTGGATTGTCAATAACTTTTCAGCCATTCATAAGCAACTGTGGTTAGTTTGGGAAGCCCTGGACTCAATGATTTGCTTTGCTCCTACATTACCAGAGATTAATGGAAGTTCAATTCATTTGAAAAAATACACAATTACCGGCGCTGTGCATCTACACTCATGCAAATGGCCCGTTCAGTTGAATGTCTCGTTTATTGTAATGAAGTACACAACTCCATTGAAATGAATGGGCCATTGACATTAATAATTACAAAAAAAAATTGCAGCACATCACTGACTGTGTCAACCTCTAGTTGACATGTACATGTAGTGCTCCCACAGAGGTCAATAGATTTTCTCAAGCAACGCTCTTGAGGCTTTAAAATGGAACAACATGATCTAAGCATCCGACCGAAACGCAAATTCATAAAGTCACAAGGTATAAAGGCAAATGGGTATGGTTACATGGAACACAGTGGGTTTATGTGTCTTTGCTTGCTTTGCAGTTGCATTAAAGATGCAATTCATGTGGAGCGTATAAACACAGTAGGTGACCATCGGAACTTCATCAAGCCATCTGCATGGTCATAAATTGTGTTTACCACTGCGGAGTGAATTATTATCTGCTATTATGCTGCATTGCATGGTGTGATCATTTCAATATTTTAGCGTTAAACTAGAATTACCGCACACATCCAAGCTGCACGTTTCTTTATTTATTTTTTTACTTTCGTTAGATATTAGCACAAATCTCGTTATGGAGACCAGTACGGTATCCATAGAAACCTGTCTCTTTCATTGGAAAATTGAGAGACCCACAAAACAGTAAGTCGAGTTCTACCAGCGCAGTATCCGTCATTATTCTATTTTGCCCCTGGGTTTCAGAAACGCAAGTTCATGATCTTGCACTTTTAACTGCTGAATTGTAATTGTCACTCGCCATCCTCCTGATTTAGCAAGGACAGAATTGCCAGCCCCCTAGGTTAAATAAATCCGGGCTCAGGACTTTGTGTAATCTGCAAACATGGCAAACATTTGCAAAAATCAGTGACGGTACCAAATGACTCTTCGAATGTTTTTTTTTTTTTTTTGGGGGGGGGGGGGGGGGGGTATTTTAGGCCGTTTCGTCCATATATCAAAAACGTCTACTTACAGCAGGGGTGGGAACCTCTTTTGTGCCAAGGGCCGTTTGTATGCGGAAAAAATCCTTCGGGGGCCATATGTAAAAATTTCTCTTACAAATTATCCTGCAATTGTCCACGCTCCGGCGGCTGCCGCTGAATAGGACTGACAGTCTATGGCTGCTGTTGATTAAGAGGAATCTCACGAGAACTACCGACCTTTCACGAGAATTCCCCTGTACTCAACTCCCGGCAAAGCCACCGGGTGGGTTGGCGGGCCACTCAGACCGGCTACGGGGGCCGCATAGGCCCCCGGGCCTGAGGTTCCCCACCCCTACCTTACAGTATGCAGTCTATTGTTTTCCTAGGTCAACGAAATAGCTTGCTTCCAAATTTGTATGCCTCATATTTCCGTGAGTGTAGGAAAAATCAATTATAAACGTATTTTGCCATTAAAAAAGCAGGCTCTTTATTGCGGATAGCGAATGGCAGCGGTGGAAATCTAGATTATCAATGTTTAATGGATTCCTTGAAGACAATATTGCACAAACATTACCGTCAGATGCATGCTTAATTAAGTTAGATTATTACATGCAAAGGGCAAGGCACGAGTGAACTGAAAGGAGTCCTGTGGGATTGCTTTCATACTTAAAGTGGCTTTCTTAATTGCAAGGCTTCAGTAACAGAAGTGCAATGCTGTTTTCTTGTTTAAACCACAGATCAATCGGTTGTTTGTCTCATACATAACAAGGTACTTGATGGCATTCTGGTTGCCATGGCGACCAGAAGGCACATGACAAGGTGGACGGCTATTTTGCCGGTAGCCGCCCATTTTGCTTAGAAACTAAGTTAGGCTGACGCACAGTGAATATTTTTATTCGTTATATTCCCTAGTGTTTACTATATAAATATATAGGGTTTTTATGCATCTGGTAAAACCTAATGCCCCTCCCACAAACACAGTCACTGTATTTACAGCCAGCAAATCACAGCTTGCTGCCTGTTTCCCCAGGTAGTGAGACCCTTTTCTGGCTTTTAACAAAGACGAAAGGTTTGAAAATTTGCGCTTCCACTCAGATGCAGCTGGTTAACCCTGTAGTATCACCTACTACAATGACAATAGGAACAACAAGAAAAAATGGGGGTAAAACCGCGCTTCCTATTGGGATTCTCCAAAAAGTATATAGAATTTTTTTCTCTCCTCTTTTCTATCAATGTCCTTTTCTTCGGAATATTCAATCCATAAGTTGTTACCTCAAAGAAAAAGTAAATAAAATTTAATAGTGTAGATTTCCCGAAGAAAAGGACATTGATAGAAAAGAGGAGAGAAAAAAATTATATATACTTTTTGGAGAATCCCAATAGGAAGCGCGGTTTTACCTCCATTTTTTCTTGTTGTTCCTATTGGCTTTTAACAAAGCCCAAAGCACTTAGCAGAGCAACCAAACATCTTCGTAGAGCAGGGGTGTCAAACTCAAATTCATCGGGGGCCGCATCAGCAGTTTGGTCACCCTCAAAGGGCCGGTTGTATCTGTAGGTCCCCCTGTATAATTATAATGCCATGACACCACAGGCTGCTCCCCCTGTATAATATAAAATGAATGCCATGACTCCACAGGCTGCTCCCCCTGTATAATAATAATGCCATGACACCACAGACTGCTCCCCCTGTATAATATAATAAAAGTAATGCCATGACACATAAATGATTATACAGGAGGAGCAGCCTGTGGTGTCATGGCATTATTATTATTATTATTATTATACACGGGGACACCTCAGGAAACAGCAGATATATATATTTTTTATTGTGAGTGTGATCCTCATCCTCACTTACTGTTTCTCCGTCTGTCCTGCAGCTGCTGCGGCCACACTGTCCCCGACTCCCGGTCCAGGTTCCCTGCCTGCTCCTACTTCTCTACAGACGCATGGGCGGTCGGCGTCATCGTCATGACGTCCCCACCCAGTGTCTGTCACTGCCGGGCATCAGAGGGAACAGGCGTAGCCATGGAGGCCGGCGGCCATGTTTCTGTAGCCGCATACAAATGTGCCTACAGGAACATGGCCGCCGACAGTGGAGGAACAGGTAAGGCGGCCGCGGTGGGGTGGGTGAGAGGAGGTGGCCTAGGCAGGAGCTGGGACACACTGCCCTGCATGCTATCTCCTTGCGCGGGCCACATGACGAGGTCTGGCGGGCCGGATTTGGCCCGCGGGCCTTGTGTTTGACACCCGTGTCCTAGAGTATTAAAATACATGGTATAAATATACTGTAACAATATAAATCTATATCTGTGTGTGTGTGTGTGTGTGTGTGTCAGGCAGGAGGGATCCACCCACATATGGAAGAGAAGGCGGAGACACAGTCAGGTGAGGCTGCTGCCTGTGTGTCAGGCCAAGGTGGGGTTGTAAAAGCCAGTCAGGCTGAGGTGGCAGCCTGGAAGCCAGTGGAGGCCAGTAAACTGCAGGAGGCAGGGAAGACCTCCAATCTCTATGATATTGCTGGGAAGACGCCAGGACCTGCAGCAATCAGGCAGGACTCTGTGAGACTGATGCTGTGTACACACGGTCCGATTTCCTTTCCGATGTTGACGATATAGTCAACATCGGATCGGCATCGGTTTGGAATCGGTTGCAGATCGCAAGGGTTTTAACCTTGCGATCCCGATCCGATCCTGATGCGCGTTCACGTATCGCAAGCCAGAAAGTCTTGGCTGCCTTGACTATATAGTGCAGATCTGCACTATATAGTCAAGATTGTATGCAAATCGGATGTGCCTTCAGATACTATCCACAATCCCATCTGATCGGATCGTGGATCGCATCTTAAGGCACATCTGACCGTGTGTACACACCTTGAGACACTTTATTTGCATACAAGGTGTCCAAGGATGATGAAGGTTATGGTGAAGCATTGAGATAGTGCCCTACACAGGGGCTAGGCTGCTTGTTTCATTTATGCTGCCAGTAAACCACCTCTGCATCTATTCACCTGAACAGACCCTATCTATTAACCTGCTCTCTACATGTATTTAGCCTACTTATAAATATTAATCGCAAGAGCTGGTGAACGTTTGGATTTTTAAGTGGAGACTTCGATCTGGTCCAAGTTGGGTTCCAAGGTATAGGTCAACACTACAGGGCGGACATGCATTCCATCAACAAGGTCAAAAAGTCAATAGGTTTAAAAAGTCAAGAGGCGAAAAGCAGACAGTGTACAAAAGGCTGATGTGACAATAGTTGACACACGTTTTATGGTTGTTTTTTGTGTGTGTGTGTGGGGGGGTTGCCACAAGTTTTTTTAAATTTACCATCCACGTGGACTACGATTGGGTCACAGGCTCTCCGTGTTGCACTCACTGAGATGATAGAGCCCTCTGGAGCAGAGTGCACATCTTTCTCTCTCTCTCTCTTTCTCTCTCTCTCTCTGTCCACATTCCTGCTCCAGCCTGAGCAACGGGAAGACTATAAACAGATGAGCCCAAATGGCGTTGTAGGGGACTGGTGAAAGCCCCGTAGACAATAAAACATGACAACAAGTGCCGCTCACCATACAAAGCTCCCGGGTCGCTGAGACACGATCCCACACTGAGACATGGTAATGCCAAGGTTGGAAGTTCTAGAGCTGAAACCACTCTCATCGGAAGTCTCCAAGTGAATGACTTATATTGGAGATGTGGGTCATTAATGGGCGTTCCATGGAGACTATGGATCATGGATGGCTCCTACATATTAGGATCTCTGGTGGAGAACGTAGGTCTTCCCACAGTCATCACAAAGTACACAAAGGGTTTAATTTACTAAGATGGGAGTTCTAATGAAGATGGGATGTTGTCCATAGCAACCAATCGTATTCGACTTAGCAACTTCTAGAAGATAATAGATAAAATCTGATTGGTTGCTTTGGGCAACATCCCATAGAAGAGCCCGATCTTGGTAAATTTAACTTGAAGGGTATTACAATACTTAGAAGCAAGGACTGCAACTACCTTCTTCTACTCTCCAGGGGTGCCAATCTATGAGGATCAGTGCCTGGCTCAGTCACCCACAAATTTAAACACCCCGGGGGCAGGATGTACTACACTGAGGGATATATTAAACTTAAAATGCGTTAAAAACACCGTTATCAGGGGTTTTACCGCATTTTCAGATGCACTAAAGCCCCACCACCAGGACCTCGCTGTGGGGGGTTATGCCAGCTGTAGCTGGCGTAACCCAATAGAAGCTTATGGGCTTCCTTTCTGTACCAACCCCCCCCCCCCCTCCTGCTGTGCTCCCCGGACCAGTGACCTCCTCCTTTCTAGCACCGCAACATCCCTATTACAGGAGCAGGGAGGAGGAGGCGGAGCAGGGAGGAGGAGGCGGAGCCTGGCAGTCCTCTGCAGCCGTCTGAGCAGGAGATTGCCGGACATGGAGGAATGGGGATGTTCCGGTGGGACACGCTCACCCCCCCCACCAGCTGCTTCGTAAAGGGCAGCTCTTATCACAAGTTACTAATTGCGTATGTTAGTACATATGTGATTACTGTCTTTGCCATGTGCGGCGGGATGTACCGCAACTGCTTGGTACATCCTGCCCCGGGTGAGGACAGAATTGCCTACCGCCCCTGCCTCTGGGCTCCATCATGGAGAATCCATCATGTTGTGGCCTCACAGTGCAGGGTACGCCCTGTCATGACCATATAAGTGTAACTTTAAGCTACGCCCCTGTGTCTTGCCAGGGGCCCCCAGGAACTTTGATCCCATTTAAATACCATCTCCAAAAAAGTTTCAAATTTGCATTGTGGGAACACATATTTCGGTCTGCACCGCACTCTGCCATATTATAATTACAGGGCATTACCTTCTTGGCTGATCTGCGGGTCCCATTCTCTGTATATACACAATCTGTTACTACAAATCTCGGAAGCTGTGTCCACGTCGTGCAGCATGCTGGCGGCGGTCTGCCGGTAGAGCGATGGCCGGTGCGGAACAGTGTATACAATGTACACACTGTGACAATGCATGCGCTCCAGCTGTCGGTTATGTCCTCAGTCCTCAGATTCCCACAGCAGTGCATGAATTTAGTTACGTTCCTCAGTGAGCGCAGGTGGGTCTGTCGGAATTACCGAGGCACTGCACGATCCACTCGTCAGGTGCCGCATTACTGACTGAATAAGCAACAAATATTACTGCACCGCAACAAGATGTCTGAAATTTGAATAGAAAAAAAAAAAAATCTTATTTACACTGGAAGTGCAGACAGGGCAGCACATGGCACCACAGAGCAGTATATAACGACACACGGTGCAAGCGGGCAATGCATAGCTTCAGCGGCATTAGGCAGGGCCAGGGACGGTAGATGGGGGTTCTGTGTGTTTTTGAATTACTGGTAGAGGAATATCACAAGATCTGAGCAGCTTCACATAAGTACTGAGTAAAGGCCCCCACACGCTAGAACGATTTTTTGGCCAATTGTCCGATTTCCGACCGATCGTCCTATATATCGGCCGATTTTTACAGATAATCGGCAAAAATCGTCCGATTGCTCTGGGTCCTATAATCTAGGTGGAGGCAATGTCACATTGTCACAAATGTATGGGCGGCAGCAAAAGAGAATAGGTGCAGTCCCCTTCCTGCCAAATGGGACCCACTTGACCATACCTCCCAACTGTTGCGATCTCTTTTTTTGGGATGGTCCCACATCCCACCCGAAGTCAGCAGTGGGGACCCAGGGCCAGGGCAGACAGTTGCATGAGCACATCATCTATTCAGGCAGGCGGAGGGGCTGGGGGCATGGCCAGCAGCGTACACAGAGTTGGCCATGCCTCCACAGTGGCAAAAATGGGGTGTGGCCTTGCGGAAGTCCTGCAAGCATAGGTCATGCCCCCAAAATTTTAGAGCGCGGAGGCAGACCCATTTTTTTGGGAACCTCTCTGCACAGGCTTGTTGGAGGAGCCCTGCACTGCTAACCGCCCCCCCCCCCTCTGACCTCTCAGCCAGCAATAGCCTTTCTCCCCTGTCCAGCACATGCAGCTGTGTGCTGGGCTGCGGTGAGTCCAGGGAGTCTGCTGTCGCTAGATATTTGACCTCTAGCGTCTTTTGTGAAGCACAGCACTACAGCTTTACCCAGAAGTGCCGGGACTGCTTAGCGCTGCACCACAGTGAGAAGCTGCATCTTATACCATGTAACCCCTGGCAACAAGATTTGCACCCCTGGCAACAAGAATTGCACCCCTGGCAATGAGTATTGCCCTCCTGGCAATGAGCAGGTAATTTAAAAAAAATTAAAGCCTTAATGGGGGCATAATGTGTCAGGGGCATTGCAGTGTGCGGCATATTGTGTCAAGAGTATTGCAATGTTTGGCATAATGGGCTAGGAGCATTGTGGTGTTTGTCATAATGTGTCAGGGGCATTGCGGTGTGTGGCATAATGTTTCAGGGGTATTTCTGTCGGGTTGTGGTATAATATGTAGTAGGCATTACAGTTTTTGGAATAATGTGTAAGGGGCATTACGTTATGTGGCATAATGTTTCTAGGGCATTTCAGTTGGTGTGTAGCATTATGTGTCAGGGGCATTGAAGTGTATGGTATAATGTGTAATAAGCATTACAGTTTTTGGCATAATGGGCATTGCGGAGATTGATTGTGGTATATGGCATATTTTTTCTGGGGCATTGTGGTGTGTGGCATAATGTGTCGGGGACATTATAGTGTGTGGCATAATGTGTAAGGGGCATTTTTAAGGTTATTATCCAGATCTATGTAGCAGTGGCGTAACTATAGCACCGCAGCCCCCGCCACCGCAGGGGGGCGCTGTGCATATGGGGGCGCCGGGGGCTGTGCATATGGGGGCGCCGGGGGCTGCGGTGCTATAGTTACACCTCCCCCCAATCCCCCGCAGGCTTACCTATTTTGCTGGTCCCGGTGGCTCCGTTCTTCTGCTGAGGACCACCACAAAATGGCCGCCCCCATATAGCACACAGTTCTCTGAAACTGTCTGCTGTATGGGGGCGGCCATTTTGTGGTGGTCCTCAGCAGAAGAATGGAGCCGCCGGGACCAGCGCGAAAGGTAAGGCTGCGGGGGATTGGGGGGGTTTGAATGGGCGGCGACCCCCCTAACGGCGGGGGGGGGGGGGGGCGCCCAAAACGTTGCTACGCCGCTGCTATGTAGCTCTTCAGTGTGTTTAATTTGTCTCAAGTAGCTCACACCCAATTGTTGGAGACCACTGACGTAAACCAAAGGGGTCATGAATGCTTCATAAACAGACCTATTAACACCTACAAGAAAGAATGGGGTGGGTTTTATCCAGGGCAGCCATCAGTCCCACGCCTAGACAGTAGAGGGCCCAGAACTGGAGTCTATCATGTATAATATGTTATAGGTCAAATTTTTCTTGAAGCAATGCAGAAGTAGAGTAGTACGGCCAGTGCTGTGGACACTGGAGGTCTCATCAGGCATGCCGGGGGTTCGAGAAGGGGCCCTGTCCATCCCGGACCTCACCATTTTTGAATGATGCAGCTCCATTATCACTATTGTATGTGGGCAACTCAATCTAGTGTGATCTAGTGTAGTCAAGTGTACCACCAGTCGGGAAAAGTCACTCCATAACCCAAATCTTTGTTTATCTTTACTTGCCCCCCCAAAGAGGTCCCCCCCTGGAAAATAAACAAAGATTTCCTAATGTATTAGTCAGTCATGTGCGCAACTAGACATTGTTCTGAATAAATGGTATAGTTCATCATATTTGAATGATAGTAGCTGTAAACCTTGATCATCCAAAAAGTCTTTAATTATTACTAACATCTAATATCGTATTATTCAAAAAATCTTATTAATAGGCTTTCTGTTGTCATTAATGAGTTAAATTTGCAGGAACGATTAATAGTTGTATTATGTACATTGCATATTTATTTTTATGCCTGACTTCTTTAACCGCCACATTCACCTATATGGTTTCTTGCCGAGTCCATCAAACCAATGAAAGGCAAAAATACTAAATAACAAAAGGTGATTTTCACTAAGCAATTGTATAAAATGTCAATGAAATAGTGACATGACTCACGTGGTGTCGCCTGAATTTCATGTATACCAACTAGAAATGTCAGGTCACGTCCCACTACGCACACACAAGAGGAAAGGGTTAAGAAGGTTGTCCGTAAAATGCAAAATGTCCTTTAATGAAGCAAAAAAGCTCAAAATTTATTTCGCCCTTCTCGACCTCGCTGCGTTAAAATGACATTTATTTTATTTGGAAAAACATTCTTTGTAGCGGGCCCTGCTGTGCTGCGATATTCTTCCCTTAACGAGCTAAGGCCACCCGTTCTACCAGCTTCAGGTGTCATCAAGAAGAGGTATGCAACGAAAAAGGCTTTATTTCTGAAAAAGGCTTTAACTCTGGTCCACGTGAACCCTCGCTGGTGCGTGACTGGAACTCTAAAGGTTTAGCGATTGCAAATTTAAGAGACCACGACCTTGGTTTTTTAAGCCCTTAATAGCGTATGAAAAAGCTCGAGACCACAAAAGGCTTTAGTTTTGGTTTCAAACTATTTAGCAGCAATACTTCTGGCCTACCCTGTCCAGTTATGTTTCTAGAGGATATAATAATAATAGAAAAAGGAATAACCTGAGCAACTTATAAATTAGCAGCTAATAAGCAGACAAGAAGCAACTTTGAAGAATGTGCTCGTTAAAGCTCTTGCCGGGATGTTGGTGTTGTCTTTTTTGACAAGAATCAAATCAACAGGAATAAAGCTTGGCACAGCTCAGCTGCGGTTTCCAAAACCTGATCTGAGAAGGTTCCCCGCCATGCGTTAGGTTTGTTGCCGGGGTCTCCTCAGCTTTTAGAGACACACAGCTGGCGCCTTTGATGACTTTGGATGGAATTTAAATTTGGTGGAAACGTGCGGCAGGAGGGGGGGACGGGACAGATCCAGACATTAAAGGACGGCAGCAGATGTTGCCACAAAATGTAAACATGGAAACAATATGTAGGAAAAAATCTTTTTAGTTTTTTTAAGTCATTCTCCTTATTGTCAGTCAGTGGTTATTACTTAATAGGATGGAGTGTGTGGAATCTTCCCGGTTAATGATGCAGGTGGTTTTTCATTACTCTGCTGTCACATTCCTGCGACAAAACGTAATTTTTGGGGGATATTGCAGATCACGGGTGAGACGGCATTAGCCATCAGCCAGATTTGCAGAAGCGGCGGTATATTTCGTCTGGTTTATTGTGGTCAGATGTTAAAAATAAATATCGATATTTTTTTTGTATTCCATCTTGTTTTCTGTAAAACGTAGAAACTTTTTCTTCTGTGTTATACAGAATAGAGTATTCCATGTTCCCGCCCACCCCATTCCCGCCTAATTCTAGAATTGTAATAGTGCCCATACACATGTGAGTTATCGGGTACAACCATGCGATTGAGACAAATTGCACGCCCCAATTGCATGTGCTACCTAACGCGATGCGCGGGCACGCTGGTCGAATCTCGCATCTCAAGATATTATGTGTTGTACATAATATTTATCGCATTGCATGTGGTTTTTAAATGCATGTGATTTATCACAATGCGATGTGCGATCTGTACTGTTTTGAACTGTGATATACCCCTAGATAGCCCAGCCCTCATTCTGTCACCCAATTACAGGTCGCAAGGGAATGCGATTTATTGCATGATTGTATGCACATCGAATGCGGAAAAAAGCACTTCAGATGCAATTTATGAAGCTTTAAGGGAAATCACAGCGCAATATCGTCCTGCTTATAATCGCACATATGTATGGGTACCATAACATCTGCAAATATTATGTAAATGGAATGTAGACAACATTTACAACACAAGTTTACAAAAGAAAGAGATACCAGTAGGCGCCTCTTGCACACAAGTATACAATTTATTTAATAAACATATCATACAAACATTATTGCATTATTCAGATTAATAAACACAGGATATATAAATACAAATATACATAAAAATAAAAATAAAAGTAAAAATAAATAGAAAAAAAAAAAAAAATTAAATAAATAAATAAAAAATTAGGAGAGCAGGTCCAAAAATATATATATAAAAGCGATAATCTTAAAAAGCATGTGCAATATTAGCAATTGATTGGAGTGCAGTGTATAGTTACCAAGTCTTGGTTATTTGGTTACCTTTCATATGCGCATATGAAGCCAGGTGATTGTGTCCCGATTGGGGGGTAATCAGCAGCTGTGTGCTGTAGAGAGTCCAAAAAGCTGCTGCCGTCTTCAGCCAGACGCCGCTGCTGCGCCTGTGGATAGTTATCAGGGACCGAGGTGGGGTAGATGTAGTATGATTCAGTAATTGAAGTTTTACCTCCAGGTCCACTGGTTCAGAAGGCGGCAGCGGGGCTCTAGGAGCCCCGCTGCCGCCTTCTGAACCAGTGGACCTGGAGGTAAAACTTCAATTACTGAATCATACTACATCTACCCCACCTCGGTCCCTGATAACTATCCACAGGCGCAGCAGCGGCGTCTGGCTGAAGACGGCAGCAGCTTTTTGGACTCTCTACAGCACACAGCTGCCGGGTCTACAGTGGAGCGCAAGAGACCGACACTTGCAAATAGCCTCTGCCCGCGTCAGTGTCCAGCGGCGCGTGTTTGGCTGTCTGGCCGGCACAACCGCTTTGCCAACATCTGACACAATACGCAGGGCATTTGGCACGGTCTATTTTCCTCACCAAGATCTGCTGCAGAGTATTCACCGTTATATAAGATCTGAAGCTGCCGCCTTCATCGACACAAGTGTCGACTACAGTGCCACATCACTTATCCTGCTGCCATTTTAAAGCTTTTGAAAAAGCAACGTTGTGGATTACAAATACCCAGTTGGGTTATTTTACAGCCTTCCTTTTATCATCACGGAGTGTTGGCCAATTTACCCCCCAATCGGGACACAATCACCTGGCTTCATATGCGCATATGAAAGGTAACCAAATAACCAAGACTTGGTAACTATACACTGCACTCCAATCAATTGCTAATATTGCACATGCTTTTTAAGATTATCGCTTTTATATATATATTTTTGGACCTGCTCTCCTAATTTTTTATTTATTTATTTAATTTTTTTTTTTTTTATTTCTATTTATTTTTACTTTTATTTTTATGTATATTTGTATTTATATATCCTGTGTTTATTAATCTGAATAATGCAATAATGTTTGTATGATATGTTTATTAAATAAATTGTATACTTGTGTGCAAGAGGCGCCTACTGGTATCTCTTTCTTTTGTAAACTCCTGTTTTTTGGGGGCGGCAACCCCCTCCTAGAGGGCAGCCATTTGCACACAGCACACACACACTGACCCATAGCGCTCAGAATTTTTTGCTGTTTTGAACATTTACAACACAATGGGTTAGGGTTAGGCACTAGAGGGGGAGGGTTAGTAGTTAGGCTACAGGAGTGGAGGGTTAGGCACTAGGGGGAGAGTTAAACTACATACGGAGAGGGTTAGTCACTAAGGGGAGGGTTAGTCACTAAGGGGAGGGTTAGCGTTAGGCACCAGGGGGAGGGTTAGGCACCAGGGGAGGGTTAGGCACTAGTGGGAAGGTTAGAGTTAGGCACCAGGGGAGGGTTAGGCACTAGTTGGAGGGTTAGGCACTAGGAGGAGGGTTAGGCACTAGGGGAGGGTTAGGCACTAGGGGGAGGGTTAGGTGCTAGGAGAGGGTTAGGGTTAGGCACTAGGGGAGGGTTAGGGTTAGGCACTAGGAGAAGGGTTAGGGTTAGGCACTAGGGGAGGGTTAGGCACTAGGGGAGGGTTAGGCACTAGGAGAAGGTTAGGCACTAGGGGAGGGTTAGGCACTAGGGGAGGGTTAGGGTTAGGCACTAGAGGGAGGGTTAGGGTTAGGCACTAGTGGGAGGGTTAGCGTTAGGCACTAGGGGAGGGTTAGGGTTAGGCACTAGGGTTAGGCACCAGGGGAGGGTTAGGCACTAGGAGAAGGTTAGGCACTAGGGGAGGGTTAGGCACTAGGGGAGGGTTAGGGTTAGGCACTAGGGTTAGGCACTAGGAGAAGGTTAGGCACTAGGGGGAGGGTTAGGCACTAGGAGAAGGTTAGGCACTAGGGGAGGGTTAGGCACTAGGGGAGGGTTAGGGTTAGGCACTAGGGTTAGGCACTAGGAGAAGGTTAGGCACTAGGGGGAGGGTTAGGCACTAGGGGAGGGTTAGGCACTAGGGGAGGGTTAGGCACTAGAGGGAGGGTTAGGGTTAGGCACTAGAGGGAGGGTTAGGGTTAGGCACTAGGGGAGGGTTAGGGTTAGGCACTAGGGGGAGGGTTAGGCTTAGGCACTAGGGGAATAGGGTTAAGGTTGGGCTACTGAAGTGGAGGTTTATGCACTAGAGCAGTGGTTCCCAAACTTTTTTGAATCACAGCACCCTAAAGTATCGTAATTTTTTTTCTCGGCATAGTCCAAAATAAAAAAAATAAAAAACTATAAAATTAAGTAAATTGTGTTTATATGTCATACTAGAGACCCGTACAAATGGGGCGACGGGATTAGTATGCCGAGCGATGTAGCACTGCTGAGATGGCTCAGCGCAGACCACTCAGCACACAGCACACCGCATGCAGTCAAAATCTAGTTAAGCGACAGTGACGCACATTTTTTTTTAAAAACATTGCGTACATTTTTATTGAAATTTTGTTGCATACATCAATAAAGAAAAAGGACAAAACAAAACTTACAATGTAACATTGTCAATAATAGCAATAACAATTGTCTCTGCGATAATGATACAAGAAAAGTGTACAATAAAATATAGGGTGATTTGAAGAATACGACCTCTGCGTGGTTTTCACATTCGGGATTAGTAAAAATAATAGACAATAAAGAAATAGCGTAGTCTCCAATGTAACTATGTGGTTCATATATTATAACCCAGTGGCTAAAGCCACCGATGAGTTGTTCCACCTGTGCCACTCGATACTGCTGAAGTGTACCTTGGGGGCGGTATGTAAATCTTTCATGAGTAGAGACATCGTTTACCAATGCACGCCACTGATGTACAGAAGGAGGGATTTCAGCAAACCAATGACACGCTATGATAGCCTTAGCCAGAGTGGTAAGACATAGGGCGGTATTCAATGAGGCTGATTCGCCATGTTTTTATGGCGATTTTGTGCTGTAAGGCGAATTTCTGACTAAAACGGTGAATCACCCTATTCAATGACCAGATGGCGAATACATTTCAAGGTTTTTTTCGCCATGATTCACTGAGTAGCAATCGCTATCTTTTTATGGTGAAGTGGAAGGTGAACTTTTAAAATAAAGTGTTTTGTTTTTTACAATTGGTGTCAAAAAATCTGGAATTTTATTCTGAGGAGGGGCATGCTATTTTTATTCATGTGCTGTAAGCACATGAATATATATTTAATTTAAAAAATATTTTTTTTTTTACACAGAGCAGCCAGCAGGGGGCCGGAGCCGAGCCGCTCATTAGATATTCATATATTCACTTCACCCGATCATTACATATGCATGATCGGGTGTAGTGAATATGCCCGGTCCCCTGCTGGCACCCCCGGGGGGCAGCCTGTGCTGCCTGGCTCCCGGGGAGTCAACCTCCCCCCCACAAACGTTCTGGGGCAGGCAGGGAGACTTCCATCTCCCTGCCTGCCACCGTCCTCAGGCTCCCTGCGGCGTCCGCCGCAGGAGCTCAAATTCACCGGTCAGGGGCAGCGAGCCCCTGACTCGTTGAATACCGGAGCCGGCGAGGCTCCGGAACGTGGCAGGCAGTGGCGAATGTGCAGCGAATCCTAAACAGGATTCGCTGCATGTCACCAGTATTCACATACGCCCATAGAGGAAGGTCATTCTCCTTTACTTTCTAGATATGTCCTATGTCAAGGGCAAACATACATATAGCTGGTAATGCAGGGGGAAGAGCCGACTCCGTGGATACAATGTCGGCCCATACTGCCCTCCAAAAGGCAGACGCCCCAGGAGAAAGCCATAACAAATGCCAAAAATCTGCATCAGGAGAGCCACACCTAGCACAGTCTTCAGTAGATCTAAGGCCCGCCCTATGCAGTACTACAGGAGTGCACCAAGGCGTACATTTGATTTACTATAACTTCTAAAAAAAAAAATGGGGTGTTGCCTATAGCAACCTACCAGATTCTATTATCTTCTAGAAGTTGCTAAATAAATAACAAGTAGGTTCTGATTGGTTACTATGGGCAACATAACATCTTCAATAGAACGCCTATCTTACTTCATTTACCCGTTTATAATTTTCTAGGATGTAATAGAGAAATAATAGACGTAGGGGGAAATTTGCTAAGATGTGAGTTGTATTTCACATGGGATGTTGCTGTGGGCAACCAATCAGAAATGACTTCTCTTTTTTTTTTAGCACCTTCTAGAAGATAATACTGTAGATAGTTTTTTGATTGGTTGCCCTTAGCAACATCCCATGGGAAATACAACTTCCCCCATAGGCCCTTATTCTGAAAGCAGTACAATTTTTTTTCTCAAACTGAGCAAAGCCATGTGCACTGCAGGTGGGGCAGATGTAACATGTGCAGAGAAAGTTAAATTTGGATGGGGTGTGTTGAAACTGAAATCTAAATTGCAGTGTAAAAAGAAAGCAGCCGGTATTTACCCTGCACAGAAACAAAATAACTCACACAAATCTAACTTTCTCTGCACCTGTTACATCTGCCTACCTGCAGTGCAGTACAGTGTTACCCAGTGGCGTGAATCGGGCCCTTTGCATTGATTGGACCGGCTTGGGAGCTGCTCAGTGGACCTGCCTTATTATTAAAGTTTGGATAAGACAGAAGTCTGAGCTCTCACCCGCTGGTGGGTTCCCAGCCAAGGGAGGAATACGTCTGTTTGTTATATCGATGACTAGAACTCCACTGGGAACTGCATGTTTAGCTTAGGATGTAGCTCTTGTTTAAATATGCAAACCCACTGTCCCACACGGGACTATCCATGACAGGTACAGCCAAACAAGATTAGTCGCATCCGCATGCCCAGAGGGGAGCGAAATCTGCTTAGACAAACTGAGGTGGCACCTCTGACAATTAGGGAGAGCCTAGAATACGAGATCTATATATAACCGTGACTACAGGTTGTACAGCTAAGAACTCACCAGGGAAATGCAGATGTATATACAGCGCGCACTTATAGCCAGGTATCACTAAGTTACATCGGTATTTAGTTTGGGCTAACAAACAAAAATCAATATTAAATTAGACATTGTAGTTTATGATTATCGATGGCTGATTGTAGTATGGCCGATGGCCATCCTTAACTGGGACATTAAGGGCCCATTGGGGCATAAAAAATCGTGAAAAACTCATGTCGACTTTTCATGTGTCAACAATTGCCATGTCAATCGTTTGTCAATGATGACCTAGTGCATGCCATCCTGTTGGTCCTGTCTCGACCCATCATGTGGATCCCTATAAATACGCCTATGTGTGATTGGTCTGTGTTGATTGCTACCTTATGAGGGAATGGGATGTCTAGTGGTGAAATACCGTAGCCTACTGCGGCCTATAGCTGTAGTTGCCTTTTTTTACAAATGGCGCTACACCTGCCGTATTCGTGATAAAGCAGGGACTACGAGAATGATTTGGGAAAGAACTTTTTATTGTGTGACATAGGGGTTAAAAATATATAGAAATCCGGGGGTTAGGGAGAAGCCGTCGGCAAATCCACTTTAACCAGACATCTTGACCTCCCAGAGGAAATATAGACCTAGGGAGACTTAGAGCAGCCCTTGCGCTTAAAGTCATTTCATCTCAATTCCCCACTCCGGGGATTGATGGGAAACTATTACAGACAAGGTGAGATACGGCCGGACACAATGCTAGCCTATTTGCTGAAAGGGGATTTCAGGAAAGCGCTCACACATCAACGTAACAGCAACCTTCCAGATAAACATCGTTGCACATCTATAAGCTCATCCTCACCGAAACGGGGGCTCGGCAGGATTGGCGGAGGCCGCCTCGGAGCGCAAGCAGCTGTGTATAAGCCCCTTAGTAAATCATTGCATTTATTCCAGAAATAGACAGACGCATTGTTTATAGAGCTTCAGTTCCGCAGATCAGGCCTTGGTCTCAGAGGATGATATATAGAGGATAAATAATATAGATAATAAACCTTTCCCAGGTTGGCCCCTTTCACACCAGCCAAGTCCCTGCATTTTCTGGTGTGAGGGGGGAGAGACAGTGCTGGGAAGGCACCTATGTGCAGCAGCAGGTGTGGCCAGCAGGGTCCAGGTAGATGGTGGTGGGCATCGGCGGCTGGGCACTTGTAGTGCTATTGCCGGGCATCGGGACAGGAAGCGCTGCTGAATTTGAAAACATTTTGAAAAGACTGGTAGGATGTTGATTGGCTGAGAGCTTCCGGCCAGTCTTTTAATATGTTTTCAAATACAGCAGCGATTCCGGCCCCGCCGACCAGCAAATAGCACTACAAGCTCGCAGCTCTCGCTGCCCGGATCCTCGCAGTCTGGAGCCTGCTGCCAAGTCGGGACCCCGCTGTCAGGGTCAATAGCTTCTAACTGCCGTACCACAGGCTGTGTTTGAAAAAATGACAGTTTGAAGCTGATTGTCGATGGTTTATCCATACCTCCCAACATGACCCTCTCCAGGAGGGACACATTGCTCTGCTCCTGGACTTTCCTCTGAATGTATTATTACCATCACCTGTGCTGAACAGGGTTATTGATATGAAAGGTGTTTGTTTTCAACACAGGTGATGGCAGTTATTCATTCAGAGGGAAATCCAGAAAAGAGCATTGTTTCCCTCCTGGAGAGGGTCATGTTGGGAGATATGGTTTATCACTCTCTATTTTATCACTTTTCAAGGCTTAGTACAGGGGTAGCCTAAACAGTCCTCAAGATCTACCAACACTTTTTCAGGCAACCTACGGAGCTAAGAATTAATTCTGCATGTTTGAAAATGTGACAGTTAGTAAGTGCAGTACAGCTGTGCACCAGCTAGGTGACTTGGGTCATGTGACAGTTGGAAATGACTACAGTTGTGCACCAGCTAGGTGATTTGGGTCATGTGACAGTTAGTAATGACTACAGCTGTTTAGAAAACATGGACCGCTGGTAGATCTCGAGGACTATTTTGGCCGCCACTGGCTTAGTACATCTGGCCCAATGAATGCTATTTACTACAGCAGGCATGGGGAACCCTTGGCCCTCCAGCTGTGGTTGAACTACATATCCCAGCATGCCCTGCAACAGTTTTGCTATTTGGTCATGCTAAAACTGTTGCAAGGCATGCTGGGATGTGTAGTTTAACAACAGCTGGAGGGCCAAAGGTTCCCCATCCCTGTACTACAGAGAGCAGGTAGGTTGGTACAGCAACTGAAAGAGCCGGGGGTCTGGTCTGGTCTAGTCTAGTGGGCGGACAGTGGATGTTATGTGATGGGGGCGTGGTTTCAAAAGTTGTGATTAATTAATCATGTTGAGTTGTAACAATCGTTACTTAGCAGTAGGCATACGAGACCAATTATATGGAGGACGATAATTGCACGGATGCACGCCAAACTGCGGCACAGCAAATGCGCTCAAACTGTATATGATCGCACTTCCCTAAATGACCCATTTCCACGCAGATATTTAATTTTGCCTTAAGCCCCGCGAGCAACATGATCAGCCCGTATTTATATTTAGCCATGCAAATTTCTGTGGAAAGAAGGTTCCGGAAGAATAAACATATGTTCATCTTTCTACGCAAAGTAAAGGAAAACGTTTTTGTTAATTTTCTAAAGAGAAGTAATCATCTGGCAACTTATTTCTACAGTTATATAACCCAGGCTTCTCGGCTGGGCCGTCCCCTCATGATCATCATCTCCAGGTAACCTTCTGTCCCTCAGCCGCTGCAGCTGGCTTCTCCGTCGCTGACACGGGTGACGGCTGAGCTATGTGTTGGTTATTTTAAGTATAGCGATAAAGAGTTATTATTTTCTGGCTGTGAAGTCTTGTCTTCTGCGCCGATGTTCGGGATGTGAGGTCTAGCTGGTTGTGACATCAAGCGTCCATTACTTTTGGCTAATAAGGAATTTTCCTGAGCAGAGCAGAGAGCCGGGATGAAGCCCTGTGGGACACTGCGTCTTCCGATGGAGAATCACAGCAGGAGCCTACCCTTATTAGCGACTTCATTATCAGGGCTATTTGGGACAGGAATTACATCCGCGAGAAAGGCTCTATCAGGACGTGGTAGGGTGCGCACACAATGAGACCTTAACGCTTTGAGTGCCAAGCCAAAAAAAATGTTATGACCTGTAATGTGTACCTTGTATAAGAAATATAGGGCCTTATTCTGGGTCCATACTCAACGTTGCAAAATTCGTAGCGTTGCGTGTGGATGTAACGACTCCCGCAAGGCCACCCGCCCTCCCCTAGCTCGCCAAGTTCCCTGCACGTCTCTCTCTGGTGTCTTAGCTTTGCATGTTCCCTGTACGGGATGAGAGCAGGCAGGTGACGTCCGGTGAGGTCAGCTGTCCGCCCCCAGCACCCGCGTCACAGCACCATTTGCATGGGAGCATCCAACGTTGGCATAGGAATGCCCATGAAATGCTTGCCGTTCCTATGGGCACAGCCCATTGCCGCCGCTCCCTGCCCGCATTACTACCCCCCCGCTCACACCCAGCGTATACACAGTGACCATGCGGGGGAGCATGGGAACTCCCGTGCGCACGTGCGGGGGAGTGATGAAACCAGAATAAGGCCCACCCTTTTTTTAATTTGAATTTATATAACAAATGTGGGCAATCATTTACACTGCAAAACCAGTGTGATTGTGCAGTGTAAATGATTGCCGCTTTAAAAACTGGAGATTTCTCACCAAATCTCTCACTTTCTCAATCTCTCACCATATTTCACCTTAAATGTCTTACATATCCATCGTCTGATATTTGATTGTGTGTCACGTGTGCATTTGGACAGTGTTGGACCGATTTGGACGATACTAACGTGAGGCGGCTTGATTGGGTCCAGATGAGGCTCACGGCCACAAAGACCCCCCAACTACGACCCCATGGGGGTCCCAAAAAGGGGTCTGACCAGTGGCGTAACTATAGCACCGCAGCCCCCGGGGGGGGGCGGGGGGGGGCGGCGCTGTGCATATGGAGGCGCCGGGGAGGCTGCGGTGCTATAGTAATCCCCCCGCCCCCCATCCCCCGCATGCTTACCTGTCCGCGCATCCCGGCTCCCCTCCTGGCTTCAAGCAATGCTATGGAGACGGACCACGATAAAATGGCCGCCCCATAAAGCAGACTGTTCTCTGAAACTGTCTGCGGTATGGGGGCGGCCATTTTATTGTGGTCCGTCTGCATAGAATTTATTGAAGCCAGGAGGGGAGCCGGGACTCGCGGCCGGACAGGTAAGCATGCGGCAATGGGGGGAGGGGGCACGGGGGGCAGGCACGGGGGGCACACCGGACGGACGGGCTGGCAGGGAGGGGGGGTGCCCCCATTAACGGCGGGGGGGCTGCGCCCCAAACAAAGCTACGCCGCTGGGTCTGACCATTACACAAGGTGGGTCAGGGAAGCAAGATATGGCAAAGTTGTGTAATATAGATGGGGTAGAGGACATGGGGGTTTAAGAAAAAATATGTGGTGATATCTGGGAGCCGACCTCAGAGAGGTGTATGCTGGTCACACCATGGGTATGGGGGGCATGTTCAGGGCCTTCCGCTGGATGGATTTGGATGAGAACTTCAGAGAGGGATGGCAAATGGCCTGGGTACCTATTGGAGTGGTCAGTGCCTCTGTCCAATGTCAAGTTGGTGTACGCTGGGTCTGCTGGAAGAGCTGTCAAGCTTAATACAAGAGAAGGCTAAAGTTCAAGTAACGCTAATTGCACAACCAGACCCGAGCACCGCCGGTACCGCAGCCAGTACAACATATTTCCCGTGTGTAAACAAGTTATTGCAGGACCCCCAAATGGGTGTTGAATATAGGGCGACAGCATCTACTTCAACAGCCAATAGGCAGTGCTATTTTTGAAGAAAAATAGGTTCCTGAACTGTCTCGGAACCAGCAGAGTGTGCGGGGATGTGGGCGGAGTTTTGTGGGGGTGGGGCTTGAAACACTGTCAACATTTGGGCTGCAAGACTGGTAGAGAGGGGAACTTTGGTACTGGCAGAGGGGGATAGAGGAGGACTTGCAGAGGGGGGCACAGGAGGACTGGCAGAGGGACAACATCCCTCTCCCAGTCCAATACGCTCCTTACATATTATGCCACATGGAATTAGCCAAAATTCACATTATGCCACACGGAATAAGACAAAAATGCCACACAATATGAGTCTAAATTCACATTGTGCCACACAGAATGAACCAAAAATCATTTTATGCCTCACAGAATGAGCAATCACATTATGCCTCATGGAATGAGCAAAAAAATCACATTATGCCACATGCAATGAGACAAAATTCACATTATGCCACATTAAATAAGCCAAGAATCACATTATGCCACACAAAATGATCCAAACAAATCATATTATGAACACGGAATGAGCCAAAAATGCCACATAATATGAGCCTAAATTCACTTTATGCCACACAGTATGTGGCCCCCATCCATTAAGGCAAGGTATGGCATGCGGTAAAAAAACACACACACACACCCCATCTCACCCGGCGTTCGTTCGCGATCCTAGCAGGGGCTACGGGCTGTGACAGGTATTCAGATCTGCGACTGTGGTGCGAGGCGCACGGGAGCACGCCTGACATCTCAATCGCAGGTAAATGGCATGCAGTGTCGCACTAGTGAACGCCTTAAGCTCTTCCCAAAGGAAACACCTGTGAAGAGGCCCTCCCATCGCATATCAGCCATTTAAAACAAAAAAAACTGTGTAGAAACCAAAACACATATTAAACACATATTGCACATTTTGAATACTGGAAGATGTCTTGATCCCCGACCCCGCTGGCTTGCTGCTGCTGCTGCCGCTCAGCCATTATGCTGCTGCTGCCGCTCAGCCTTCCACCCGCCACCACCGCTAAGCCTCACTGTTGCTGACACAGATGAGGGCCACCACAGCACTGTATTTTCAATGCTGGCGGCGTCAGGAGGCGGTGGGATACATTTTACGGGCACCGGGTGGCCTGGAGAAGGTTCCGGAACGCCGTTCCTGATGATGTAATTTTTTTATTTGAACTTCAGGAACGGCGTTCCGGACCGTTCCAGCTCAAATATAGCCCTACCAATAGGTCTACACGCACAATATCGACACATCAAAATGCTGACACATTGAGATAGGTTTTTCATTTTTTTTTTTTGTCAGTGTCGACACCTAAACACGTGGAACCCCAATTAGTGTGTCGCCTCAGCCGCCATGCTTCGGGCAGTATGAAAAGTAAAAAAAAAAAAAATTAACACCCCCTCCCCATTTGTGGTTAACCTATGACGTATTTGACCTTTGGTCCCCGGTGTGTGCGCACCAAGGAAGCGATGTTTCTGTCCTGCGCATGTGCGTATTTGCATATGCGCATGGTGAGCCTTCGGTGACTTGCATAGATGCCGTGGTGCTCGCACAGGGGGATGCCGACCATCGAATGATTTTGCCCTCGTATGCAACCCTGCACATAGATGTTTATGCAAAACATCTATTCGCGAAGCGGCGGGGATGTTCAGAGAGCAGCAGGAGCGGGCATTCGCATTTTCGCTGCTTAGCGTGCCAACCAGAATCACCCCTTTTTCCGAATCCCTCCACGAGCACTGGTGACAAAAGGCCGTCACTTGCGAGGGGGTGGGTGCATGGCTGTGTATAGCGCTTTCGGCCATTATATTATATATATGTCTAGTGTCCATGTGTAACCATAACACTGCCATCTGCTGACAGCGAAAGAAACTACATCTATTTCTGTTTCACACATACAGGAACACAGAGGCAATCACAAGGTAGCAGTCTAGCCCTCGAAGCTTTTGCTTCGCTAGTAGAACCGTAATAGATAATAGTATATAATGACAGGCATGCGGGAGTTTTACACGGGGCCTAGTACATAACTATCTCTTCTCCAGCGATTTCAGAACAAATCTGGATCAGCCGGGCGCTTCTCCGCTCCCTGTCTAAGCCTCGGATCATATCATGCCCTTTGATCAGTGCGCCGCTGTGTGAGCCGCAGCTAGCCGGCGCGGTGACACTGTGTAACTTGGCTGCACAAGCCTGGAACTTGTCGCGGCTGCTGGAGCAGCTGGTGATTACATCTTCATCTGATGGACAAGATTGCTGTCCCCTTTTTCACTAGCTGTCACTCTCCCCAGACGTTGGAAGGGTTTGAAAGCTGCCCGGAGTGCCGCAGATACATGTTTTGTCCCAGAGCCAGATCCGTAATGACTGAGTCTTTAATCCTGCTGGGTCTTTTTTCTGGCACTTTCCAAATGATGGACAAATTAAAGAGCCAAATTCAAGGGCTTCCTGGTCTTTCTTTTTTTTATTTCTCCGAAAACTGTGACGGTGATAATTAATCTCCCTCTGTCTGCCTTGATGCAAATTTTTACAACCTCAGTATAAGTTAGCGAAGCACTGTAGATGATATCGGCTTTTAATCATATTACACAAGATGATCTGCCCGCTGCGTTGTGTCAAGTGGAGGTGCTGTGTATCCCACATGAGGCTTCATCAGGAATACCTGAACATAATGACACACAACACAATGGCAAACACACTGCTTTTCTCCAGGGACGGATAATGTTGTATATACGATGAAATGGTCAACCATCACCAAGCCATGAACTGAAAAGGGATCAGATGATGGGTCGACACACAGTGGCGTAACAACAAATTTTTAACCCCATCCCGCCGGAAAAATTTGGCGCCCCCCCCCCTCCATTAAATGTAAGACATACCCCCCCCCCCACGTTACTCTGCACCGCGCCGCCTCCTCTAGCATCCTCAAAAACTGTCTGCTGTAAGAGGGCGGCCATTTTGTGCGGGACATTTTTCATAAGGAGTCAGGAGGAGTGCCGGGACACAGACTAGTAGATCTGCGGGTCCCGACTCCCGGCCACAGATGCGGTAGCGGGATAAGGCAGGTCCCGGCAGGCGGCATCGTAACAATAGCCCCCGCAGACCCCCGACGCCCACACTTACTTAGCGCCTCCCTGCCACCGCGGGGTCTGCGGCATATTGTTAAGCCCCCAAATTTAGCTTGGCCCTCCGGCCAGTCAGTCAAAGAAAATGGATGACCATCCATAGCTAAAACTATCGATGTTTATCCATCACATAGTTTGTTACTATTGATGACTGTTTCCAGACTGCACCGATGGCCATCCCTAGTGAATTGTAGGGTATGAAAAACCGCCTGTAGGCACAATTTGGCTAAATTGTTTTTGGGAAATCTCTTTTTTGACCTTTTGACTATCGACCTTCCCATTTTCAACCTAATTCTTGTGTCACCCTTCTGACCTCATCAATCTTAGCCATGTTGACATTTTTCATGTGACAACTTAAGCCATGTCGACTTTTAGTGGTCGACTAAATGTTTTTCGACTTTCATAGTGTCAAACTAGCGACCCAAAGGAGGTGGCTCAGGCCCGCCGACATCACCAAAGGGGGCGGGACTGGCCCCGCCAAAGTCACTGCCTGGAAAGCGCTGGCATCTAAGGTGGCACTGGCCTTCCCCGTGCACGCCGGCGGGGACAGACAGCAGGCTGTTCTAGCAGGGCGCTGCTAGAGTGGCAGGGCGCATTTTGCCCTTTAAAAATCGGGCAGGGCGCAGTGTCCCGCTAAAACAGCCTAATGTGATCACTGCATAGATACGCATCAGATGGAACTGTAACCAATATGGGGCTCAGTTTGGGAGGTGTCCTGTATCTATCTTTACAATGTAACTCTAACTCAGCAGAGCAGCGTAGATTGCAGTTTGTTGTTATTGATCCGCTACTGTATGTGTTTCTCCCTAATCTTGTGCACGCAACCAATCAGATTCTGGGGCAGATTTATTAAGCTCGGTGAAGTGATAAACTGTCTGGTTTTTATCACCAGCCAATCAGCTCCTACCTGTGAAGTTACAGGCTTGGTTTGAAAAATGACAGGTAGGATCTGATTGGCCGGTGATAAAAACCAGACAGTTGATCTCTTCACCGAGCTTAATAAATCTACCCCTCTATCTATTATCATCTAGAAGGTGCTAAATAAATAAGAAGTATAATCTGATTGGTTGCTAAGGGCAACATCCCACCTTTGATAGAACTCCAATCTTAGTAAATGTACCTCGAGTCTTGATGTCCATTTCTTGATAGCAATCACTGATTCCCAGGACACACTGTGTCAGCGCTGCCTGGTTCCACACCAGGGTGACCAAGAGCTTTGTCGCAGTGTATATTTGGGATGGAGGACTGTTATGTATGCGATCAGGCAGAGTTCCTCATTTCTGGCCTCATGGGGTACAGCACAGTTACTGTGTAGTCACCCCCATGTGCGGTGCGGCGGTTCATACATGGTCGCCATGGGAAATAACAGGCACCAGGTCATCCTGGAAATGCCTGGGAGAATCACACATTTTGAGAGTAGACCACCTTTCTGGATCTAGGGAAGAGGGTGGGGGCTGTGATTCTGAATGATTGTGGGTCTGACTCCAAAAGTGAACCCGTCACCGTACCTCCCAAGTTTTCCACTTTCAGAAGAGGGACACTCGCGCGGAGTGCAGGAAATGGGGGCGTGGCTTTTGTAAATTGTGGCGCGGCTTATGCAAATGAGATCCGCTCCCCTGCTTTCGTTCGCTGCGCCTCTGAATAGATACTGGCGTTGACCTACAATCGCAGATGCAACTACGACAGAAGATGCCGTCGAGGCGGGAGATGGTGAGAGAATAATCCTATGTTCCCTTTTGTACCATCTGCCTCTTTCATTTAACAATACCCCATTCCCTATCTATGTATTTATTGCTTAGATGTTATAAAACAAGGAAACATTGGTATTCCATATCTAAATACCACTCAGAGAAAACTAGGCATTACGGCCCTTATTCTGGTTAACTCGCAAAGTCAAATTCCTTCTCAAATGGACCATGCACACTGCAGGTGGGGCAGATGTTACTTGTGCAGAGAGCAGTGGCGTAACTATAGCTCCGCAGCCCCCGTGGTGGCGGGGGGGCGCAGAGAAATTGGGGGCGCCGCCGGGGGGGCTGCGGGGCTATAGTTACCCGCGGTCTGCGTCTCGCCCGGCTCTCTGTCGGGACCTTCCTGACGTCACGGTCCCGGCCGGCTCCTGCTGCAATGAAAACTGACAATTAGAAAATGGCTGCCCCCATACTGCAGACAGTTTTCTGTCTGCAGTATGGGGGCAGCCATTTTCTAAGAGTCCGTTTTCATTGTAGCAGCAGGAGCCGGCCGGGACCGTGACGTCAGGAAGGTCCCGACAGAGAGCCGGGCGAGACGCAGACCGCGGGTAAGAAGGGGGGCCGGTGTGTGTGTGTGTGTGTGGGGGGGGGGGCGCCGAATAAACGTGCGGCGGGGGGGCGCTAAATAGTTAGTTACACCCCAGCCAGAGTTAGATTTGGGTGGCGTTTTACTTCAAAGTGAGATCTATATTGCAGTATAAAAATAAAGCAGCCAGTATTTTCCCTGCACAGAAACAAAATAACTCACCCAAATCTAATCCTCTCTGCACATGTTACATCTGCCTTTGCGAGTGAGCCAGAACAAGGGCCTACATCCATAGGGAGAAAGTTGCAGGGGTGGGAAGCAGCACACAGTAAGTCCTTAAGGCGGGAGTGGGAAGAGCGTTTAGAGAAAGGTTTGTCAGTCGCACAGAGGTAGATTTATTGTAACAAACGGGTGGACCCTCATAGCATAATTGATTAATTTAATATATGTAAATGCGAGGGTGTGCTACCAGAGGCACAGACAGGATATTTTAAGGAGGACAGAAAAGAGTGCCTTTTCTTGGTGCACCTAGAGAAATAATACTAAGTAAAACATCACTTTTATTGAGTTCATTTAAAATAGTTG
Organism: Crinia signifera; assembly: GCF_055691185.1. Classification (NCBI taxonomy): domain Eukaryota; kingdom Metazoa; phylum Chordata; class Amphibia; order Anura; family Myobatrachidae; genus Crinia; species Crinia signifera. Next base: position 384,581,468 of record NC_139218.1, read on the forward strand.
CGAAGATATAAAAAGGACTGGACAACACATAAGACAACAAATAGTGATTTTTAAAAAGGATAAGAATCCTCACCTAGCGGGACCCCACTACCCGTTATCACCGTTATTATTTATAATAGATATAGTGTGGCACGGAAGACTTGTTTATATTACCAAAGTCATGTAATGTGGATAAGTCAGGTTTGTAACTTTATCATATACAATGTATCACAATAGTCCTGAGGCTCACTTAGTGCAGCCACCAGCACGCGCTTGAACACGGATGTGATGCCGTTTCAGCGCTGCTGTTAGGCTTGCTGGAGCCAGTAGTTCCACAACCTGCGTTCCAACCGCAGAGCTGAGTCTGAGGTGTGCCTGTGTGCACTCCCTCGCTCATGTGGATCTAGAACAGGCAGGGACACACACGGCTCTGGCGCCAGAGACCGTGTCAGTGTACTGATTGGGGACCGTGTCCAACGGAAACCCCAATGTAGCCAACAACAAATATATATACAGTTTGTAAGTGGGGAGGGGAAAGTGGGGTTATTAGACACACTAGGTGTGTAGTTAGTCGAGCGTACGCTTTCGCAAAAAAAGCTTCCTCAGGACCCGTGGGAGTGGGAAGAGGTTGGGAAGAGGGACCGGGCAAGAGTGAAGGAAGATAATGTTTGCGGTATAGGCAGAGGTAGTTTGGATGATGGTTTGGAAGGTTAGTGTGAGGAGATTTATCTGGATTTTGTAGGAGAAAGTGAACCAGTATGGAGTCTGGCGGAAATTCCAGTGAGGGTAACGGAATGCGACATCTTCTTAAAAATAAACTGCCCCCATTAGGACACAAACGTGATTGACTTCAATTTGTATTTTTGGCCGGTATGAATGCGGCGAGGAAACCTGCACAGATGAGACTTTTTCTGAAGGGACCAACAAAGGGCATCTGTGTGTGGAGCGGGGAGGAGAGACTGATTGGGGATTAACTTTTTGTTGAACTTGACAGCTGAAAGGTTGGGAGTGATTAATCACTTTGAGGACTGACGAGCGAAGGAAAATAATAAACAAAACACCCAGCAAACACGGAAGCAGCAAAAAATGAAAAAAATTATAAAAAAGTGAAATAAAAAGTTCTTAGACTTTAGAAAACAAACTCCAGCCAGAGGTTTACAGTAGCGGGAAGAGGAATTTCTAACCTTTACAATAATAATTTTGGAGCTAGGAAGGAAAGAAAAGAAGAAAAAAGGTTCTATGCAAATGTTAGCGAGGAAACGGGCTGCAAATGGCAGTCGGAACGAAAAGTTCATTGTTTTACGTACAAAGAGCTGATCCCCAATGAGCCGCGGTTGTCATCTGCTTTGCATATCCTTTATTGAGCTTAATTGTCATTATGCAGGAAACTTATCTGGTGGGCCATGGGAACTAGAAGGCAGGCCTTTGAACAGGCAAAGTCCAATTAAAGCACAATTATCTGTCTTTTACCGTAGTCGCCTCATCTGAGAGATGAGGAAGAATGGGAAGCAAAAACCGATCAGGGCTGGTCTACATTTCTTATAAAACTACACGGAAAACGGCTGGAGAATATGGAGGAGGCATTTATCTATTCAAGGCCTGGAGGGGACGGTCTGCGGAACGTGGCTGCAGTTCCCATCTCTGTGCGCTGTCACGCGTTTGTTGCTGTGCATTCAGTACAGACCGCAAAAACAATGGGAGCGTCTTGCGGTGACAGCTACAGATGTTGGCAACATTGGCGGATCCAGGGTCGGGGCTTCAGCACTGTCTAAAGTTCAAATAGGGGAGCTGCATCAACTGCCAGTGTGTCCTGGCCGCTGACGATTGGCAGCGTGTGGGGATGGCAGTTGGTGTGGCTCTGCGATTTGAATACTGGGCTGCGGGCCAACGCTATCTTGCTAAAATATAATAGTGGCTCAGCTGCCATCTTGCGGACAGAGATGTCATCCAATGCTCAAGCAGGCAGTGGGACCCCCTGGGTGTTTTCCCTGTCCCCCTGTCCCAACCCTGGACTAGGGATGGCCATCGACCATCGATGTTTAGAAAACATTGATGGTTTATTGCCGATGTCGAATAGTTTTGACATTGATGGGGGGAGAACCAGAAGGTTTCCCACCATCGATGTCAAGCTTAAACGAATAGTTTTCCTGGGACACGGAGCATAGCTCCGCCCAGGACACCCATGAAGCCCCACCCCTGTATTCTGATTGACCCACAGGCCAATCAGTCAAAGACAATGGATTACCATCAATATGTAAAAACATTGATGGTCATCCATTGCATAGTTATGCACCATCGATGGCCTGTTGCACTTTTGCCATCGATGGCAAAGATCGATAGAGGAGGCAACGATGGCCATACCTACCCTGGACAAAGTGGCGGCAACAGGACCATCCCACAGGCACAGGCATGGGAATAGAGTATCCACCGCTGCCCCTCAGCGTCACTTTCCCGGGTCACCAAGATTGACAGGTCTGTACATGCACCACTGGTGCCGACTGTGTCAAACAATGGCTGCGGTATCCGAGATAGACAGTCCATAGGTTGACACTGTATGGTCGACAGTACAAAAGGTAAACAGATAAAAGGTATAAAAGGTTCCAATGACAATGGTCAACACACACACCGACTATATATTTTGGGGTGTTTTTATGTTTTCCCGATTTACTACATGGACTGCGACACGGAACCTCAAAGTCTGGCGAGGAAATGGCAGCTAGAGAATCAGCAACGGTCCACGCTTTACTGAGAACGGTTACATATTAGCACCCATCCATGTGTGTCAACAGTAATAACGCCGTCAGTCAATAGGTCAACTGCTATTAGTCGACAGGCCTTAGGTCGATGCATGAAAAAGGTTGACATACATTAGGTCAACATGGTCAAAAGGTTGATACACACAATAAAAAAAGTTGACCTGTGTTTCTCAAAAAAAGTTGTGTCTATGTTGACAAATATGTCGACGTGGACACCGTATAAGTGTAAGCTACACTCAGCACACTAGTATATTCTCCCTCTATGTTCACTCGGTGGTAAAGTATGAATAAAAGTTCTTTTTTTTTGGGGGGGGGGGAGAAATGAGAAAAAGGTTGACATGAGTTTTTGACGTTTGTTTTGAGCCGACATGTGCCGACAGGCGGTATTTCATGCCCTACCATCCACTAGGGCGTTGTGGGAGAGTAAAATAGTGTGCCGAGTCTAGACGTAGACACTAACGGTGCTGACATTCTGGACAAAAAAAACCCATCAAAACAACCTTTTGACTGTGGACCTTTACTCCTGTCCCTACTTCTCTTTCATTTCCCTCTTAATGTTATTTCCTTCCCTTAATTTGTGTCAAAATATTTTCAGAAAAAAACAACATGATTGTGTATTCTCCGGGTAGATGAGGTGTAAAGATTCCCTGTACTAACAATATCATTTACTGCGGCTGCTTTAAGGCTTCACCACTTAATAAAACAAAAAACATTTCCAGTAACAAAATCAAGTTTCCCCTGGTCATCCAGACAAAGCAAGTAATACATAGTGATTTCTTATGGAAAGCGAAATGTTTGTGCCTTATCCTATATAACTACAGAATACATAGGAGAAAACATTGGACTATGTCCTCAAATAACTGACTGGGGCACTGACAGGTGGGATAACTGGTACTCCCTTCCTGCCACGGGGGCCTGATTCATATAGGGCTTGATTGAGGATCTCGGTAGATTAGAGAAATGGTCAAGAGCATGGCAACTACAGTTTAATGCCAAAAAATGCAAAAGCATGCACTTGGGTCTCAGAAATCCAAAAACTCAATATAGTATAAATGGCACTATAATGGAAACTACTGAGGAAGAGAGGGATCTAGGTGTCACTATTTCAAGGGACTTAAAGGCAGGTAGGCAATGTAACAAAGCAATGAAGAAGGCAAGTCAGATGCTTGGTTGCATAGGGAGAGGTATCAGCAGTAGAAAGAAAGAAAGAAGTAATAATGTCACTGTATAGGTCATTGGTACGACCTCACCTAGAGTATTGTGTTCAGTTCTGGAGGCCATATCTCCAGAAGGATATAAATACATTAGAGACTGTACAAAGAAGGCCCATACACACTTGACGATTTTCAGCTGAAAATCGGTCAAAACAGCCGTTTTGAGCGATTTTCGGCTGAAAATCGCCCAGTGTGTATGCCTCAGAGATTGCCGACTAGCGATGATGCGCGCTCCCGCATCATCGCTAGTAAAGTGGTTCATCTGCTGGTTTTACCAGCAGATGTGGCGATGATGGATGGCTTGTCATCCATCATCGCCATGTGTGTACGCCTGCCGGGCTGAAAGATTAACCACTTTCAGCCCGGCGGACCGCCCCGCTGCCTCCCCCCGCCCCCACGCCTGTCATACTCACCAGGCTGGTCCGCAGCGCGCCGCTACTATCATCTTCTCTCCGGCCGGCTGCTGCTGGTGCTGTCCCTGCTCCCCGGCGACTCGCCCCGCCCCCCGCCCTGCTCAACACAGGAGCAGACAGCACTGGTCCCCGGCAACATAGTGCACCCTGCTGCCCCGCCCCCCTGGCCACCAATGTGTATAATTTTCTGCCCACTGCCACCAATATATTAATTTAAATGCATCAGCTATATATATATATATATATATATATATATATATATATATATATATATATGTATATAATATATATATGTATATATGTATATAATATATATATGTTTATAATATATATGTATATAAAATATATATACATATATATGTATATAATATATATATTATATATGTGTATAAAATATATATTATATATTTGTATAAAATATATATTATATATGTGTATAAAATATATATAATATATGTGTATAAAATATATATTATATATGTATATAAAAAAAAATATATATATATATATTATATATATATATATATATGTATATAAAATATACCCGCTCCACTGGGGGGGGGGGTGATGCGGCTGCCGCATTGCTCCACGGGGAAATTATGCAGCCGCGGTCGCATCGCTCCGAGGGAGGGAAGGGGCTGGCGGGTGATGTGGTCGTTGCTGCATGGCTCCACTGGGGGGGGGGGGGGGTAGAGAGGACTGCGGGTGATGTGGTGAGGACTGCTGCATCACTCCACGGGGGTGGCGGGTGATGTGACAAATCTGCCACCGAGTCGCTCTGGGGTGGGGTGGGGGAGTTGCGTCCCCCATCTAGTCCTCGCATGCCATTTAAATAAATACATAGGTGGGCAGTTTGCATTTAAATAGATATACATTGGTGGCAGTCCCTTGACGGCGGTGCTGCGGGTCGGGCGGCGAGGGGCATCAGGGGAGGCGGCAGAGAAACTCTGTAGCCACGGGGCGCGCGCAAGCGTCTCGTGCGCACATGCCCCTGGCGAGAGCCAGCCGCTGGCGGGGGCTGGCGATAGAATAGCCAGCCCCTGCAAGAAAGAGGCCGGCTCCATCTGTATGGAACCCTTGAATTCAAACCCAGCCCATTTATAATGAAAGATTTTCAGCAAAGTCTTTCGCCTCCTGAAAATCTCTCGCTCTTTGGGGAAAATAACTCAGTGTGTACGCACTACTTTGGTGAAAGATATATCTCTCACAGATTTTGGCAAAGTCTTTTGAAATGAAAATCTTCAAGTGTGTATGGGCCTTAAAATGGTGCATGGCCTACATCACAAAACGTATCAGGAAAGACTAAAAGATCTTAATATGTATACTTTAGAGCAGAGAAGGGAAAGGGGGGACATGATAGAAACTTTCAAATATATCAAGGGTTTTAACAAGGTACAGGTGGGAGACATTCTTCACAGGAAGAGGAGCAACAGAACACGAGGACATGCACTGAAACTAGTGGGAGGAAGATTCAGGGGAAATGTGAGGAAGAATTACTTCACAGAAAGAGTAGTAGATAAGTGGAATAGCCTCCCATCAGAGGTGGTAGACGAAAATACAGTAGTACAATTTAAACATGCTTGGGATAAGCATATTGATATCCTTACAAAAAAATAAGGAACAAATATGGTTTGAGGTAACATGTTTAAAAAAAGGGGCAGACTAGAATGGCCAAGTGGTTCTTATCTGCCGTCAAATTCTATGTTTCTATGACTCAGGACCCCGTTGTTGGACCCTTTGGCGCAGTGTGGCTGCAGACTTCAGGGCAGCCGTTTGGGGAAGGGGTATTTTGTCGGACTGCCGAGGCCAGGGTCTTCTGATGGGATGTGGTATTCGCGGACGCAGCAGGTGAGAACACATGCCAGCAGGAGGAACCTACTTATGCCAGATGCCTCCTGCTGCATTTCCATATGGAACCGCCCTCATGGGTGTGTCCAGAGGTTGTGTCTAAAGACCCACATGGTTTGGCCACACCTTCTACTAGGGGTGGTGCAATCACAAAGTGAAAAGGCTACGCCCACATGCCATGGCCACGCCCATCTTCGTAGTGACATTTATAGACCTGGTACCGGTTGCTTCTAAACACTGCAAGCAATGGCTACCTGCGCCAAAACACGCATGATAGGGTATAATGACGCACGTTTCGTGCCCATGGGTACAGGGCATGATAGGGACTTTTACAATGCAAATTATTAACAATGTTTCATTGCGAATACGTCTAGATTCATGAAATTCTACATTTGAACACTGTATAACGTAGACTTTTAATAACTAATAGAAATGGAGAAATTTTGGAGACTTTTACCTTTCCTTCGCAGTATTCACGGGTGACCCATCCAAGAGACACACAGCTGAAGCTTGTAATTAGAGCTGATACTTCATAAGAGGAGTCTACCTGCATGAAAACAAGACAGAGGGTTCAGCTCAGGTGTTATATAAAATGCCACCTTCATTTTGTGCAGCAATATACAGTATTTCAGTCATGGGATAGACATCGTTGTGTTTGCCATCAACTGCAAAATTACATATCGTCAATGGCAGCAGACAAATGTAATAGCTGACCATCGATGCTTCAAACTATTGGTCATCTATTTTCTCTGACTGACTGACTGACCTCTGGGCCAATCAAAGCCGGGGGAGTGGCTTATCGGGTGTCCAGGCTGGTGCTATGCTCCATGTGCCAGCACCTTAAGGAAAAAAATAAATTATTTAGTTATGCTGTTACATCGATGGTGGGAAACCATCTGGTTCTTCCCCCATCTATGGCAAAACTATTCGACATCGGCCATAACCATAGATGATTTTGAATCATCGATGGCCATTCCTAGATCAGTCTCTGAGCTTTCCGCACATACCTAAAGCTGGGTACACATTAGGCCGTGTCTTCCGATGTGGCGGACAGGACTGACATACTGGACACATCGTCTATTGTGTACTCAAAATTGCGCGCTCCAGAGGGTCATTTTCCGGGCCGACCCGTCCGGCGTGCTGCATGATGACCCATTACAAGACAGGATACAGGCAAATGCATCAATGTTTATATCACACTATATCGGGAAGTGTGTACAGGACAACCAATGTATTGTTACATTGGTCGTTCCGTCAGCAACATAGTTTAGTGGCTTTCAGCTTTATTAATTATAATAACAAAAATTTATGTTATGAAACAAAGCAATAAAACTAAATAAAATACTTAAAAACATTCTGATAAAAAATGTGTCATTTAAATACCAGAGAATTCATAGGACGGCCCGATACATAAGGTGAAGCCCTGTCACTGACAACAATAGACAGTTTTTACCGGAGATCTCACTTTTTCGCTGTGTGATCCCTGTGTGTAATAATGGGGCAGATTTATGAAGCCTGGTGAAGGAGTGGTAAAGTGACCGGGGATAACGCACCAGACGATCACCTTCTGAGTGTCATTTTTTTAACTCAACCTGTAACATGGCAGTTAGGAGCTGATTACACGCTGAAGCTGCAGCTGTTATTGTAGCCTTCTCTACCTGTTTTCAGTACTGCTAAACCTGGCTGCGGTATCTTTAGATGAGAGTGTTATGAAAGCTGATTGTGAGAGGAATCAAGGTGCAAAACGGTTTCTGATTTACTAAGGCAAGTTACTCCCAAACTTTGCATGTTTTGGCTACTAACTGTGTGGGCTCCCCAGCCAGCCATAAAGCTGGAGAAGTGTGTTGCCCCCCCCCCCCTCCTTTCTTTTCATGCCTATATGCACAATGTTCTTATTAAAATTGTATTTCAGTGGGCGTGGCTGTGCCTCACTGTTGGCTAAGCCACACCCCCTTTCTAGCAAAGGGTTCACCTGACATTCTGCGGACCTGCCAAGGTTCGATAGGGAATCCAGTCCCCTTAAAAAGCACAGTACTGGCCGTTCAAACCTATAAACCATCGGTTCTGCGCGCCTCTCTGAATCTGCCCGTGACAAAAAAAAAAAAACATTTTCTTTCATTCTGACACTTTTCTAATATATAACAAGGTTTTTACGAAATTCCTGGTGTAGTTGTGACTTGTGTCAGAGCCTCTGCAAGTCCGTGAACAGCATTAACTCAGCACTGCCACGCGTGATCCTGCCTCAAAGAACTGTGAAATACCTAATATTGGTTTTTAAATGAAAACTAAATACTAATACTGCACTTCAAAGGCAGCTGAAGTCCACACAGACTTGACTGACACTTGTGTGATTAGGCTCCTTCTAATCTTGTATGAGCGCTTGGAACAATTAGATCAGTAACTGTGCTCTGGTATGAATCAGGAGTAGATCTGAAGAGAGCGCGGCGTTAAACGGTTATTTCAAATTCAATCTCACGTGCAAGGAATATTTATATATAAATAAAAGCGAATCCAAATTGCACCACACTAAAACCATAAACAAAGCTAGAACGATTCACCCTGTTCTGATTGGAGGGCCCGTCCTCTTATAATAATGACAAAAATGTAATTTCTATAGTATTTCTATAGTAGGTACCGGCCTACTATTTTTGTTTATCCGCAGTGCACTATGCAATGTTAAAAAAAATGGACCCTCCTTCTTGAGTATGAACTTGCTACTGCCACTTTAGCCTTGTAAAAGAAAAGCAATAAGCCTTTTTTTTTGGCTTATTTTTGATAACAGCACAAATAGGCTCACCTGTGGGGGCATTAAAAGGAATCAAAGCACTAGTCCTGCAAGTGCAACAGGTCACTCGGAAACCAAAACCTATTCCCGATTGGACAGTCCCCTAGAGGGCAACAAAATGTACTGTAACTTCACCTACCTCCCATTAATAGAGCTAAGTGTACAAATGCATCCGCCAAATGTCATCTCTCTAACTTCTGTTAGATAAAACTAGATAAGAACATTTGTGCACAGCAAAGACCAGCCAATCCCAAAATATAAGGCAACTCTTGATCAGTAAGAGTTCTACCTATTTACTAAGTGGAAATAGGAGGTTCCTGCATTTATTTTCCCTCATGTGGATTGCATATACAGTACCTTGGTAGGCGGCTTTCAAATGGTAAAGATCCCCAGGAACATGACGAAGTTGAGGCCTATTTTCAATGTGTTACATAATCTCCCCGTTGCTGTCTCCACACAGGAAATAATGAAAGGAAATGCTACACTTATTTAAATAAAGAATGTTTTCAATCAATACCACCCACTCCTTCCCCGCCAAGCTCATTTCTGTATGAGAGCCGATCACATTCCTGAACCACCTTCTTAACCTCTGTAGACTATTCTACAAGATACCCACCGCACTGCACACAATCTTACATATATATATATATATACCATGGATCGCATAATCCCACTTAGCACTGTTTTCCTACAGCTATCAGGCTGATCCAGTACTCATGCAGTAAGTGCCACTTAACCTCAAGTGCCAAACTCCTATTTCCTTATATACAGTATTGTACACTTGCAGTCAATGTCCTCTTACCACTTTGTATGTTAATTGTGCAAATTGTGCAAATCTAAAGAACGAGTTTCAAGTCACCTACCACAACCCCTTACCCATAGAGCCGAATGTGACATAAAACATTAATGTCTTGAGTATCCCCAGATGTACCGGGTTATGGTCGCTAGGTTTACCCTATTAAGGTCGATATGCATTGGATCGACGATTGAAGGTCGACAGGGCTTAGCTGCCACCTGAAATAGGTTGATTTGACTAAGGTCCAGTCGACCGACAGGGACGTGCATCGGATCGGAATCAAACTGAAAAAACACACATTTGTACTCTTGTTACATGCAATCGGTCATTAGACGTATCTATAGTGGCGGAATTGAGCCCAAATCACTCTGAGTCTGGTGTGTACCCAGCATTAGATTTTTTTGATTTTCAGACCCTTCTTTTTCTTTTCTTTTACTTCCACGCTCCTCCGCTATCATCTACTTTATTCCTCTTTCCTTAAAGTCTACATTTCTATAACCTCGTCTTCTTTTCTGTGCTCACATTGGACTTGGGTTCTCTCCCAGGGATGAATTGATGGTCATAAAGAGATTGTGATGTCTCCTTAGTTCCCCAAATACCACTGCAAATTATGCTGCAGAAACAGCAGAGCCAGATTATAGGTCAAGAAAGTGGCCGTCAGGATGAGGAAGGTGTTGGAACCCCCCCCCCCCCCCCCGAGTGCGCCACTTTCATTAAACTCAAATTTTTAGTCTAATCGAAAGCTGAAGAAATGATTGCAGATTTTTGAACAATGTCAACTAAACATTTTGAGCCGATTTCCAACATCTCTTCAACTTATCAGTTAGACTGTTTTTTAAAAATGAAATAAATAAAAAACTAGCCAATGTCCTTATTTATATAACTTGTTATGTCTTTGGCGTCAAACCCTATAAGTAACACAGACACTATGCTGAAACTCTGCGAGACAGTGACTTTCTGCAATAGGCGAAGCACCGGGAATGAGTGGCACAAAATAAAACCTGGAGTTTTTACCCTGAGAATGTTCTCATTATTTTGTTCTCCTGTGGAGGACACAAAGCTAAGTGCCGGCTGAACTTAAATGATCTTTGCTAAACCACAAGTCTGAACCGAAACAACTGGGAGCAGAGAGCAAGGTCTCAGGGCTGCAGGTACATCAAGTTCTATCTTTAGAAAAGATTGTGAAGGGTTTTACAATGATATCAGTCTCAAGGAGAACAGGTTAAAATTCTCCATGTGTAACTATTTTTTATTCCCCCCCCCCCCCGGGAATAGACAACTAGGACATCTTCTGTCGCAGTAAACAATAACTTTATCATAACTACTGTATACTTCTATTTAGCCATATTCATTTGTCCGAGTTATTATTGTGTGATGTATAATGCTACAAATTAAGGATAAACTACCTCCCTTAACATGGAATTATGCTGTTATTCCCCGACTGTTGCCATATCCAGGCACAACCTCCCAGGCTGTGAGGCCCATAATTCAAATACACTTATTTAAATATATCACGCCAACTGCTTTTCTTTGGTAATGCTTAAAACCCTATTTACCAAGTTAAGGGTAATTGATCTACCTGTTCTACTATTGCCTCTTTCTGTATTACTACCACCTCTACCTATCATATTACTGTCTCTTCCTGTATTACTACCACCTCTTCCTGTCATACTATCACCTCTTCCAGTAGTACTAGCACCTCTAACCCTCATATTACCGCTTCTTCCTGTATAAGAACCACCTCTATCTGTAATACTACTGCTTCTTTCTGTATTACTACCCCTCTACCTGTCATGCTACCTCCTCATCCTGTATTACTACCACCTCTACCTATCATTCTACCGCCTCTTCCTGTATAAGTTCCACCTCTACCTATCATACTACTGCCTCTTCCTGTATTACTACCACCTCTACCTATCATACTACCGCCTCTTCCTGTACTACTACCTCCTCTACCCATCATACTACTGCCTCTTCCTGTCATACTACCACCTCTTCCTGTATTACTACCACCTCTACCTGTCATACTACTGCCTCTTCCTGTATTACTACCACCTCTACCTATCATACTACAGCCTCTTCCTGTATTACTATTACCTCTACCTATCATATTACCACTTCTTCACTTATTATTACCCCCTCTACATGTCATACTACCGCCTTTTCCTGTATTACTACCCCCTCTACCCCCTCATACTACCGCCTCTTCCTGTATTACTATCCTCTCTACCTGTCATACTACCGCCTCTTCCTGTATTACTATCCTCTCCAGCCGTCATACTACCGCCTCTTCCTGTATTACTATCCTCTCTACCCATCATACTACCGCCTCTTCCTGTATTACTATCCTCTCTGCCCGTCATACTACCGCCTCTTCCTGTATTACTATCCTCTCTACCCGTCATACTACCGCCTCTTCCTGTATTACTATCACCTCTACCTATCATATTACCACTTCTTCCCTTATTTTTACCCCCTCTACCCCTCATACTACCACCACTTCCTGTATTACTGCCCCCTCTACCCCTCATACTACCGCCTCTTCCTGTATTACTACCACCTCTACCTGTCATACTACTGCCTCTTCCTGTATTACTACCACCTCTACCCCCTCATACTACCGCCTCTTCCTGTATTACTATCCTCTCTACCCATCATACTACCGCCTCTTCCTGTACTACCACCTCTAGCTATCATACTACTGTCTCTTCCTGTATTACTACCACTTCTACCTGTCATACTACCGCCTCTTCCTGTATTACTACCACCTCTACCTGTCATACTACTGCCTCTTCCTGAATTACTACCCCCTCTACCCATCATACTACCACCTCTTCCTGTATTATTACCCCCTCTACCCATCATACTACCGCCTCTTCCTGTATTATTACCCCCTCATGTGTTTAATACCTATGTAAAATACCACCCAATAATTTAATCAGTGGCTTTTTTGCACTACTAATGTGACAAATGCACAATGCAGATGTTCCCAGTACACCACTAATGGATTCATGTGCTACAGCCAGTATGCCTGAGCCACACCGGGCATCCCACCACCCAGATTTTTCTGAATTTACGCCTGTTACAATACAAATCTGTGTGGTGGCAGAGTGAAGAAAACGGTACTCTCCGTGGCATAGCAATGCCACAGCAGTCCAAGCGGTGTCTTGGGGGGAGGGGTGGGCCGTGCCATACAGTCGAAAAGATGAAAAGATCCCTCCAAAAATGGCCTCCGTCTTGGAGGAGACTGATGCTAGAGGTCCTAATGTACCTCTAGTGTCTGTCAAGGAAGTGCAGCACATTATTTATTTATTTATTAACAGTTTCTTATATAGCGCATACACATATTGCTCTACCTGGAAGTGCCGGATTCTGGGAGCACTGGTGCCTGTGAGCACTAAACCCCTGGCAATTAGCAAGAAGCCCCTGGCAATGAGCATGTAACCTCTGGTAACGAGCATTAAACCTCTGGCAACGAGCATTAAACCACTGGCAATGAACATGTAACCCTTGGCAAGGAGCATGAAACTGCTGGCAATGTGCATTAAACCCCTGACAACGAGCATTAAACCTCTGGCAATGAGCATGTAACCCCTGGCAAGGAGCATTAAACCTCTGTCAACGAGCATGTAACCCCTGGCAAGGATCATGAGCATACAGGTGAAAAATTATAATGAATGTATAATTGCAGGGTCACCGAAAACTTACTTGGTGGGGGGGGGGCACAACATTTTTTAGTTATGCCATTTGGGGCAGAAAATGCTGAACATATCGGAGGCCTACACCCATCTGTAGCGGCTCCCATTGCGCGTAGGCTGCAGGTTCAGATTATGGAAAATAAAGCTAAAATAAAAGTTAACCAGTAAGACACAAACTAAGCAAATATAATCATAGCTGGGCTGTTGCAATATTTGATAGTCATTTAATGATGAAAGCTTATTTCTTCCTCAGAAAGATATGCGCTATTACGCATTGCTGGCGATCGCTTAACCCCGGCTCAGTCTGCTTTTCATTTGTTTAAATAACAATTGCCCTTTTTTTTTTCGGAGCCGCAGAGAACGCTGGGTGGAAGCATTACCAAGTGTTTCAGCTCAGTGATCCTCTGCTGCAAATTTAATAACCAGTTCATCAGTTATAAAAAAAAAATATAATAATATTGGCAACCAATCAATGAACGGTTTAAAAGGCCACAGCAGGAACGTAATACTTCCACAGATTATCCCTGAAACCCGATCCGGCGGTAGTGCTGAACATGAACATGCAGGAGGGTGACGGCGCAGGTAGAGCACCCATTGTCCGCCCCGTTACAACTGTCTCCAATTCTAAATCACTTCCAGTACATACCAGACAGAACAATGACTGCAGCTCGGTATTAAAGCCCATTTGTAGAATGTTTTTTGTTTTTTTTTTTTACTAAAAGGGAATACGACTCAGAAAGCAGGAAGATAAAGTTTGCAACGAAATTCAATAATCCTAGGGTGGCTTAGTTAGCAAATGTCTTTTCCATATATTGCAGCGTCCCGCTGTGCATTGCGGAGCCCTCAGGCTGTTTAACAAAATCAAAGTGACATTAACATACAGCTATTTCACCAGATCCATGCCGGCAGCTTTCATGGAACACCTGTCAAGCCACGCAGGGGCGACAACGAAAATAATGCAATCTACAAAACCAACCATGCAATTAATACAGTTTGTGTTGACATTGTAGACGGCAGAGGCTCAGGCAGCCGGTGGCGCACCAGGTGTTCAATGTGACAAAGGAAGCTGATTTCTGGTGTAAGGTGGCTGTCAGGGGATGCTGGGACTTGTAGTTCCACATCAGTGCAAGGGGAGCTGAGGGGGACAATAGGTCAAATGATATCAGGGCAGTATTCAAAGCATCGTGGCTGAGGACTTAAGGCCTCACTGGCGTCCGTTCTGTGCAATCTGCAAGTGGATTTGATGCTCCCTCTGTCCCAGGTAGAATGACACTGACCTACAGGAGCTTCTCAGACACTCAGCCTGGGTACATACTTGGCCGACGGATCAGTTGGCCATTTTAACGGATGGTAAATCCATACGCACAAGATCGCACAAGCGATCTTCTGCATTACCAATACAAATTCATTGTCATCAGCAAAAACAGCACAAATTTTAGACGAGTTCACACTGTACAGATACACAGCAGCGAACAGCAAATCACAGAACAAAAACTAACACATTAACATAACAACAAGGGCCTGATTCAGACAGGTTAGGAAGGCTGCAATTTTTACAAGTGGACAATACCATGCTGCACTGCAGGGGGGCAGATGTAACATGTGCAGATTTAGATTTGGGTGGGGAGTGTTCAAACTGAAATTGTAGTATAGGAATAAAGCAGACAGTATTTACTCTGCAAATATGCAAATTAACTCCCCCATAATATAACTCTCTCTGCACAGGTTACATCTGCCCCACCTGCAGTGCATCATGGACAGTTCTGTGTTTTTTTGGCAATGTAGATTCAGGAAGCCAGCGGACGGAAGACCGACACCGGAATCATGTCACTGCCCCTGCCACATGCAGCCTGTCCTCACTGACACATCATTCCTCTCCTGATATACTCTGTGCTCCTGAGAGACCCTGCTCCTACCACTATATAACTCTCAGTCTGTGGCTTCCTGCTGCCTCCATTCCCCTCCTCACATCATGTCACTGGTTCTGTCACATGCAGCCCTGTCCTCACTGACACATCACTCATCTCCTGATATACTCTGTGCTGCTGGGGACCCTGCTCCTCCCACTATATAACTCTCAGTCTGTGGCTTCCTGCTGCCTCCATTCCCCTCCTCACATTATGTCACTGCCCCTGTCACATGCAGCCCTGTCCTCACTGACACATCACTCATCTCCTGATATACTCTGTGCTCCTGGGAGACCCTGCTCCTCCCACTATATAACTCTCAGTCTGTGGCTTCCTGCTGCCCCCCCCCCCCCATTCCCCTCCTCACATCATGTCCCTGCCCCTGTCACATGCAGCCCTGTCCTCACTGACACATCACTCATCTCCTGATATACTCTGTGCTGCTGGGGACCCTGCTCCTCCCACTATATAACTCTTAGTCTGTGGCTTCCTGCTGCCCCCATTCCCCTCCTCACCTCATGACACTGCCCCTGTCACATGCAGCCCTGTCCTCACTGACACATCCCTCATCTCCTCATATACTCTGTGCTGCTGGGGATCCTGCTCCTCCCACTATATAACTCTCAGTCTGTGGCTTCCTGCTGCCTCCATTCCCCTCCTCACCTCATGACACTGCCCCTGTCACATGCAGCCCTGTCCTCACTGACACATCACTCCTCTCCTGATATACTCTGTGCTGCTGGGGATCCTGCTCCTCCCACTATATAACTCTCAGTCTGTGGCTTCCTGCTGCCTTCATTCCCCTCCTCACCTCATGACACTGCCCCTGTCACATGCAGCCCTGTCCTCACTGACACATCATTCCTCTCCTGATATACTCTGTGCTCCTGGGAGACCCTGCTCCTCCCACTATATAACTCTCAGTCTGTGGCTTCCTGCTGCCTCCATTCCCCTCCTCACATTATGTCACTGCCCCTGTCACATGCAGTCCTGTCCTCACTGACACATCCCTCATCTCCTCATATACTCTGTGCTGCTGGGTATCCTGCTCCTCCCACTATATAACTCTCAGTCTGTGGCTTCCTGCTGCCTCCATTCCCCTCCTCACCTCACGACACTGCCCCTGTCACATGCAGCCCTGTCCTCACTGACACATCACTCCTCTCCTGATATACTCTGTGCTGCTGGGGATCCTGCTCCTCCCACTATATAACTCTCAGTCTGTGGCTTCCTGCTGCCTCCATTCCCCTCCTCACCTCATGACACTGCCCCTGTCACATGCAGCCCTGTCCTCACTGACACATCACTCCTCTCCTGATATACTCTGTGCTGCTGGGGATCCTGCTCCTACCACTATATAACTCTCAGTCTGTGGCTTCCTGCTGCCCCATTCCCCTCCTCACATAATGTCACTGCCCCTGTCACATGCAGCCCTGTCCTCACTGACACATCCCCCATCTCCTGATATACTCTGTGCTGCTGGGGACCCTGCTCCTCCCACTGTATAACTCTCAGTCTGTGGCTTCCTGCTGCCTCCATTCCTCACCTCACATCATGTCACTGCCCCTGTCACATGCAGCCTGTCCTCACTGACACATCCCTCATCTCCTGATATACTCTGTGCTGCTGGGGATCCTGCTCCTCCCACTATATAACTCTCAGTCTGTGGCTTCCTGCTGCCTCCATTCCCCTCCTCACCTCATGACACTGCCCCTGTCACATGCAGCCCTGTCCTCACTGACACATCACTCCTCTCCTGATATACTCTGTGCTGCTGGGGATCCTGCTCCTACCACTATATAACTCTCAGTCTGTGGCTTCCTGCTGCCCCATTCCCCTCCTCACATAATGTCACTGCCCCTGTCACATGCAGCCCTGTCCTCACTGACACATCCCCCATCTCCTGATATACTCTGTGCTGCTGGGGACCCTGCTCCTCCCACTGTATAACTCTCAGTCTGTGGCTTCCTGCTGCCTCCATTCCTCACCTCACATCATGTCACTGCCCCTGTCACATGCAGCCTGTCCTCACTGACACATCCCTCATCTCCTGATATACTCTGTGCTGCTGGGGATCCTGCTCCTCCCACTATATAACTCTCAGTCTGTGGCTTCCTGCTGCCTCCATTCCCCTCCTCACCTCATGACACTGCCCCTGTCACATGCAGCCCTGTCCTCACTGACACATCACTCCTCTCCTGATATACTCTGTGCTGCTGAGGATCCTGCTCCTACCACTATATAACTCTCAGTCTGTGGCTTCCTGCTGCCCCATTCCCCTCCTCACATAATGTCACTGCCCCTGTCACATGCAGCCCTGTCCTCACTGACACATCCCTCATCTCCTGATATACTCTGTGCTGCTGGGGACCCTGCTCCTCCCACTGTATAACTCTCAGTCTGTGGCTTCCTGCTGCCTCCATTCCTCACCTCACATCATGTCACTGCCCCTGTCACATCAGAGCCGCCGAGAGGGAGGGGGAGCGGGTACATTTTACCGGGGCCCGGGCCTGTCAGGGGGCCCCTGGTCCAGGCCGGACACACACACACACTTTGTAAAAAAATGTTTGTTTTGGCAGAGGTTGCCCGTGTGTAGTGGCGGTCGCGCAGGTGGGAGTGCAGGCGGGTGCTAGGTATAATGGAGGAGTAGGAGAGCGGCGGGGACGGGGTGAGCTGTCACTCACAGTGTGTACAGTGACAGCGGCCAGTGGCAGCTTCAGTGCAGAGATTAGAATGCTCAGCTCCTGCTCTCCGACTCCAGTCCTGACTCCCTTGCGCAGCTCAGCTATAGGAACGAAGATGTAGCAGGCAGGGGCTAACAGAAAATGACTGCCCACATGCCAGGCTACAAAAAGATGGCCGCCGTTTACCAATGGGGAGCCAGGTTTCCTTTCCAGGCAACACAAGAGTGAAATAGGGGGCGTGGCTTAACGGAGGTCTTCTGCAAATGAAGGAAGAAGACAGAAACTGCATCCTCCTTATCATGAAGAGAGAGACCCATCATGGACTGGAGGAGAGAGACAGAAAGGTAGAGAGAGGGGGGAGAGGGGGGTTGCCTGCTACTCTTGCATACACAAAAACATGTATATATTGATGGTTGTGTATTGTGTATACAAATTTTGTGTTTAACTCTGCAGGGGGGGTTCTATACAATATAGGGGGACTAAGGGCATTATTCAATTGGCCACATAGTTGCCCGCTAAAAGGATCAGAACCTTTAGTTTTATATTACCGCGAGTTTATTTTGCACATTATCCTATGAAAAAAAAAATAGCTACATGATTTTTGGCAGGCAAAATCCTACAGGTGTTTTTTTTTTATTAGCCTGCAGCCTGCGGATGATTGTCAGTGCTGAGTGTCAGTGCAGGGGGATAGCGTAATGTATGCGGGGAGTGTGTCCAGGTTAGAGGTGATAGTATAGTGTGTGGGGAGCGGGTGCAGGGTTAGCGGTGATAGCAGTGACGTACGGTGAGGTTAGCGGTTGGTGAGGCACTGGATTGGTGGAGTCAGCGACAAGGGGGTCTGTGGGTAGAGCTGGGTCCAGGTTGCTTCTGCGCTGACAGGCAGGTGTGGGAGATGCCGTCTGCATAAGCAGCAGAGAGACCGGCAGTGCAGCTCCTGCCTGACAGCGCAGAAGCAACCCGGACCCAGCACTTGCCACATACTCCCTCGTTGTTGGCTCCACCAAGCTGTCACAGGAGCCTGCCCATTGGTCTGCCCACATACCTCTTCTACTTAAAAAAATAAATAAAACACTTGTGGCCAAATGTACTAGACTGTGTGCAGTGGTTGTGCAGGATGCCGGCTGAACTCCGAGGTTTTTTTAAGAGGGCAATCATTTACAAGGGATGGGTTTGCCTTGTATGTAAATGTGTGCCTCTTTAAAAGAACCTTGAGTTCAGCCGGCATCCTGCACAACCACTGAACGCAGAGGCCTGTTTCACACACTCCGGCTCCTGCCGGATGGTGAAATCCCGCACGGCCAGGGAGCCATGCCGCACACAGTATTTTATCATGGAGGGGATGGCCACAGCCCGGCAGCCGTCCCTTCCAGTGGCGGGATCCGGCTGCAGCCGTGCGGCTGGGCCGTGACCGTCCCGTGTGAATGGACACAATAGTGTCCATTCACAACTACTGTGTGCGGCACGGCTTCCTGGCCGTGCGGGATTTGACCGTCCGGCAGGAGCCGGAGTGTGTGAAACCGACCAGAGGCTAGTACATTTGGCCCATACTGTATACTTCTTTCATTTAAAAACACTTATTTTACAGAAACACATAGATACAGTGCACAACTATATAACTTTACACATACACACGCCTCTCTTACTTTACACAAACACACGCCTCTATTACTTTACACATACACACACCTCTATTATTTTACACATACACACACACCTCTATTACTTTACACATACACACACCTCTATTACTTTACACATACACACACCTCTATTACTTTACACATACACACACCTCTATTATTTTACACATACACACACCTCTATTACTTTACACATACACACACACCTCTATTATTTTACACATACACACACCTCTATTATTTTACACATACACACACCTCTATTACTTTACACATACACACATCTGTCACTAAACATATACACAGCCCCCACCCTCCACAATTGGCACACACACAGCACCCTTTTACTGATACTGCTTACCTAAGCAGCACAGCACGTCCCTGGCCCAGCATTTAGACAGGATCAGATGAACCGGACAGGACAGGAGATGGTGCGGGCTCAGGCTATTATCTGGCCACCGGCGCACACTGCTACACGCGATCTCTCAGCCTGGCTCCGCGGGCCCATTTCATCTCCAAAGCCCCCCCCCTCCCCCAAACGGCACTTCGTGCGGCTCGTCCGCCTATATAAGCGGCGCCGGTGGGCATCTAATAGCGGGAGCCATCAGCCTGGCTCCGTACGCCCAATCCCCCCGCCCCCAACGGCACCCCGTGCCGTCCGCCTATACAAGCGGTGCCGGTGGGCATCTAATAGCGGGAGCTATCAGCCTGGCTCCGTACGCCCAATCCCCCCCCCCCCCCCCAACGGCACCCCGTGCCGTCCGCCTATACAAGCGGTGCCGGTGGCCAGCTGATGGCAGGAGCTATCAGCCTGGCTCCATGCGCCCATTCCCCCCCAATGGCTCCCAGTGCCGTCCGCCTATATAAGCGGCACTTACTGTATAGATACTAGACAGAGCCTCAGTGACAGTAAGGATCGTGCTTTCTGCCTATATGAAAGCACGCCCCTGTCACTGAGGAGGCGCCACCATCCCCAATCACATCTGCCGCAGTGACAGGGGTGTGCTTTCATATAGGCAGAAAGCACGTCCCTGTCACCGAGGCACTGCTATAGGTGCCGCATATGCACCTTTTTTTAATGGGCTTTTGCAGCCCGGTGCTCGGTCCCTCCCACTGCACCCTCCCTGTTTCTAACTCTATACAGTAGGCAACGGGAGGCACCGCACTTGGTGCCTCCTAAACTATTAAAAATAAAGGAAAATGGGGAAAAAAGTATTATAATAATACAAAGCATATACATATGACACATAATATGTGTCATAAGTATTTTCTTTGTATTATTTTATTATATTAATCATTAATGACAGGGGAGGCACTGCCTCCCCTGCCTCACCTGACTGCACGTCCCTGGGTGATAGTATAGTGTGTGGGGATCGGGTGCAGGGTTAGCAGTGATAGTATAGTGTGCATGGGGAGCGGGTGCAGGGTTAGTGGTACTGTAGTTAAGGTGGTGTGTGGGAAGCGGGTGCAGTTTTAGAGGTAAAGAGTAAAGGTGCCCATACACGTACCAATTACCCGGTACTTTTTGTGCTAAAATAGCATTGCATCCCATGCACAACACATGCACAACGATGCTATTTTAGCACAAAAAAGTACCAGGTAATTGGTACGTGTATGGGCACCTTTAGGGATAGCACTTGTCCTGTGCCTGGTCCATGGACAGAACTGCAGGTGAGCTATTAAGGACTAATTAGTTTAATTAGAAACTTCCAATTGCTTAATTAGTCAATAATTGCATTGCAGAGCAAGTGCTGACAATATTTTCTAAAAATATGGATTTTAGGTTTAAATTGAGCTGTGTACATAGCTTTACACTAACACTATACTGAACTTTTGGGGTTATTCAGACCTGATCGCTGGGCTACTAATTTGCAGAGCCCAGCAATCAGTCATATGCTGCCCAGTGAAATCCCACCCCATGCAAGATGAAAAACCTCCTTAAAAGGATGCAATGTTAATTATGGGCAAGTGCTCTGGACTTGCCCCCAAGCTAAAATTTGCCAGCCAGCCCCTGCTGGGACCGGATGCTGCATATATATATCTATCTATCAATGCAATAACTGCTACTCAGTAAGCGCCCACCTAGGAAGCAGTGGCATATTGATGGGTATGCAGACTCTGCAGCAGCTTGGGGAGCCAGCGCCGGCAGAGTCTGTGGGGAGCGCCCTCCATGGGGGCCCTGGAAAGTTGTTGTACCAGGGCCCATGATTTCTCTTGGCAGCCCTGTGTCACATGCAGCCTGTCCTCACTGACACATCCCTCATCTCCTGATATACTCTGTGCTGCTGGGGATCCTGCTCCTCCCACTATATAACTCTCAGTCTGTGGCTTCCTGCTGCCTCCATTCCCCTCCTCACCTCATGACACTGCCCCTGTCACATGTAGCCCTGTCCTCACTGACACATCCCTCATCTCCTGATATACTCTGTGCTGCTGGGGACCCTGCTCCTCCCACTGTATAACTCTCAGTCTGTGGCTTCCTGCTGCCCCCATTCCCCTCCTCACATCATGTCACTGCCCCTGTCACATGCAGCCCTGTCCTCACTGACACATCACTCATCTCCTGATATACTCTGTGCTGCTGGGGACCCTGCTCCTACCACTATATAACTCAGTCTGTGGCTTCCTGCTGCCTCCATTCCCCTCCTCACATCATGTCACTGCCATTGTCACATGCAGCCCTGTCCTCGCTGACACATCCCTCATCTCCTGATGTACTCTGTGCTGCTGGGGGTCCCTGCTCCTCCCACTATATAACTCCCAGTCTGTGTCTTCCTGCTGCCCCCATTCCCCTCCTCACATCATGTCACTGCCCCTGTCACATGCAGCCCTGTCCTCACTGACACATCACTCATCTCCTGATATACTCTGTGCTGCTGGGGACCCTGCTCCTCCCACTATATAACTATCAGTCTGTGGCTTCTTGCTGCCCCCATTCCCCTCCTCACATCATGTCACTGCCCCTGTCACATGCAGCCCTGTCCTCACTGACACATCACTCCTCTCCTGATATACTCTGTGCTGCTGTGGAGTGGACCCTGCTCGTTTCACTCCTCACATAAAAGCACTGCCTCTCATTGCATTTATATGGGTGAAGGCTTTTTAGATGACTTTTCATCCAGTCATTCTCTAGTCTCAGAACTTTAGCATCAGTCTGTATATGAAGCATCTCACAGCTGCCCTACAAACACTGGCTGGAATAACTCTTCAAAGCCTCTGTGTGGAGAACATTTTCCAAACGAACCCTTTCCTTGACGAATTGCTTCTGTCAAGTTGCCTCTTTTGAACTGTGATGCCGCTCACTGCGCGGATGTCTGATGTGTTAAACAACATCTGTCACGAAAATGTTTTTTGAAATGTTGTGTAAAATTAAAATATAATTGAACACTGCAGTGCGATTATCTGTGCTCTGAGGATGTTTTTAATGTTGACATGAAAGCCTTACTGTCCGGCTGGAAGCAGCGCTGATCGCTGGCTTCATCTGTCTGTAGGTCTCTGCCTGCACTGTGAATGTTTGTGTGTGCAGTATGAGTGCGTGCAGTCTTCATGGGGACCAATGGTTCTTATTGTTAGGGGTCCCCAAACCAGATTAGCCATAATGTACATCAGATTACCCATATGGTACTCTAGATTAGCCATACGGTACTCCAGATTAGTCATACTGTACATCATATTAGCCATACTGTACTCCAGATTAGCCATACGGTACACCAGATTAGCCATACTGTGCATCAGATTAGCCATACGGTACACCAGATTAGCCATACTGTGCATCAGATTAGCCATACTGTACACCAGATTAACCATACTGTACTCCAGATTAACCATACTGTACTCCAGATTAGCCATACTGTGCATCAGATTAGCCATACGGTACACCAGATTAGCCATACTGTACTCCAGATTAGCCATACGGTACACCAGATTAGCTATATTGTACTCCAGATTAGCCATACTGTACTCCAGATTAGCCATACTGTACATCAGATTAGCCATACTGTACTCCAGATTAGCCATACGGTACACCAGATTAGCCATACTGTACATCAGATTAGCCATACTGTACTCCAGATTAGCCATATGGTACACCAGATTAGCTATATTGTACTCCAGATTAGCCATACTGTACTCCAGATTAACCATACTGCACATCGGATTAGCCATACTGTACTCTAGATTAGCCATACTGTACTCCAGATAAACCATACTGTACTCCAGATTAGCCATACTGCACATCGGATTAGCCATACTGTACACCAGATTAGCCATACTGTACTCCAGATTAGCTATACTGTAATTCATATTAGCCATACTGTACACCAGATTAACCATACTGTACTCCAGATAAACCATACTGTACTCCAGATTAGCCATACTGTGCATCAGATTAGCCATACGGTACACCAGATTAGCCATACTGTACATCAGATTAGCCATACTGTACTCCAGATTAGCCATACTGTGCATCAGATTAGCCATACGGTACACCAGATTAGCCATACTGTACATCAGATTAGCCATACTGTACTCCAGATTAGCCATACGGTACACCAGATTAGCTATATTGTACTCCAGATTAGCCATACTGTACTCCAGATTAGCCATACTGCACATCGGATTAGCCATACTGTACACCAGATTAGCCATACGGTACACCAGATTAACCATACTGTACTCCAGATTAGCCATACTGCACATCGGATTAGCCATACGGTACACCAGATTAGCTATACTGTACTCCAGATTAGCCATACGGTACACCAGATAAACCATACTGTACTCCAGATTAGCCATACTGTACTCCAGATTAGCCATACTGTACTCCAGATTAGCCATACTGTACACCAGATTAGCCATACTGTACTCCAGATTAGCCATACTGTACACCAGATTAGCCATACTGTACTCCAGATTAGCCATACTGTACACCAGATTAGCCATACTGTACTCCAGATTAGCCATACGGTACACCAGATTAGCTATATTGTACTCCAGATTAGCCATACTGTACTCCAGATTAGCCATACGGTACACCAGATTAGCTATACTGTACTCCAGATTAGCCATACTGTACACCAGATTAGCCATACGGTACACCAGATTAGCTATATTGTACTCCAGATTAGCCATACTGTACTCCAGATTAGCCATACTGTACACCAGATTAGCCCTACGGTACACCAGATTAGCCATACTGTACACCAGATTAGCCAGACGGTACATCAGATTAGCCATACTGTACACCAGATTAGCCATACTGTACACCAGATTAGCCATACTGTACACCAGATTAGCCATACTGTACATCTTTAAAGTGTGGAAGGAATGCTGTTGTTGTTGATGAATTGATGTGGACATGGAACCCTCCCACCCCCACAATTAGTGTAGTACGTTTTCTCACATGGCTTGCTTTGCCCTATATACTTCTGGGCTGGCATGGTGTCTCACTCCGCTACTGCTGCGCTCTGCACCCTTTATCATCCTCAATCGGAGTCCACGTTGATGTTGCGGTAATTCCCTATTATTGACATATGCTTTTTTTTTTCATTTAAATGAAGAAAAAACTAATGTTGACTTTTTTATGTGTCAACCATTTTCAAGATGACGTGTTTGAGTTCAGTGAGGCAATTTTTTTTTAATCCTTCCCCCCCCCCCCCCCCCACACACACACTTTACAGTGCCATTAATTTGGGCAATGACTGATATATAGATGGTAAACCCCTATGGCCTGTGATAAGTCTATTCTCCCCTTTAGTAAATAGGCTCCTTATAGTAATTTAGATTTTGTCCTGCGGTGTAATGAAATCTAGCACTTGTGTCCTGACTGTATAAACTGAAGTATGATATAACCCAGCAAAGCAGTAAACAGACAAAGGCACCGCACTAAATTACACAGTACAAACATAATGCTACAGCTACAGTAAGTACACATTTCATAACTAGCTGTGATAGAAGCGGTAATGTCACCCTCCAACGTGTTATTGAGGAGAAGATGATGGATATGCCGTCACCTTCTCTATCACAGGGTCTGGGATGTCAATCACAGATAGGTCCTATGTAGGGTATGTGCTGTAACAGACCCATGTGATTACATAAAGGACAATTTGTGTCTTCCTATTCTAGATTCTATCTATTATCTTTTAGAAGGTATAAGAGGTAGAATGTTGACATCTTCAATACAACTCCCATCTTTGTAACTTTGCCCCTAAAGAATTAACCAATCAGCCCCTAACTGTCATTTTGCACAAAAGTAGCCTATAAAATGGCAGTTAGGGAACTGATTGGCTGGTGCTTTTTTGTACATAGGTGGTGATTCCGGTTGGTTTGCAAAAGCAAACTCCTTCTTTAATGGACAAAACCATGCTGCCCTGCAGGTGGGGCAGATGGAACATGTGCAGAGAGAGTTAGATTTGGGTGAGTTGTTATGTTTCTGTGCAGGGTAAATACTGGCTGCTCCCACTGCAATTTAGATTTGAGTTTGAACACATCTCGCCCAAATGTAACTCTCTCTGCATGTTACATCTGCCCCATCTGCAGTGCAGCATGGTTCTCTCAATTAAAGGAGTTTGCTTTTGCAATCCAAACAGAATCACCACCATAGTCCCCAAAATTACAACCAATCAGCTGTATTGCCCTGCGGCCCAGCAGTTGGGTACCTGCATGTCCATTCACAAGAAATATAGAAAAATAAGCCTCTATCTGTCTCCCCCCCCCCCCCCACCCCCGGAGCCTCCCACGCAATTCCCCTTTCCTCCCAGTTACCCCCACTTTTGGTGAAGCCACCCCCCCTTCGGAGTGAGCACTTTTTTTTTTTTTTAAGGTCCGTGAATTGGCATAATCCCCTTAAATTTGGGAGAAATAAATTAATTACACGATTTCGACCAACCTTCTGTTATTTATAAATTACCGGATGCTGATAGTGGAGTTATGGATGCAACCTGTAGCTCTTTATCCAATATAATAAATGGCTGATCCTCACCTCTACAGGGGGAAATTCAAGTGTTTTGACCACCAGCGACCACTAGATGGCGCCTGGTGGAGCGATTCTGACATTGCTGTTATGCTGTTCCATCATCGTGACGGGCTGGTACCTATTATACACAGCTGCAGTATAAGCTGATACATGTCCATGTTCTTAACCCTTTGAGTGCCAAGGTTGCCGTGACAGATGTGCAAAAGATCCCCTAAAAATGCCAGCGACGTAGTCTTTGAATATGAATCACTTTATTTATTGCCGGTAAATGATCCGAAGTCAATTCATTGAAGTTTAATTAAATATTGCTTCCCACCAACCCCCCCCAAAAAATAAAACAGTCGCTTTGTGCCACACTGGCATTATTTGCGGATATTTTGCACCTCTGTCACGGCAACATTGGCACTCAGGGGGTTAAGAAAGCGATGTAATAATAGAAGTGTAAAGGTGATAAAATGATCAGTATTGCAGATATCTGTATTCCTGCAGAGACCGGGGACCTACAGTGTTTATTTGACTTTAGAAACAAGAAAATTCCCTGGACCAAAAGGCCAAGGGAAATTAACAGGCGCTTGGCAGGAGGTGTTTTTCGGGGTGTAAGCTGCTGCTCAAGGGGGGATAGTCAGTCCCCACCACAATAAACACAAAACCAGATCACGCCGAAGCGTGTGAGCAGCGCTAAATGAGGTGACACACACCAAATTACAAATGTAGTAATATTTTACTGATTAATTTTAAAAAGCATGTATAGAGGTACAATACAAAAATACAAAAATACACAGTAAAAACAATATGGGTACCAATTCTTCACATCACAAGCTGGGTTAAATATACTGTGTCGAATCCAATGTATGACAAGGGATATGTATCACGTGATAATATAAAAATGGGAAGGGGAGTCAAAAAAAATTGATTATGGGTAAGTGCACGTTACCATTTAGTGGACGATCTGTGTGGTAGCCACGGGTGGTAGTTGGGATCCTCACCCGGGTAGATGATAATTTTTTGAGAAGTGCTGTCGATTGGCTTCCGCTGATAATGCAGCCCCCTGTAGATTCTTGATGATATTTTTCAGGGGGGGGGGGGGGGGGGGGAGAGATGGATTACCCCAACACTTTTTCGATGAGCGGTGTCCGCCAAAAGGTCGACAGGAAAAATTCGGAGAAATGGTAGGGCAATGTCCTCCTTTTTGGAATGGCAAGCTGGAATTATGCCGCTGGGTGTTTCCAGGAGAGATCGTGACCACCAAACACAATTGAAGAAGGAAATAGGTGGATCCGTGGATCAAAGTGTACCAATAGGGGAGTCAATCTGGTACACTATCCCACACTTGGAGTGAAGAACTGGAAGTCTGCCTGACGCGTTTCACTGCCAACTGCAGCTATTATACACAGCTGCAGTATAAGCTGATACATGTCCATGTTCTTAACCCTTTGAGTGCCAAGGTTGCCGTGACAGATGTGCAAAAGATCCCCTAAAAATGCCAGCGACGTAGTCTTTGAATATGAATCACTTTATTTATTGCCGGTAAATGATCCGAAGTCAATTCATTGAAGTTTAATTAAATATTGCTTCCCACCAACCCCCCCCAAAAAATAAAACAGTCGCTTTGTGCCACACTGGCATTATTTGCGGATATTTTGCACCTCTGTCACGGCAACATTGGCACTCAGGGGGTTAAGAAAGCGATGTAATAATAGAAGTGTAAAGGTGATAAAATGATCAGTATTGCAGATATCTGTATTCCTGCAGAGACCGGGGACCTACAGTGTTTATTTGACTTTATAAGGTGTCAGAATTGCGCTGCCCTGGGGATGCGCGGAGCTTTCCAAGGCGGCAAAGCGGTTCGCTTTCCCAGCCCGGGTTGAGCATTTTAATGGTATACTGTATATAAGGCTGCATTTGTTTTTCTTCAATAAAAGTTGTAAAAATATAAGTGTAAATAGAGCAGGGAAGGTGTTAAGACCATAAGCGCTTTCATGTTATTTTTCCAGACTTAATGGTTTTGCTCAGATACATGACAAGTTTATATGTGCTGGAAATCCCCCTGTGGGACAGCACCTGTCGCCAGAGAGGTTTGGACGCTTAATACTCCATATGGAGGGGACAAGTTCTGCCAGCTGGGTAGCGCCTGACAGTATGGCCTCCTCTCCGTCAATGACATGCGGAATTATCCCTCCCATTAGTGTGACACGATCTCAAGACAGGAAACTGACCAACCAAATCATTGTCTGCAAATGCAGTCGCGTTATTGGAAAATTTCGGGCTAACATCTGCTGTATCCCTCCATGTACCCGTCTGAGTCACCATGGAGCGGAGAATTCTAAGCAGTCGCCTGTTTATGGGTGGCATGACCTTGACAGAGTGAAGGTCATTGAGGTCAGGGATTACCCTTATGACATCACCTACCTGGCAAATTACAGGCTGTGTTTGAAAAAATATACAATTCGGAGCTGATTGGTTGGTGCTTTATCACTCTCCATTTTATTACTTTTTACAGCTTAGTACATCTCGCCCCAAAAATAGAGATGGACTGCAATGTACTTAAAAAGATATAGGGGCATATCTGATAATTAGAAGGTTTTAGACCCAATAAATGTACTTTTTTTTACTGGCGATAAGAAATGGCGACAGCTGGGGCTGTTCTGAGCAATGTCGGATCCAGTGGAACCCTCTCCTGGCAATTTCTGCCGTACATAGCCTGTGGGCCACAACGGCTTCAGATGGGGGCTGTGGATGCTGTCGGAAATGGGGGGGATCCTTAATATTTATGGGGGAGGAGTCTCAAACCTTGGAAAGCAACTGTCATTAGACTGCATCAGGTAAATGTCAGGTAGAAGCTGATTGGAAGGTAACTTCTCCAGTTTAACACTTTCCAAGGTCTGAGTCAGTCCCTTTTATACTGACACAGGCCCAATATTCTCCAAGCACGTTTATAAAACAAGCTCAGACCACACAAACCCATATCTCCCAACTGTCCCGATTTTCGTGGTACCGTCCCGTTTTATTGGTACGGTCATGTGTCCCGCCAGGACCGGCAGTGCCCCGTGGTAGGGGGCAGTAGGGAGTCCCATCTGCCTGGCACTGCACTGTACACAGCGTCTATTCCCGTAGACAGCGGAAAAAACAGGGACGTGGCCTCCCCAGAGCATTGCTAGTATAGACCACGCTCCCTGTTGATAGACCACACCCCCAAAATTCAGGGTCCGGCTTCCAATGCCATTAGAAGTTGGGAAGTATGCAAAGGTCATGTGACTCGTCGTTATCTTTCATTCATTTATCCATTCATACCACAACCCTGAGCAGCTGTGATGAAGATTCCCTTATTTACACAGATATATAGGTTCTTGCCACTGTAAATGCAGCATTTGGATATCGCCACCAGATTTGCAGCAATGTGTAATGCATTGATTGGGGTTAGTGTAGGTTTACGAGCACAGTGCTGTCCTCACAGCAGGATATCTCTGTAGCAGTTTCTTTATAGCCGTATTAATAAAACATATATATTCCTGCAGCCTGGCATGTACAGGAAAGAACATCTGCTCCGCCACTGATTCACCCTCGGTAATGTCCTCTGTCCTGTAATATAACGGTACAAATCAATACAGTTATGGCCTCGATCAATAAGTTTACATTTTACACTTATCTATATCCTCTATTGTGTTATTTACCTATGGGGCCTCATTCAGACCTGTTAGCAGATGGACAAAACCATGCTGTACTACAGGTGGGGCAGATGTAACATGTGCAGAGAGAGAGAGTTAGATTTGGGGGAGTTATTTTGTTTCTGTGCAGGGTAAATACTGGCTGCTTTATTCTTACACCGCAATTTAGATTTCAGTTTCAACACAACCCACTCAAATCTAAAGGCCCCCATACATTAGGCCGACTTGTGCTAAGGACAAGTCGGACCCAATTCTCCTCCGAGCCGCCCGGCAGCTCCCCAGGAGACTCACATACAATTTAGGACTTGATGTGCCATTTATTAAATGTGATAAATCGCATGCGATTTATCACATGTATCTCAGCCAATCAGTGGCTGCAGAGGGAGAGTGCGCTATCTCAGCCAATCATTAGCCGGGCAGTCATTTGACACGTTATTTTAAAGATGTAATAGCCGCCGCTGCCTAACAGCTTGCCCCACTGTTCTGATCACCGCCGCGGCTGAACTGCTTCCTCACGGGCACCCCCCGCTGCACCCGCCGGCCACTCATTTAAGAGCTACCGCTGCACGCCCGCTGCAGGAGGTCGGACATGATCGTACGTGCTGCACGTCCGACCTCCTGATCCGGTCCGATGGGCACGGGACCGCACATCGGATCAAATGTCAAACATATGCGATTTTGGGCCGATTTCACGCAATTTATTGGCCCACGTGCTGAAGTCGCGTGGAATCGGTCCAAAAACGCATAGTGTATGGGGGTCTTTACTCTCTGCACATGTTACATCTGGCCCAGCTGCAGTGCAGCAGGATTTTGTCTATTTGCATTAGATTGACATGGTTAAATGATACACTAATTTGGGATCTATGTACTAAATATAACAACAAATACCAAAAAAAAAAACTAATATTGACCCTTCCATGTCAACCTTCTTTCCATGAACTTGTCGATCTTTTGGGGATCAACCTAGACACGGTCAACTCGATGAACCAAACCCACATAATCAGGGGCTCTTCAATAGGGGCATAGACCCGCTCTTCTCCACGCTCTACTGCGCAGGTCTCCGGAAACATGACACCCCCAAGAGATTAATTTTACTATTGCGCATGCATGGCGTTCGGCCATTTTAGCTGTGATTTTTGCAGCGGCAGCAATGCCCGATGCGGGACTCCAGAAAGGTAAGTGCGTAAAGAGACAGGGGTGCAGTGTGTGCATACCCCCAACTGCCCAGATTACAGCAAGGCATTCCCGCTTATTGTACACTGTCCTCCTGTCCCACCCGCAGGTCACAGTGCCCTAGGGGAATGGGGGGAAATATGCACAGAGCATACCCTCGGCATCTAACAGTGAAGGGAGGGGTTCCAGGGGCTGCTCAGGGAGTGCTGGGCACGCCCCCAAATGACAACAGCGGTGGATCGTGCTGAGAGGCCCCGTCCTCCTCCTGACGCTTTGCCCGAGGCTCCACCCCCTCTACATCCTCTTTACAGGTATGAACTCATTATAGAATCACCTATGCACATAATCCTGGCTTTATTCTGGTTCACTCCTTCTGGCAAATTCCTTCTTAGATGGACAAAACCATGTACACTGCAGGTGGGGTAGATGTTACTTGTGCAGAGAGAATTAGATTTGGTGGGGTTTTACTTCAAAGTGAGATCTATATTGCAGTGTAAAAATAAAGCAGCCAGTATTTTCCCTGCACAGAAACAAAATAACTCACCCAAATCTAATTCTCTCTGCACAAGTTACATCTGCCCCACCTGCAGTGCACATGGTTTTGTCCATCTACTGATGGAGCGCAATTCATGTTGGCTGGGGCTGGCGCCAGCCCCAGCCAGCCTCCAGCTCCCGGCAGGGGACGCGCGCACACGAGAAGCTCGCGCCCCCCCGTGGCAACGGAGCTCCTTGCCGACGTCCGCCGCCACTGACGGTCCCCCTCGCCACCCGACCCCCCCTTACCCTGAGGCGAGACTGGGACACGCCTCCCAGTTTAATGGAGTCCCTCTCCACCGGCGCTCGACAGAGGGGACGTTCTGGCGGGCTCCAGGCAAGGACAAGAGGAACTCCATCTGTAAGAAGGAATTTGCCAGAAGTAGTGAACCAGAATAAGGCCCCATGTGCTTACTGCAGTAAATCCTGTACTGTGTGCGCTGACTGTATGGTAGTATTGTCAAGTTATTAATAAAGTTTTTTTTATTTATTAAAGAGCCACAATGCAGGAACTAGAAACTGACAGCTGGCACATATGTGTCTGCAGTGTGACAAGCTGCTGCTAAGATCTGCTATATAATACATCTATTCTTCATATACTGCGCTTATATATATGTAAACAAAGAATGAGTGGCGCCACCTGTGTATCCTCAATCCAGGCACCAGGTATAAATAGGCAATGTCCCCCTTCTAATTTTGGGGTGTCAGCCAATCTTCAAAGGTAAAAGTAATGGTAAGTTACTAGGGGTAAAAGGTGTGTATTCAATAAATGAAGATGCGGCGACTGATTGCTCTAAAATAGTAAATACTATGTGTGCTGGTCCGCACTTGTTAAGAAACCATTAAAAAGTTATCTAATAGAAGTGGACCTAAAAACACGATATATAATTCACTATGGATAAAAAATGTCAAAAGGTACGTATAAAAAATATAAAAATTTATTTAAACAAAGTAGAAGATATTTCCTTTAAAAAATACACAGACAATTAATAATTAATAAAATTAATACAATGTTAGAACATGTTTATTAATTGTGTATTTTTTAAAGGAAATATCTTCTACTTTGTTTAAATAAATGTTTATATTTTTTATACGTACCTTTTGACATTTTTTATCCATAGTGAATTATATATCGTGTTTTTAGGTCCACTTCTATTAGATAACTTTTTAATGGTTTCTTAACAAGTGCGGACCAGCACACATAGTATTTACTATTTTAGAGCAATCAGTCGCCGCATCTGCGCTTATATATATGTTAAGGAAAAAGGAATGTCTCTATAATTTCGGTTTCTGGGAATGTTTTAAAGACTGGCTCAGATCAGTGCCATGTGCAGGCGTTTTACGACGCGTTACCATGCCGAATGAGCAGATCTTAAGTGATATGCAATAAGCCAATTCCAATTAAATGCACGGCATATGCTCCTATATATAAGATGTATACATTTTACTGCTGAGCCCAGAGGTCTCAGACTTGCTTTTCCTCCTGTTCCTGCTGTACCTTGATTCAGTGCAATAGACAGATAGTAACCTGAGCGCCCCCAGGGACAGTTAAGCCTCAGCCCTGTGAGCTTTGAGCTTGGTTCCCTCATCTGGTGTCCACGCTGAATTTAGTAACAAGGCAGGAAGGAAAATACACCAGAACATAGAGGGAGAGACCAATAAAACCACAAGGAACAAGACGAGAGCCCTCGTTAGGGATGGAGGAAATATAGGCGGACTTGTAAAGCAGCGAGATACTTTCACTGGCTGCATTCTGTCACCTGAAGGACACATTTTCTCCAGTTCTCCTGGTGACACTAAGAAGACACTGAGCTGCTGGCCATACGCCCACAGCGGTGAAAAATGGGGGCGTGGCCTCACAAAAGTATCAATTTGCAGACCACACCCCCTTGTTGTGAGGCCACGCCTCTTTATTTCGGCACGTGAGGATGGCTGCAACAAAAGTTGGGAGGTATGTGAAAGTAGACGGGACCGCAGCAGGAATCTCCGATCCCTCCTGTCTCGCAATTAGCGGGATCCCCCATACATACCTCCCAACTGTCCCAATTTTCACGGGACCGTCCTTTTTTTTTGGGTTGGTTCCGGCTTTGTCACACAGTGGGGTGGGGGGGAGTAAGTGCCAGGCAAACATATTTATTCATCGCAATGACCCCTGTAATGTTTACCTTATATATATTTAACCTTGTTTTTTTACAGAACATTTTTTATTTGAATTTATATAACAAATGTGAGCAGAGATGTTGACATATTAAAAGCTTATTATTAAAATAATGACAGGGGGGAATTAACTCAGTATCTGGATTATAGGACTAATTCCGGTTGACTCGGTAAGCTGGGAAGACCACAACTTAGCCAGTCCCAGAGTGCCCGTCCTGCTGGAAACCCCCTCCCCCACCGCCCGATACTTCATCCCGCCCGCATTTGCATGGAAACGCCCATCGTTTTCATTGGAGTTTCCATGTCCCGGCGCCACCACCATGCCCGTCCACCCGATTTCGGCCCCTATACATCAACAATGTCTAGGTCACCAGTCATCATGCACAAGATTGACATTGAATAAAGGTGGACACACGCAAGGTTGGCATTGACAAAATGTTGACACCAGCGAAAGGTCTGCATGCCAATGGTCGTCATTTCCTTTTATGATTAAAATGACGTAACCTATTGTAAGAGATAAAAAAGTAGTGATGTCACAATCAATATCAGGAAGTACTGTCGGATATCAAACACGAGTGACATCACAACTCTCCAAATGTGAGCAATGACACCAATAAGCCCCGAATATAAGAATGTATTTTAAAGGCGCTTGAACACAAATTAACATCCCCTAGAAAAGTGAAATGAAAGTGTTGTACGTGGACCCGCGTCGGCCCTGTCATCCGCTTTGTTATACTGCGCCAGCCTCTCTCGATAGAGATTAATTACAGTATCTCATTCTCTATGTGAGAATCTCTCCCACACTCCTGTGAAACACAGACCCGCAGAAGAAATGGATGTAATTAATGTCTCTGCAAAGGTCCTTAGTCAAGTTCAGCAAACCAGAGACCGGTGAAAAAGAAATATACCGTATAGAAGAGGAAAAAAAACAGTATTCAAAACAAAAGGACAATTCAAAATTATTTTTGACTTTATTACACAAGGGCCGAGTTACAATAAAGACTTCTACGGAAAAGAAAGATGCAGAAGATGTAATAGGGTTGAATAAATCAAAAGTTATTACTGGTCAAAGATAACAAAAAAGTGTTCAGCAATCACATGGCCAGGAGGGGGCAGTATATATTGGCATCTGGTAGGCATTGCTTGTCTTCTTGAGTAGGTAGAAGTCGTATAAGAATCTGGTTGTGCAACTGAAGAAGCTTAGGTGGCAAACTTACCACTTGGCAATTTTTACCTGGAAACCTCAGAAAAGCCGCCAGGAAAAATAAGGTGGTTATGACGGGTGATATACTATAGCTCAAACCAGGTCTTAAATGATATGTTGACTTTGACATGTTGACATAAACGTTCCAGTGATGAAATGTCACCATGATGTCATATGCATGGGTGGCCCAGCAGGGACTGACCTTCTGTTGACAGCGGAGGTCATGTGACCACCGGGTAATAGCCCTGCTCCTACTTGGTATGAGTATTTTCCACCTAACCCCAATACCTACCTCAAATTCACCCTTAAGTGTCTAACCCTACTCTCCCCCAACATCACCTCCCACAGTCTGTCAACATTTCAACTGCTGACATTCTGAGAATGTTAACAGGTAGTCTGTCGGCATTGTAACTGTCAACCTTTTGAATCTATGAAAGAATTCATATTTCAGACATGGCTTCCATTTATTCTGTAGGACATAAATGACATCGTATGCCCCATCATCAATATATTTTTACTCGCCCTTTCATTTAATATTGGCAACCTATAATGAATAAATAATAACAATCTATAAATCGAATTACTCATTAATTTAAATTAAATTTAATCATTAATTAATCGTCACCATAAATTAATTAATGTCTTTTTTACACTTTATTGAATAAAATATTTGTCCATATGATAAATGTATTGGCCAATAATAATTATAATAATAATAATAATAATAATAATAATAATAATAATAATAATTTAATTTATCTAGAACTTTTCTCATTAGGTTTCAAAGTCAAAGGGGGACATGTACTAAGATGAGAGTTCTATTTCCCATGGGATGTTGCTATAGGTACCAATCAGATTCTTTCTGCTTATAGAAGGTGCTAAATAGAAAGTAGATTCTGACGGGTTGCCCGTAGCAACATCCCACGTGAATAGAAATCCCATCTTAGTAAATGTCCCCCATAGTACAAAGTAAAAAAAAAGTAACACAAATAAGTAAGAAAAACTAAAACCTAGAGCGCACTTTAAGTATAATGCAAGAATGTTGCAGGATTTGGGCAATAAATTCCATGGCTTGTCCATTCCGCCCACAAATGGTACCAGGTGAGGCAGCCATCTTGGGCGCAATGCATGTGATTACCCTGGGTGGAATAGGTCACTCCTAGAAGAGATGACACAAAGTGGATGTGTGCAGCATGCTAGCACTAGGATGAGGGTACCAACATAACCGTTAAATCTACTGTATGTGTTTTTCCTTTTATCCATGGGCGTACCAGGTAAAGCAGCCACGTACAGCCCGGAAACTATAAATAGACAGGTTTATGGCTGTTTGGCCTTTTCTAGACTCTACACAAATGATATTACTTCTGCAATGAGAATCACAGGCTTAAATGTTGAAATTATAAAAATACTACAATTGAGTATGCCAGATACTTGCGATTTGGTGAATGCAGACAGCCAACAAAGAAGCGGCCATTTTGCACTCAGGCATGATTGCAACACCTGGGGATGTTCCCATCTCCTTGCCCCAGCCACGTTCCCTGAAAACACCCTTTCTAAGCCATCACTTATCTATGCCTCCTACCTGTCCAACAGTCTTTTTACGTGGGTCAGTCATGTCAGATTAGGACCGTCTTGACTAAATCAACCCATGTATGTGAGGGGATGGGGGGATGTCTGATAGCATGTAAGAGGCATGTGGATGGGGGTCTGATGCATGTAAAGACATGTGGGGGTATGATGACATGTAAGGATATATGGGGGTCTGTTGGCATGTAAGGGCCATATGGAAATATTTGATGGCATGTAAGAGGCATGTGGAGGGGGATCTGATGGCATGTAAAGACATGTGGGGGTCTGATGGCATGTAAGGGCCATATGAAAATATCTGATGGCATGGAAGGGGCAAGTGGGGATATCCGATGCCATGCAAGGGGCACATGGGGCTATCTGATGGCACACAAGGGGCATGTGAAGTTTTGATTGCATGCAAGGCACATTTGAGAATGTCTTAAGAGGTATGAGAAGAGTCTGATGGGTATGTAAGTGGATATGACATCATGATTTTGTTTCCGTCACTCCGGATGTCCGGGAGATGAACGCTTCCCCAGACACTGCTGTGGCTGCGGTGCCGGCTCCTTCACAGTGACAGTAGGAGAGAGCCTTTTGGTGTCACCCCAGCGTGGGTGAAACCCGCACCTCACCAGTGCTACCACTGACTGTAAGAACAAATGTGTGTAGCAAGGTACTGTCAGTGGTGTTTGTACCGTAAGTGTGTAAGGGGTGGGATAAATCGCTGTGGGCACCAGGTAAAATATAGCCTAGCTTTACCTGTTCCTACATCTTTTACTGAGCATTTATTATAAAATAAAGAACAATGATCCCAACTAAATGTCGTCTATTATATTTGAAGCCGTTGAAGACGTAGACTGGATATCTTTGAGATGACTGTTTCCATGCACAAAGAAAACAGAATCCAAATCCCAGCTCTATCATTGGACAACATTACAGCAGGGAATGTGGAATAACGCCTTCCAATAACATAGGTTAGCTATAAATGAGGAAGACAGCTATCAAAGTCCCTATTAAATATTTCTATCTTTCTTTCTTTAAGCTATACATTATTCGTGCGCGAGGTTACACAGGGGCGCGGTACAGAATACCGGGAATAAGCAGGTACAACATCTATAATCCACTAGAAGATTTTCAAATATTCATTCTCATTCAATGTGTACCTATAAGGGGCATCTGTGATGGCGGGGTTCTCAAGTAGATTGTATTCATAGATTTTTCTTCAAATTGAAATACTTAAATTCATACATATTTCACAGGCAATTTGATGTTTGACATCTGCAACACACACAAAAAAATTTGATACAAAATTAAAAAAAACAAAAACTTTCCGATGGTTCTTCGGTTTCATCATTAACATCCGTAAAGTTCACTTTCAAATGAGTTTATTTAAAAAAAAAAAAAAGACTTTTCAGGTATTAACCACTTCCATAAGGGCAAGAGTAAAAAAAGTGATGGCTCACAGGCAGCGGGCATCATTCAAACAACGCCTGGGGATGTGGCCATTGCCTTGCCCCAGCCACGTCCCCTAAAAACACAATTTAGAAACAATCACTTATTTATACCTCCTACCTGTCCCATAGTCTTTTTTTACGTGGGTCTGTCTGGTCAGATTGGGAGTGGGCTAATGAAACCCATGTATGTATGGGCATGTAAGAGGCATGTGGAGGGGGGTCTGATGGCATGTAAAGACATGTGGGGGTCTGATGGCATGTAAGGACATATGGGGTCTGATGGCATGTAAGGGGTATATGGAAATATCTGATGGCATGCATTGGACATCTTCACTTGGCTGTGATTTCTTCGCTACCCATACACATCTATTAAGGTGGGATTTCACTATAGCGGGGCGGCATCTACTTGGTTGCTGGCTGCTGAAATTTTTTTCAGCAGCGATTAGGTCTGAATAAGGCCCAATCTCGGCAGACAGTCAATACTTCAAAACCAAGAAATGTATGAATTGCTAGGTCCACAGACATTAGTTCGACAATGATTGGTCAGCAGTGAAATCAGAATCCGGCACCATTCCGATGGTGGTCGGCGGTGAAATCCGAATTCGGCCCCGTTCCGATGGAGGGGGGGTCAGCACACGCGCGTTTTTGATTGTCGTGACCATCGGATGATTTCTCGCCCCTTCGGCCACATTTGAGGGGATGTGTTCATGTACATCCTGTCGCTTGTTACCGAGTGGATCCAGCATCCAGGGGATGGGATGGCCGTCGTTTATGGGCTTGCTACGCAGCGAATATATGCTGCTTAGCGATCCTTGCTGAATCAGTCCCAAAAAGGTAAACACATGAGTTTTTCACATTTTTTGGTGTCTGTGTCGATAGCTGTTATTTATTACGATTATATCTTTATATATCATCTAGGTACGTGTTCTATATACTGCGCATTTTTAGTTGAGTTTCAAAAATTAAACATTCTAAACCAAAGCCGAAGATCTAAATGGTTTGCGGGGGAAGATTGCTGCCCACTCAGCCCTGTTCCCCTCCGCTGAGTTCAAATCACTCAGAGATTCCATTTCTATCTCAAGTTGTTCACAGCAGCTAAAAGCCATCAGAGACGTCGGGAAAAACACAGACTTTAGATAGCTCCAAATATTTCATTATTTACGAAGAGCGAATGTGCGCACTGGACTAGTCCTAATAGGGGAGTGTATGAAGTCATGCCGATGCTACGCTACGCGGTGAGTAAGACGCATGGAACATAACGTGCGCTGAACATGGATTTTAATTGTGCTTCTTAAACGCATTTTCCCTATGTTTATCAGCGGAACCTATATTACATGTAGTGCAATGAATGCAGCACAATACTGGTGTCAGTGGCGTCAGTTTGTCCCTCGATAAAAATTGGTGCCTCCCAAATAGATCAATCAGTAAGGTGTCTGTCTCCAGTAAGATAGGTCATGGGTTCTAATACAGGGTGACATCATGACGCAGTGGACCGGCCCGCAATGCACTCTTGGGAACGGGTGAGAGCCGGGCGCACCATGCAGCTGACACGGAGTGGAGTCTGGAAGCCAGGAGGAACGATTATGAGCACAGTGAGTGACTGACCGTTGCAATGGGGAAAAAAGCAGTACATTCTGTACAATCTATATTTGCCGGTACAGACTGTTAAAAAAACAGTACTGTACCGGCAAATTCGTACAGTTGGAGGGTGTGCAAATGTCCATGACTTGCTGGGGAGATTTAAAAGTCATGTGCTCAGTATAACAGCATCGCACCCGCTATGTCAACATTCATTTAAATCAACATTTACACCGCGCTATGAAAGCCGGATCTCATTCTAAAATGAACATAAATACCCTTTATTCATTTGTGCACTGATCAAAGCCCCCTCCCCCCCCCCCAGATCCTTATTTTGATACATATAGGAAGCAAAGATACAAACAGACAGTTGCAGTTTGGCGTACTAACTTTCCTGTACTGTTCAAATCATACATTTATATTTAACCTCCTGGGAGAGCCTGGAGAGGAGGTAGGGGTGGGAGGTTTGGGGGTTCGCTCCGGTGCCCACTTATAAAAGTGGGAGGTTTCACAAAGAGATGTAGTTGATGTCTGTGTGTGTAAGGGCAGTGGCGGACCTATATTTTTTGGGTGCCTGAAACTCAAACTGTCATGGGGGCTGATCTGCAAACAGCAACGATAGAGCAAGATCCGACAAAGTCCAAATGACTTTGCAGCCCTTGCAAGGACAGCACACACTGCGTAGACACCTCCTTGTCCCCAGATGCAACTCACACAGAGGCAGAACTACCATTGGCGAAGTGGTCTAAGGATCCCACTGCTGCCCTTGTCACTCTCTTCCTGACACCCACTGCTTTTCCCTGTCACACTCTGCCTCTCATTATCACCCACTGCCGTGTTGAATATTGTGAACCTGGAGTTGGTTGGAGGAGGGAGGCCAACCTCTCAAAAGTTCCACCACTGTTCTCACCTGTCTTTGCTCCCAGCCTCCTTCCTAGGACGGGCCCTCTCAGGCTCCACCCTCCTGACTCCCTCTGTGCACATCCCACGTGTAACAGGAAGTCCGCACTGGACCCTATCACTTTAGCCCTCAATATGGCTTCCTCTTCAATTCAGGTGAAACCAGCGAATTGGTTTAAAAAATGAACGCACGAATAATAAATAACTATGAACAAGAAAGCGTTTTCCTTCTGCGCACCGGAAAGGTTACTATTTATAACCTTGCACACGTAGCGCCTGGAATCTGATCACCGAATCCGCTGCACATTATAATCACTGCGGCTGATTCTCATTTGCCAGCGCCTTTTATCTGCTGGGCTAATAATTATCGTGTTGTCCTTGGGAGGATTGCTCAGCGATGACCTTTGAGTTCTAGGAAAATAATTTGAGATAAATTTAGAACATTCCAGGCCGACACTTCTCCTCAACGACCTAATGAATGTTTCAGTAGTTGCTAAGCTCAGAGGGGGTCTCGCCGTATTAATATACAATCAGGACAAATCAGAAATTGGCTCCATTGCCGGAGATACACCTTAAAAACATACTTGAACCTAAAGTATGCAAAAAAAACAAACAAACAAAGACTTATTAAAGTTAGCATAGAATCAGTGGCGTAACTAAGTTTTGGGCCCCCCCCCCCCGCCGCCCTGCCAAGCACCCCCAATCCCCCGCTGCCCATGCAAACCCCCCCCCCCCCTCCAATCCCCTGCAGCCTTACCTATCGCGCTGGTCCCGGCGGCTCCGTTCTTCTTCTGCTGAGGACCACCACAAAATGGCCACCCCCATACAGCAGACAGTTTCAGAGAACTGTGTGCTATATGGGGGCGGCCATTTTGTGGTGGTCCTCAGCAGAAGAACGGAGCCGCCGGGACCAGCGAGATAGGTAAGTCTGCGGGGGATTGGGGGGGGCTGCGGTGCTATAGTTACGCCACTGCATAGAATAACTTAGTCTAACGAGAAAAGGGTATTTGCTGTAAGGGGGGGGGGGGCATGATGGCCGTACCAATATAACATCAGTAACAATATATTTTGAGAAGTTGATACTAACATTGGTGTCTGCAATATGGGGTTTCTTGTTTGCCACTATATATTCACTGTGATATTTTTTTTCTTCTCACAATATACAAGATTAATGTGAGGCCTATGCAATAAATTTCAAATGCATTTAGACCCTGTGAGAATTCATCCCTAAGCATATACGTTTGTTTTTGGTGAATTAACTGTTATTTTATACCTACTGTATATAGCATTCAGCAAATCAGTATGGACACTAGATACTCTAATTAAATAAGTGTTTAACTCAAGAAAAATTCACTCACTCGCAGCAGCAGCAGCACACTATTGGTTACTGCACACCAGCACAGATAGGACTGTGTGATCATAGGCTGCCATCTCTCCTGTCAGGGGTTCCCACAAGGGGAGGATAATGAGAGTCGTCAGCAGAGACGCCTGAAACAGTGGCGTAACTAAGTTTTGGGTGCCCCCCCGCCGTTAGGGGGGGGGGCGCCCCCCCGCCCCGCCAAGCACCCCCAATCCCCCGCCGCCCATGCAAACCCCCCCAATCCCCTGCAGCCTTACCTATCGCACTGGTCCCAGTGGCTCCGTTCTTCTTTTGCTGAGGACCACCACAAAATGGCCGCCCCCATACAGCAGACAGTTTCAGAGAACTGTGTGCTATATGGGGGCGGCCATTTTGTGGTGGTCCTCAGCAGAAGAACGGAGCCGCCGGGACCAGCGAGATAGGTAAGTCTGCGGGGGATTGGGGGGGAGTAACTATAGCACCGCAGCCCCCGGCGCCCCCACATGCACAGCGCCCCCCCGCGGTGGCTGCGGTGCTATAGTTACGCCGCTGGTCTGAAAAAAAAACCACAGTGATTACTGCAAATCACTGTCCTTGCAGAGAAACCCCTCCTGATGGTCAGGGCAGGCAGCTATGCTAAAGTTTAAAAAAGGGTCAGGCTCAATGGGCCAAGTCAGTGGTGCTTATCTGCAGACAAATTCAAAGTTTCTTTGTTAAATATGGTGACCAATACTTACTAGATGTGACTGATCAGACCATGCTTAACCTGTGCCAAGTGAATTTGTCAAAATAGGTGTAAAAAGTGCCAAGCAAACATTTGTATTCATCATACTGACCTGTAATGTTACCTTATATAGGAAATTTAATCGTGTTTTTACACAACATTTTTTATTTCACTTTATATAACAAATGTGAGCGACGCTGGTATTTTTTGCGGATATTTTGCACATTTCTCACAGAGATGTTCGCACTCAAAGGGTTAAAGAGATAACAGAGGTTATCTATGTATTACCAGAGATGCCAGCGGCGTTGCAATGTCATATTATAGGGAGATTCATACATCCTAGGTCCAGAAACAGGAAATAAATCAGCAGTGTCCCTACAGACATACGCAAAAACGCTGAATGTGTAGCGCACAAGGTCACTAAATAACCTCAGTGGCTGATTCTCACTGTTCTCCTTTTAATTACGACACGTTTTTTCTGTTGCTGTAACTTTCTGTGTATTTTCTCCGTCTCTAGCTGCAGCCAAAATGATTTAGCAATTTCAGATATGATTAATTGCTTTAATTAGGGTGCTTATGCAAATGAAGCGGTGGATTGAGCTGACCTGAGGAAAAAAAATGGCGCCGAGAACCTGAGGAAGCGCCGCAACGGATCTTTACATGCCCGAATACAAAGTGCACATCTGATTGCGTGCCCGGCGGGAGCTGGTCCTATTAATTATCGAACTATTGCGTATGCGTACGATTGTAGCGCACATGCACGAGCCAAAATAGCTACAGAACAAGCTAAAATAGGTCATCGCAATCCCATCCCAACTTGACTGACAGGAAGACGGCGTTTGGGGGTGGTAACCGACTATGGGGTGGTAACCGACTATGGGGTGGTAACCGACTTACAGTGGGCGGGTTCTCTTTCTGTCTGGGCGGTTGCTATCTGCAACTTTGCAGATGTGCGATCATGTCTGCTCAGATCCTTAGTACCTCCCTGATATAGAACTCTGTACCTTATTTTGTAAGCAAAAACATCACAATTCCAATTTCGCTTCTTATGCTGGGTACACACCAGACCGATTTGGCCTCAATTCCCCCAATTTCGATACAATCTCGACTGATTGTATGTAAATTGGGAATGTTTTGGCATGTTTTAGATCCGATCCGATGTGCATCCCCGCTGGTAGTTTTGCAGATCCTACCTGCTGCAGTCAGGATTTGAAAACGATCCCTTTAACCGGGTACAGATTGTGATCGGATCGTGATCAGATCATGCGCTCCAGCAGATCTTGCGACCATCGTATGATCGTCTCATGATCGCCTTATGAGGATGATCGTTCTGGTGTGTACCCTACAAAACACATTCGTTTCAACCTTAATTCATTTCACCTTTTTACATTAATTAAGGAGATTAATTATCAATAGAACCCTGGGGACTTTTTTTAATCGCCCTAAAACTGCAAATCCTTTATTTGCTTCATATAGAGTTGGGCACCGGGGCTGAAGATTTGGATTTGTCGCCGGGATTTGGAATTGGCTTTGTCATGCGGCGGTGAAAAGCTTTTGATTTTTTTCAAAAATGATCAAAAAACACCCAAATCACATAACTTGCATTTTTTTTGTCCCTAGAGTAATTTTAACCTCAATAACATTAATTTTCTGCAGTTTCCAGACAATTTTGACCACTTTACAGCTCACAATGTTGTTTTCATTCAATTTAGGCCAAGGTCTGCAGCAAGCTGGCTGGTTATTAACACACGGAATTTCTGACAGTATAGTATATGGTGCAGTACACACAATCAATAAAGAAGAGCAAATTTATTATTATT
The DNA here is from genome assembly GCF_055691185.1 of Crinia signifera. Taxonomy (NCBI): domain Eukaryota; kingdom Metazoa; phylum Chordata; class Amphibia; order Anura; family Myobatrachidae; genus Crinia; species Crinia signifera. The sequence goes on from NC_139218.1 coordinate 384,626,278, forward strand.
ATTTTTTCATGCGCAGCTTGTCCAAGACTGTGTGGCGGCAGAACAATCACACACGGAACTTCTGACAGTATAGTATATGGTGTATTGGGGTGCAGTGCACACAAACAATAAAGAAGAACATTTAAAAAAAAATAATTATGGATGGAGCTTGTATAACACTGCGTGGAGGCAGAACAATCACACATGGAACTTCTGACAGTATAGTATATGGTGTACTGGATTGCAGAGCAGCACACCAAAGTGACCACACACGACAATGAAAAAAAAAAATGACTGACAGCCTGCACCGACACAGCCTGCCTAACACGACTACTGACCAGTACAATACCCACCCCTCTGCACTGCACAACATACCCCTCTGCACTGCACAACAACACCTCTCTGCACTGCACAACACACCCATCTGCTGCACAACATACCCCTCCTCTGCACAACACCCCTCTGCACTGCACAACACACCCATCTGCTGCACAACACCCCTCTGCACTGCACAACAAAGGATTTTGGATATATTCACAAGGATTTCACTATAGCGGGGTGGTGTCTACAATGATCGCTTGCGTTAATTCGCACAGCAGTGCTCAGGTCCGAATCGGGCCCAATGTTTTCCTGCCCTTCTGTGCGGAGCCACAATTCACAGCAAAGTGCACAATTTACCTGCCCACAGTGTGTTTCTGCAACCCGCGAGCAGGGAGTTACACCAGAGGGACCAGTACGAAGCACACATACCACATGTGCACCAGGTTGGTGCCCACTTGGCGTGCGCAATGCGTCAGGCGTCTTGGCAGAACACAGGGAGACATGTGAAGGTGTCACTCAGACCAGGAGCAATGAATACATGTGTGTGTGTGTAGGTTTGGATACAGGAACTAGTGCCCTATGTGCGTGGAGCACATAACAGAATAAATGTACCCTTTCTGGTACTTCAGCTTCACAAGGCTCAGACAGCCCTACAGCCGTGCGCGCCTCATTCCGGCTCGCTTTTGAGCTGCGTGTCCTTGGTACTGTATGCATACTCACAATAGACCTAAACAAAGTTGTACTGGAACATTGTACACTTGAATGTCAAAGCGGAATAGACCATTGTGCAGAAATTCCGGTTGCGTTCCACTCTCACGTTCCATAAAAGGTTCCTAGAACTCTACAGTGTATCTGTGCATATTCCACAGTCTAATAGTCTATATGTAGATTCTACTCAGAGGTGTGGTTGTAGCATCGAATCTATGGTTTGGCAGCTTATGCGAGCAGGGCCCTCCGTCCCTTTGTATTCCCTACGTAATGAAGCCACTTGCACATTACAATTATGGAACAATTTGGAGGTGGGTGTACATTGAATCTGTACTGTGTCTTCAGTCGCATCGGGGCAAAATGACATTTTTAAAGCGGCAATCATTTACACTGGATAACCAGGTTGAGTTTGCCATGTAAATGATTGCCGCTTAAAAAAAAAAAAAAAAATGGAAAACTATCAAATTCTCTCATCTTCTGATTCTCACACCCTATTACATTTGGGCCCTGATCTGAGGAGATATGCAAATGCCGCCTTTGCCAAGAGATGCCCACAGATGGCCTCTCACATCCAATCACATCAACACTGTCAGTGCTCAGCAGATTGTAGTTACTGCATCCATTCCGACTTTCAGACTGCCTCCTCAGGCACGAGGCATGCAGGACGGCATTGCAGAAGGCGTGGCGTAAGGCGGGATGACATAAAGGGGTGGGGCAGGGGCGTGCCTTCAAAACTGCATCACTGTGGCCCCTCCTACACAGTGCTGAGATGACAGGGGGCGTGGCCATAATGATGACACCTTGTGCACCTTCTGGTGTTGACCAGTTGAGTGTTGACCCAAGGGGTTTATTTAATAAGATGGGAGTTCTATTGAAGATGGGATGTTGGGAAGCCAATCAGACTCTACTTCTTATTTATAATCAGATTGGTTGCCCATAGCAACATCCCATCTTCAATAAATAACCCCCTATGATCTATACCCCATTGATACCCCTATGATAACATACCAATTGTTATAAAAATCCAGCCATTTTGAATGAATAAGCATTATCAAATGTATATTAAAATATTAACATTACTTCATTAGAAAATCCACGTACACTTTCCTCAGGCCATCTACATCAGGCATGGCCAGCTGTTGGGAAACTACACATCCCAGCATGCCTTGCCATCGTTTTAGCATTCCCTAATAGCAAAACTGTGGCAAGGCATGATGGGACTTGTAGTTTCACAACAGCCACAGTTTGGCCACGCCTGACTACATTATCTGCATGAGGTAAACACATCACTTTCCTGGCCTATTTCTAGCAATACATTAAACCTGTGCGATATTATTCCGCCGCCATCTCCAGGTCACATATTGCCCCGGGAAAGTGCGTTAATCAAACACGTCTCCATGAGATATTATCTCGGTAAGAGGACTCGCTCAGGAATAAGCTCCTCACGTGTCCGGCGTGAATTGGTGGCAGGTGTTCTAGGTTACAAATGACTCATAACGCTGAGAACATCTGGAATACGAGGCAATTAGAACGACGGAGCGCGTTCATCTTAGGAGCCGATAAATAATTTATTACTGTGGCGTAATATCAAAGTTTTGGTCCTATGTGGAACCTTCGTCGGGATTAATGAATCTTTACAAAGTCTCCCCGGAGGATTTCCACCGTAGATATTATGCCACGTTAATGAACAGTTTAGCATACTTTGGATGTGCCCTGATTTTCCTTTTAGAGGAAATAATGTAATACAATTGTGTTCTGACACCCTGCCCAGTGACCTTCCCCTGCTTATCATAAAACAGATTAGAATCAGTAAAGATGAGATTAACTCAGAACCTATCAATCATCTTGTATGCGCGGCGACATTACGTCCTGAGACGGGGAGAAACGGAGTGCCACAAAGTGAAATATTCAAGGGTAACCGCGGTTACTGCGGTGGGATTTGATCACGTTGCGTGTCTTTTGTGTGTACGTGTGTTAAACGACAGCTATTGGTGCTTATTACCGTCACCGACGCGTTAACGGTTCTTTCTAACGCGGTGATAACCGTGTTCTCCGTAATCAAAAGCAGTGACCGTGGCTTCGGCCCATTCAACATGGTAACTATCCAGACATTGTCTAGGTCGACACTCAATAAGTCGGCATCAAGTGGTCAACATGGTCAAAGGTCGTCTTTAGCTTTTTTTTGTGCAATTCGACATTTTGGGGTCAATCTATTGACTTCAATTCAGAAGTCCGCAGCTCTGCCCCGGCGTGCGGGCAATAGAGCATGCGAAACTGTGGTAAAAACCCCGGTAACAGGGTTTTTACCGCATTTTCGCTTTAGATCATCTCCCCCACAAACGCCCTTCCTCATGTACATCGGTTAAGCTGAACGTGCAAGGACAGAGATGCCAACTTTTAGGGGGTAATTCAGTCCTGATCGCACGTCCGTGAATTTGCACGGCCAGCGTTCAGTGAAAATGGCGTCCAAACGCAGCTGCGCGAATATGGAGCTACCCTTGCCTAATCCGCTCAGGCACACCTAGCATTTTTCTGGACTGTCAGCATTTTTTCTGGCACGCACCCCCGGTCGCCTTCTTCCGATCACCCTGCGAATGGCTAACGATCAGAAAAAGTAGCAATCTTTTATCGCAGGATGGCTTCGCTCACGCGTACTGCGACCCTTACACAATCGGTTGTGCACCTTCACAGATCATCCGCTGGTGCCATGTTCCCGGTGACATGTGCGACACCGACGGAGAGGTGAGTACTGGTCCAGGGCAGTGTCGACTCCCTAGACCCAGGGGTCTTTCTGGTTGGAGTTATCGCAATATTGTTCTAATTTCACTGTTATTAATGTTTAATATAACCCCTGACAGTCAGATGCATTGCAGATGTTCTTGCATTTGCTTTTATTAAATACCCTGAAGTTATAGGCTGGTGGACGTACACGAGTGCTCCAGTGTGATGGCCGTGGCTGTTTCTCATGCAAAGTCCTGTTGTTCTTCATCTGCGACCTTATACCAATTCCTGTGAGGTAAAAGTTGCAGCCCAGCATCTCTAGTACACGCTGAGCGACTTTTCTCTGAACACATCGGAATCATTTACTCATTTACGCCCTTAGTGTCCTCTGTGAGAGAAGCTCAGAGAGGAGACACTTCGAGGGATGTGGCCGAACTGACTTGTGACTAGGCCCCGTTCCACAAACAGATAAAGGGCGGGATGCTGTAACATCCGCGCCTCCTGTCCGCAGCACATCGCCGGCTACCACAGACCTAATTGTCGCATATGCTCTAACATATGAGATGATTATGGCAAAGGACAGCTCTTGCGTTAAGAGCTGTCCTTTGCGATCTTGCCGGCGATGTGCTGCGGGTCCCGGTGGCTCCCCCCTCCCTCCATTACCCGGGGCTGCTGCTGCCGGGTGGCCTCTCCTCCTCCTCCCTTTGTTTTGCTGCATATCAAAATGAGGTAAAACCCCCGATAACGGGGTTTTTACCGCATTCTTGTACCCCAAAGGACCTTATTCTGATCCATGCGCACCATTGCACATTCGCAACGGTGAGCGATGTTTTCTTATTGCACATGTACATTTCTGTTCGCTGGGCGCTTGCACCCACCAGCGGGGGTCATGCCCAGTGTCCAGCGGCGAAGGGGGGGGGGGGAGGAGTCCCCCCCCTGTCACCCTGAATAGATGATGTGAGCATGCGAACAGCGTCTATTCCTGCAGCCGGAGGGGCTGGGGGCATAGCCAGCAGCTCGCGGAGCCGCTGGGCCATGCCCCAAAATTTTCCAACTTCGCAGCATTGCGTGTCAACCAGAATAACCTCCTAACACTTGTGTTTTGCGGGTTCATTGCAAGAGGGCGGAATTGAATTATGCCAACCATCAGTTAGCCCCACCCCCTTCCCACAGCCCCAGCAATTTCTAGTGAATGTCACACCATCCTCAGGCTGATAGTCCTTACAGTAAATCTTTATGATCAGAGCTGTATTATTATCGTTTATTTACATGGCGCCACAAGGGTTCAGCAACGCCTAACAATACATCAATTATCAAAAAACTATTAAATAACGAAATTACAGTACAAGGCAATTTCGGACTATATAAAGGTCACATGCTTTTAATTCATGTTCATGCACTGACATTGGAACTGTAGGATAGATTCCTATTTATTTGCACTTAATCACATTTTATATGGAAATTTAGATTTGTTACATTATTATATTGTGTACAAATAGGGTAACATGGTTTCCACATTGAAAAGCCCCATTTACACGTCGGTGTCAGACGTAAGTATATAAACTAAAGGAATCACAGAGTGAACAGATTTCTGCTTTACTTATGATCTGCACGCTTGTCTCCTGAAATAATCTGTGCTGCTGTGAACGTGTCAGCGGCCCGATTGGCCACAAGTAGATGCCAAATTCTAAGGCAAGCAAGAGATGAATGACAGTATAGTGCTCTGACACTCAGGGCCGCCAACAGGGGGGTGCTGTGGGTACAGCTGTCCCGGACCCCGGCCTCTGGAAGGGCCCGGGCAGCTCATTTTGCCCACCATAACCCCTCCCTATCCTCGACTGCCTCCCCTTATTCAATGCAGGACGCTGGCAGCTAACTAAAATGCTGCACCGGCTTTTGAGCCAATCAGAGCTTGTGTACCGTTAGCCAATCAGAGTGGCTGACGGTACATGAGCTCTGATTGGCTCAATAGCCAGTGCTGCATTTTTAATTGGCCGCCGGGAATCGGGCGGTAAGTAAAGGGAGTGGGGGCCCAGACTGGAAATCAGTCCAGGGCCCCAAAATTCATAGTGGCAACCCTGCTGACACTAGTCTAAAAGCAACAGTAATTATGTGCAATGATCTGAAAACTACAGTGTTATTCACATTAAACCAAGATGGAGGGTCAGGTGTCTAAAGGTTGGTGTAAGGGGATCTTTTACAAATCAATGTAGACATTTATTTCTGAGAGCTTTGGTTTGGAGACAGTAACTTAGTGCATAAATGAATACGTTTGCTGGATCTCTATAACCGGCGTACAGTATATAGCGATATCATCCGTTCCTCATGCATTCTCATTTATCAGGAGTATTTGAATGGATCAAACTTTCCTTTCGTCCTGTCCATCCTGGGAGAATCTGAATTGCAAAGAAGGAATGGCGGAGACACAGAAAAGGGGCTCTGAAGGTTCTGCCAATCCTGACAGCACAGGCGGAATAAAAAGAGGCTTTTATCTGACAGCCGATCAATCACCTGAGACATTCAAAGTGTCTGTGTGAGCGGCGCCCCAGTCTGGACCTCTGTCTGGCTGCCCTTTGCACACTTTCATCTACCGGTATCCAGCCATTGGACAAACGGTATTTCTCTGCCGCAGACCTGGTCAACTACAAAGAACTATATCATAGAGTATGTGGAGAATGGTCCGAGCTGCTGGACCTGCCACATAGTTACAGTACGCTCAGGAAATATCATTCCCAATTTAAAGGAGCAGATTTAGCAGGCATTTTAAAGGGGCGACTTCGGCCCCGTGCTGAGCGATGCAGTTTAGCACAGATCGCTCGGCACACATCGATAACACACATGCTCTGCGCAACGATGTGAGCTGAATGATCTGTGCTGTCCAGTGTTCTCTGACTAGATTAGGGCTGGATGTATTAAGCTAAAAATGCGGTAAAACCCCCGTTATAAGGGGTTTTACCACATTTTCTAAAGTACTAATACCCAGCCGCCGCGGCCGCCGACCCCCTCCCCCTGGCTTACCTTCCTGCAGGTCCTCCTGGACCCGGAAGGTAAACTCCCCCTAGCAACGCAGCCGGACGTCCTTCCGGCTGCAGGGGGAGAAGGAGGCGCCAGCGACAGCCTGCTTAGGCTTCCCGGCATGAGGGGAGGAGGAGGCACCCAATGTATTAATATATGCAGCTAGCATAGTAGTGCGGTGATGGAGGCCCCCGCGATACCTGTAATGTGGTGTGCGGGGGGGGGGTCTCCGTCACCGCACTGCGATGCTAGCCGCATATATTAACACCTATGCGCTAGCATTGCAGCGGCTTGGCGGCGACATCCCGCCCTACATTTATACTTCAGGCTTGAATACTCTAGCCTGGCAATGGCTACGTGCAGAATCAGGCATCGCCGTCGCTCGTGGGCATACACACAGAGCGATTTGTGCTTAGTTTCTAAGCGATCTAGTCAGAACACTTTGAAAATAGGCAAAAATCGCCCCGTGCGTAGGCCCCATAAAGAGTGGAAAAGCAGACAAGTGGAGTTGTTGCTCATAGCAACCACCAGGGCTGGACTGGTCATCTGTCACATTGCTGGCAACTACCCAAAGAGCAAATATCCTCATGGGCCGGTTTGGTCTAAAAGCCTGGCTTGACCGCACAGCACCAACAGAAGCTGGTTGAGCTGCTCAACTACCAGAGGGCGCTCTGATTGGCTGCCCCGCATACAGAAAGATGGAGTGAGCCGCAAGGCCAGGGACCCGCGACTCTAGGCCCGCCCCTGTGAGACTTGACAACCACTGTGGTTGGTATTTATAATGGGTGAAGTGCAGAGAACATGGGTCCTGGAGTTCAGGAGGGCACACGTTGCACCCATTACTTGAATGCTTCTCCATCCGGGCCCAACTGCCATTATCCCGGTGTTTTTAAAGCACCAGTCCGACCCTGGCAACCGTAAAGCTTCTAGTGTGCATGCTCTGATAGGGGCCCCTCATCATGGCGGTACAGTAGAGCCTGGCATTGTGCCAGATGTGCAGGTCTCCGGGATCATGGCGCCCTGCCGGGGGACACCTCTGTCGCCATTTTGCCCAATGATTTTCATAGGTCGACACTGGAAAAAGGTTGTCATTACCTAGGTCAATGTTGAAGACAAAAGGTTGACACAAACAAAAGGTCAACATGCTAATGGCCGGCACCTGAAAAAGGTTGACATGAGTTTTTCACGGGCATAGACATAAACACGCTACAGGCGGGCACCAGAATCATTGTTACAATATCCTGCATCTGGAACGACACTCCCAAGGACACACACGGAAAAAAATAAACTTCCACACGGGTGAAAAACCCATGTGTCGACATTTTTGACGGTTGGCCTAGCCACTGTCGTACAAATGCGCGTGTCGACCATTCAACCATGTCAATCTTAGCCACGTCGTCCTATTCCATGTGTCAACATAAGCCACGTCGACCTTCAGTGGTCAACCCAACACATGTCGACTTTATATGTGTCGGCTGTATACCGTCACTTTTTAGACAAAAAAAAATGAACCGATCAAATTTATTTCCCATTTCTAGCTTGCATTAAAAAAGTCAAAAATAAATGCTGATTGGGTACCGTGATTCAGAGCACCTGCGGTAAATGCGGGGTTCTAAAATGCGCTCTCTCGTCTCCCGTCTAAATGTTTGTAATCTCAGTTTTGATAAAAACGGCATGAAAAATGTATTTATATAAAGGGGGAAAAAAATCGGATAAATCCGGCGAAGCCTCAGCACAATTTCCCTCAATTTGTTAGATTTTATTTTACTACCTGTCATTTTTATCCGCACCAGATGGAAATGCTATCGGCTTGTGATACAAGCGAGAGAGTAAAAAAAAACCCGGCCCGTCAGATCGCTTTCATAAAGTTTGCAGATCACAGGAAAATTAGATCACTTAGCACTTACTTTTTTTCTTAATTGTAATTAAGCAAACAGACAGACGGCTATTATCCCACCAACACCGTATCGTTTTACTCCGTTTGACCTTCACGCGATAATCTTGACACTTTGCGATGCGCTGCGGATCACGGGAAGTGTTTGGGACGCCTTGGAGCTAGAGACAGCTGCGCAGCCAGGTTGCTCTGATTCGGAAAATTCAGAGGACAAATGCGATAAATTAGGAAGGAAAAATCAATTAAAAAATAAAAATTCACATCCACTCGACCGGGTGATATACTGCCGGAGACAGTCCTCGCTGCCGCCTGTGTCCGGACAACGCAGAAGATACATAAATAATTTTTTTTAAACTATTTTCTATTGCTGTTCTGCTACTAATGATTTGACTGAGGCCGCTGACGGCCCGGCATTCAATATAATAAATTTACAACCAATCAAAAGAAAACACCGCACTGGGCTTTAATGCATCCTTCACGGTCTTAATGCGCTGTCGCAATACGATATTTATGATTGCGCAGATAAAAAAAATTAAAGTGAAAGTTTTTTAAGTGTCACTCTCAAAAGTTCTTACTGGGTCCGGATTGGTTTTATTTGTTCTGGCTAAATATAGTTTTTGTTGCATATCTGGCAAATTTTGGAAAACCGAATTTTGTTTTATTATCTCTGCAAGGGGGGAGTTCTATTGAAGACATGGTTGCCCACCCTCCCGGAATGGGTCCCGGAAATTGGGTCCCCCTCCTGGCCCCCTGGATAGGGAGGCAAGTCTCCCAGAATGCTGGCAGTCTCCAGCGACCCCCCACCCCCTCGTTAGGGGGTCCTTGGGACCAAATGACACAAATTGTGTTATTGTAGCCCCGCCCATTGCCTGAAAAATGGTCATTGCGCGCCAGGGCATGGCCACGATGACGCAATTGCTCTGGCCATGCCCCCCAATCAGGATGTTTCTCTGTAGCTCTGTCCCCGCCCTGCCCCTTTCCCTCCCGTGGATGGCCCCGCCCCCTGCTTCGGTCAACTTCTCCCCTGGCTCACTGCTCCACTATTTTCACTGCTTGATACATCAACTTCATCAAACGAGTTTGAGAACCACGGCGCTACAGATGTGTCCTCCTGCAGTATTGCTACGATGCGTATGCAACTCAACACACTGGCCCAAGGGATTAAAACAGACACCCATTGGAGCCACCGGAAACTCATTTAAAATGGCGTACACATTCGCAGCCTACACGCTGGATAAAGGAAGAACATCAACTGGTACAGAATATTTAGCTAAAAATCAAAATATAAACCATATTTCATGCCTGCACCTGAAGTATTGATGTCATGGAGGTGAATGATTTGAGGATCAGTTGTTCTAAAAAAAAACAAAATACAGACACTTCCATTCCAGGAACAGCTAGCGTTTAATGCTGTAATTGCCACATTTATCTTAAGATTTGCTTTTAATTGTCTATTGATGCATTTTTAAATATTTAATACTAAGAATGAAAGTGCCTAAATAACCCGCTATCAATAACGGCTGGAGAGAAGCTGGCGGAGTATTCTCCGATCGATTACGGTCCTGCTGTTTTCTTCAAATTATTTAAAAGCGAATAAAATTCATCTCAGCTGAAGATTCTGCGCTGTCCGTTGTGGGGCAGAAGACGACGGATGAAAGCTAAAGAGAAGACGCACAGACGTAGGAGGAGCAGACAGATGCTTTTTGTGAGATTTGGGGGACATTTCTGAAAGGACAACAAAATATCAAGCGCCAGTGACATTTCATGGGAGGTAACGCGACAATTACTTTGTGACAGGGCTGATACGATGATTTCACTCCTCCTTCAGGATCTTCAACGTCTGTGAAAATGATCTTATATGTGTGTGTTCACAAACTGATTATTGGTATTATTCCAGATACTCGGCAGGACGCACAAAAGGAGAAATGCGGTAAAAACTCTGTTTTATAGGTTTTTACCTAATTTCATAATGCACTAAACCCCACACATCTGGGCTTCGATGCAGAGGATAAAGACAGAATAAGCTGGCGTTAGTCTATATAGGCCTACGGGCTTGACTCCACAGCATTGGTTGGTGGGTTGCCCTGTGGTCGCCAGCACCATTGTGCTCAAGCGCAGAGGGATTCTCGGTTGACATTCCGCACTTGCGGCAAACTCAGACTCTATTTAGGGTTACCACCCGTCCGGGATTACTCCGGTAATCAAGACCAGTGTCCGGAGTCCGTAGAGGTGGCGTATCTGGACTATACAATGTCTGGGAATAGGCAGCTACTAGCTGCCTATTCCCAGACATTGCATAGTCCGGGAACGCCACCCCTACGGACTCCGGTCTTAATTACCAGACTGTGTGGAGTAGTCCCGGACAGGTGGCGGTAAACCTAACCCTATTACTTTAAACCTAAGGTATTACCCTACCTGGCGACACCTCTGGCTAAAAGAGACGGGCAAGGGGTACAAGTATTGTACCCTTGTTGTATTTTATATATCAAAGGGTTCTTGCCAGAATGTAAATATACCCACAGGCAGCCACAAGTATTTCCTGCGCCACAAGCTCTGGAAGAAAAAAATGGCCGCCAGTTTACAGCGCCAGTAGCATAAATAACCAAGAGAAACAAAACACATCATTGAATGACTAAATAGGAGAGGGAATCAATAGTAAAGCTGTAAATGACTAGATGACATTTCCCCGCTCCAAGAAAAACACATTATCATTACTTCAAACATTTATTCTAATATTTACTAATGGTAAAAGGTCAAAAGGAACAGAAATAAATAAAACAATTGGATTATTATTTTTTTTTTTTTAAAGATTGAAATGTCTGATGCTGAATTATAACTATGAACTAATGATGTTCTCAAGATGTTTATCGTTTTCATGGCCTAAATGATTGTTCCGAAAAATGTTTATTTACGGAGCTAAATTGGGAATCGGAGAAAAGTCGGAGAATAATATGAGAAAATAATAGGGGGATGGAGTTCCCATGTTAGACAAATCGTCAACATTGTCTTTGAGACAATCCCACTAACACTTGACCTGCTCTGTTGGGTGCCATCTAGTTGTCCCGGGCGCACACAGCACTTGAAACCCTCCTATAGAGGTGAGGAGCAGCATTAGCCTTGCATTATATTGGATATGAAAAAATAAATAATAATAATCGCCAACTAGACACTAGTATGCCCATACCTCACAACTGTAGGGTCCAGTGGTGGTGGTGGTGGGGGGGGGGGGGGGGCGCAGTTGGGAGTCCTCCCTGCCCGATGCTCCGATGCTGATCATAATAGCAGTAAATAGATGATGTGGGCATGCCACCCACAGCGGAGAGAATAGGGGCATTGCCGCATAGGAGTGACACAATTTGTTGGCCACACCCCCTGACTGCTAGGCATCACCCATTAATGTTGTGAGGTATGGTATGGCAACTATATGTGAGTTCATAACCCACAGCAGATCGCTGGCAGCTTGGCGACTCCGAATCACAGTGGCCAGCTGATGGGGACCACTGGCCATTTTCCCTGTAAACCTGTAGGCCAGACCACCTCTGCACAAAAACCATTGCTGCATGTACAGAGACCCTTGGAACAGTAACGGGACATTGTGTTAGGTCACAAGGCGGTGGCGCCAAGCATAAAGTAGCCACAGAGGCGCAGTGGCCACTAATGTCCATGTGGCAAAGCAGCATTTATGGAGATACTGCCCCCTGGATGTCGGAGGCCGGTAGAGCAGATGTGGTAGGATATTCCCAATTGGACATACTGGGGCATTAGATACTTCTTGTGTGCCACTGCCCGGCCCTGGCAATGCGGCTGCTTGGTGACCCAGCCAGGTGATATGTGAGAACAGTGAGTGAGAAATCACATATTACATAACAATAAAACCCCCTTCCCTCTCCCGGGTGATAAAGTGGCAGTAAAATCAGCTCTGTCATTAGCTGCAAGTCACTTTAATGTGGGTCTGCAGCCCCGTAAAAGACAACCGGCAAAAGGCAAGTGGCAGGCTATAATTCTGAGGCCTGAGATGTAATGTGGAATCCACATACTGATAATTGACTTTCCTGCTATTCACAAATCATAACACTCTCCCAGCGCCGGCCTCCGCTGCCAAGTCAGACACTGAGTACAGGCCTCACAGCGGGCGCGGCAGACATGGCAACACCTGTTCGTTGTAAACAAGCGCTTGCCAATCTTTCAAGCATCACAAAATTAGCCATAACCGGGCAGAGAAGTGTGTAGACGACTTTATCATGCGGGGGTAATATCCTATAACAGCGTTGTTTGCCGGCACTGAGTGAAAAAGGAAACACGCAGTTATAGAGTCGCACCGTCCAAAGCTAGGCCATAAAAATATATTACACGTTGTGATATAAACATAACCGTAGGGTTGTTTACAGGGGTGAATCCAGGCTTCCTGTAACCCGGGGCAAAGATGCAGCATCCTGAGGAGAAGATGGATCAAGCCTTGGGGAGAGAGATAAAGTAACCAGTCAGCACTGTAACTATCATTTATCTAGCACAGTCTTTGTAATGCCAGTTAGGAGCTGCTTGGGTGCTTTGGGAAAGTGCTTAACTTTATCTCTTTCTATGGCTTGATACAACTCCCCCTATCAAGGGCGTTACAATAGGTGTGGGTAGTGTAGCTGCTATGGGGCCCAGAGCTGAGAGGGGCCACCTTCCCTGTCACAGTTACATGTGTTATATACAGGGGTGTAACTACCATAGGTGCAGTGAGTACAGCTGCTATGGGTCCAGAGCTGAGAGGGGCCACATTCCCTGTCACAGTTACATGTGTTATTTACAGGGGTGTAACTACCATAGGTGCAGGGAGTGTAGCTGCTATGGGGCCCAGAGCTGAGAGGGACCACCTTCCCTGTCACAGTTATATGTGTCATATACAGGGGTGTAGCTACCATAGGTGCAGGTAGTACAGCTGCTATGGGTCCAGAGCTGAGAGGGGCCACCTTCCCTGTCACAGTTACATGTGTTATATACAGGGTGTAGCTACCATAGGTGCAGGGTGTGCAGATGCTATGGGCCCAGAGCTGAGAGGGGCCACCTTCCCTGTCACAGTAACATGTGTTATATACAGGGGTGTAGCTACCATAGGTGCAGGGAGTACAGCTGCTATGGGGCCCAGAGCTGAGAGGGACCACCTTCCCTGTCACAGTTATATGTGTCATATACAGGGGAGCAGCTACCATAGGTGCAGGAGTGCAGCTGCTATGGGGCCAGAGCTGAGAGGGGCCACCTTCCCTGTCACAGTTACATGTGTTATATACAGGGGTGTAGCTACCATAGGTGCAGGGAGTGCAGCTGCTATGGGGCCAGAGCTGAGAGGGGCCACCTTCCCTGTCACAGTTACATGTGTCATATACAGGGGTGTAGCTACCATAGGTGCGGGGAGTGCAGCTGCTATGGTGCCCAGAGCTGAGAGGGGTCACCTTCCCTGTCATAGTTACATGTGTTATATACAGGGTGTAGTTACCATAGGTGCAGGGAGAGCAGCTGCTATGGGGCCCAGAGCTGAGAGGGGCCACCTTCCCTGTCACAGTTACATGTGTTATATACAGGGGTGTAACTACCATAGGTGCAGTGAGTACAGCTGCTATGGGTCCAGAGCTGAGAGGGGCCACATTCCCTGTCACAGTTACATGTGTTATTTACAGGGGTGTAACTACCATAGGTGCAGGGAGTGTAGCTGCTATGGGGCCCAGAGCTGAGAGGGACCACCTTCCCTGTCACAGTTATATGTGTCATATACAGGGGTGTAGCTACCATAGGTGCAGGTAGTACAGCTGCTATGGGTCCAGAGCTGAGAGGGGCCACCTTCCCTGTCACAGTTACATGTGTTATATACAGGGTGTAGCTACCATAGGTGCAGGGTGTGCAGATGCTATGGGCCCAGAGCTGAGAGGGGCCACCTTCCCTGTCACAGTAACATGTGTTATATACAGGGGTGTAGCTACCATAGGTGCAGGGAGTACAGCTGCTATGGGGCCCAGAGCTGAGAGGGACCACCTTCCCTGTCACAGTTATATGTGTCATATACAGGGGAGCAGCTACCATAGGTGCAGGAGTGCAGCTGCTATGGGGCCAGAGCTGAGAGGGGCCACCTTCCCTGTCACAGTTACATGTGTTATATACAGGGGTGTAGCTACCATAGGTGCAGGGAGTGCAGCTGCTATGGGGCCAGAGCTGAGAGGGGCCACCTTCCCTGTCACAGTTACATGTGTCATATACAGGGGTGTAGCTACCATAGGTGCGGGGAGTGCAGCTGCTATGGTGCCCAGAGCTGAGAGGGGCCACCTTCCCTGTCATAGTTACATGTGTTATATACAGGGTGTAGTTACCATAGGTGCAGGGAGAGCAGCTGCTATGGGGCCCAGAGCTGAGAGGGGCCACCTTCCCTGTCACAGTTACATGTGTTATATACAGGGGTGTACTATCATAGGTGCAGGGAGTGCAGCTGCTATGGGGCCCAGAGCTGAGAGAGGCCACCTTCCCTCTTACAGCTACTGGGGGCGATTCTCTATCACAGAAATGCAGTAAAAACCCCGTTATCTGGGTTTTTACCGCATTTCTGTATGCTGTACTGTTCCTCCGCAGTGGCAGCGCTGCAGAGGGAATCGCCAGCAAAAGCTGGCGATTCCCTGCAGAAGCCTATGGGCTTCTTACCGCAGCGCTGTTTGAGCGATCCGTCACGGAACCCTCCCAGCATGCCCTGCGGCCGGCGCGTCACTCTGCGCATGCGCAGATGGACTCCCAGGTCACAGACCCGGAAGTCCAGTGCCGGCGCCGCATCGCAAGGGACAGCTCTTTTCACAGGAGCTGTCCCTTGCATTAATAACCGAATATGTTACAGCATATGCCGTTATTAATAATGTGATATGATTGTGATATCACATTGTGATATGATTGCGCTCCCCCCGCCCTGAAACCAGTGGTGGATCCAGAGTTGGGGACCAAAATTCAAACATGGGAGCCACACCAACTGCCACTGGCCCAACGATATTTGGCAGCGTTTGTGATGGCAGTTGGTGTGACTTCTCTACTAAAATTTTGCACTGTGCTGCAGCCTCACGTCTTGAGCCACCACTGCCCACCCATAACCTGCACACTATATCTGAATCACCCCCAAAGTACCGAAAATCATTACTTACCAACCACTGGTACTTTAATGGTTCCATTCAATCGATGCTTACCGCTAATGTCACCATCGATAGTTAACCTGCTGATGACCATACCGACCTCATTAGCCAGTGAAGGGGAAGGAGTAAAATCTGTTTTTTTTATAGGAGCTGCAGTGAATCATCAGGGTAACACTGAACAGCGTACCAGTTATATTTAAAAATATCAGACTTCAGGTGTAGCCCTCTAAGCATTGAAAGTGTGGCAAACATATTTAGGCAAAAGGTTAACGAAGTAACAGGCCAATTATCCAAATTTCTCCCCAGTCAAATTGGAACAGAAGAAAATGATGGGATGCTATTTCTGCACATTACAGCCCAGTGTCTGAGTGCATGATGCCTGCGATCCGGATATCAATCAGAGCAGGAGATTATGTCTGCCTGATGGCAGATCTCATTAAATGTCACATGTCAGTCATTACTCCAGGTGCCGCATCACAGCCCGCTCCCTGACTGCAGCGTTGACATAACTACCCATATATGTGATGGTAATGTAACTGCTGCAGTGCGACCCATGGGGGAAATCTGCATAATATACAATGTACAGGTCTATTGTGTTATACACTTAGAATGTAACTATTGTAGGATCAAACATCCATTGTATAAGTATACGGTTATATAATCATATACTATATGTGGGTTCGATTTCATCTATCTATCCATCTATCTATCTATCTATCTATCTGTCTCATATGTATCTATCTATATTCATATCTATCTGTCTCATATGTATCTATCTATCTATCTATCTATCTATATTCATATCTATCTCCCTCATATCTATCTATCTATCTATCTATCTATCTATCTATCTATCTATCTATCTGTCTCATATGTATCTATCTATCTATCTATCTATCTATCTATCTATCTGTATACATATCTATCTCCCTCTATATATCTATCTATATTCATATCTATCTATCTAATAGCTATCTGTCTATCTATCTATCTATCTATCTATCTATCTATCTATCTATCTATCTCCCTCATATCTATCTATCTATCTATCTATCTATATTCATATCTATCTGTCTATCTATCTATCTATCTATCTATCTAATAGCTATCTGTCTATCTATCTATCTATCTATCTATCTATCTATCTCCCTCATATCTATCTATCTATCTATCTATATTCATATCTATCTATCTATATTCATATCTATCTATCTATATTCATATCTATCTATCTATCTAATAGCTATCTGTCTATCTATCTATCTATCTATCTATATATATAGCTCCCTCATATCTATCTATCTATCTATCTATCTATCTATCTCCCTCATATCAATCTATCTATCTATCTATCTATCTATCTATCTATCTATCTGTCTCTCTCTCTCTATCTATCTATCTATCTATCTCCCTCATATCTATCAATCTATCTATCTATCTATCTATCTATCTATCTATCCGTATTCATATCTATCTATCTAATAGCTATCTGTCTGCTTATCGGCATTTGCAAGGCTGCGAATCAACCAGAATTACCCCTAAGAAAGGAAACATGTCGTAAGCATGACAACATGTCGTAAGCATGACAACAGAAGCATGAGTTTGACTGGAGAGAAGTTCTGAAACCATCTCATCTCCTATTTTACAGGTACATGAATCCCATTTGAACATCTGATGCTTTCATTTAAAGAACAGTCTGCATTGTGAATTGTTTTGTTACTTGGAGCCTGCAACTTCCCCCTTCCACTAATTAGCCTGTTGAGGAATTTGTGAAAAGAAAAAAGTTTGGTACCGTGTTAGCCAGTTGATAAGAAAAGTTTTATTGTTCCTCAGTGAGGAATTTGTGCAAACACCAGCCCCTCCCCCTGTACCAGCTGACCCAAACTTTCCTTTAATATTGGAAATGTTTGCAAGCCTGCTTTAAAGGCTTTGCCTGCTCTTAGCCTGCATCGTAAGCATGACAACAGAAGCATGAGTTTGACTGGAGAGAAGTTCTGAAACCATCTCATCTCCTATTTTACAGGTACATGAATCCCATTTGAACATCTGATGCTTTCATTTAAAGAACAGTCTGCATTGTGAATTGTTTTGTTACTTGGAGCCTGCAACTTCCCCCTTCCACTAATTAGCCTGTTGAGGAATTTGTGCAAACACCAGCCCCTCCCCCTGTACCAGCTGACCCAAACTTTCCTTTAATATTGGAAATGTTTGCAAGCCTGCTTTAAAGGCTTTGCCTGCTCTTAGCCTGCATCGTAAGCATGACAACAGAAGCATGAGTTTGACTGGAGAGAAGTTCTGAAACCATCTCATCTCCTATTTTACAGGTACATGAATCCCATTTGAACATCTGATGCTTTCATTTAAAGAACAGTCTGCATTGTGAATTGTTTTGTTACTTGGAGCCTGCAACTTCCCCCTTCCACTAATTAGCCTGTTGAGGAATTTGTGCAAACACCAGCCCCTCCCCCTGTACCAGCTGACCCAAACTTTCCTTTAATATTGGAAATGTTTGCAAGCCTGCTTTAAAGGCTTTGCCTGCTCTTAGCCTGCATCGTAAGCATGACAACAGAAGCATGAGTTTGACTGGAGAGAAGTTCTGAAACCATCTCATCTCCTATTTTACAGGTACATGAATCCCATTTGAACATCTGATGCTTTCATTTAAAGAACAGTCTGCATTGTGAATTGTTTTGTTACTTGGAGCCTGCAACTTCCCCCTTCCACTAATTAGCCTGTTGAGGAATTTGTGCAAACACCAGCCCCTCCCCCTGTACCAGCTGACCCAAACTTTCCTTTAATATTGGAAATGTTTGCAAGCCTGCTTTAAAGGCTTTGCCTGCTCTTAGCCTGCATCGTAAGCATGACAACAGAAGCATGAGTTTGACTGGAGAGAAGTTCTGAAACCATCTCATCTCCTATTTTACAGGTACATGAATCCCATTTGAACATCTGATGCTTTCATTTAAAGAACAGTCTGCATTGTGAATTGTTTTGTTACTTGGAGCCTGCAACTTCCCCCTTCCACTAATTAGCCTGTTGAGGAATTTGTGCAAACACCAGCCCCTCCCCCTGTACCAGCTGACCCAAACTTTCCTTTAATATTGGAAATGTTTGCAAGCCTGCTTTAAAGGCTTTGCCTGCTCTTAGCCTGCATCGTAAGCATGACAACAGAAGCATGAGTTTGACTGGAGAGAAGTTCTGAAACCATCTCATCTCCTATTTTACAGGTACATGAATCCCATTTGAACATCTGATGCTTTCATTTAAAGAACAGTCTGCATTGTGAATTGTTTTGTTACTTGGAGCCTGCAACTTCCCCCTTCCACTAATTAGCCTGTTGAGGAATTTGTGCAAACACCAGCCCCTCCCCCTGTACCAGCTGACCCAAACTTTCCTTTAATATTGGAAATGTTTGCAAGCCTGCTTTAAAGGCTTTGCCTGCTCTTAGCCTGCATCGTAAGCATGACAACAGAAGCATGAGTTTGACTGGAGAGAAGTTTTGAAACCATCTCATCTCCTATTTTACAGGTACATGAATCCCATTTGAACATCTGATGCTTTCATTTAAAGAACAGTCTGCATTGTGAATTGTTTTGTTACTTGGAGCCTGCAACTTCCCCCTTCCACTAATTAGCCTGTTGAGGAATTTGTGCAAACACCAGCCCCTCCCCCTGTACCAGCTGACCCAAACTTTCCTTTAATATTGGAAATGTTTGCAAGCCTGCTTTAAAGGCTTTGCCTGCTCTTAGCCTGCATCGTAAGCATGACAACAGAAGCATGAGTTTGACTGGAGAGAAGTTCTGAAACCATCTCATCTCCTATTTTACAGGTACATGAATCCCATTTGAACATCTGATGCTTTCATTTAAAGAACAGTCTGCATTGTGAATTGTTTTGTTACTTGGAGCCTGCAACTTCCCCCTTCCACTAATTAGCCTGTTGAGGAATTTGTGCAAACACCAGCCCCTCCCCCTGTACCAGCTGACCCAAACTTTCCTTTAATATTGGAAATGTTTGCAAGCCTGCTTTAAAGGCTTTGCCTGCTCTTAGCCTGCATCGTAAGCATGACAACAGAAGCATGAGTTTGACTGGAGAGAAGTTCTGAAACCATCTCATCTCCTATTTTACAGGTACATGAATCCCATTTGAACATCTGATGCTTTCATTTAAAGAACAGTCTGCATTGTGAATTGTTTTGTTACTTGGAGCCTGCAACTTCCCCCTTCCACTAATTAGCCTGTTGAGGAATTTGTGCAAACACCAGCCCCTCCCCCTGTACCAGCTGACCCAAACTTTCCTTTAATATTGGAAATGTTTGCAAGCCTGCTTTAAAGGCTTTGCCTGCTCTTAGCCTGCATCGTAAGCATGACAACAGAAGCATGAGTTTGACTGGAGAGAAGTTCTGAAACCATCTCATCTCCTATTTTACAGGTACATGAATCCCATTTGAACATCTGATGCTTTCATTTAAAGAACAGTCTGCATTGTGAATTGTTTTGTTACTTGGAGCCTGCAACTTCCCCCTTCCACTAATTAGCCTGTTGAGGAATTTGTGCAAACACCAGCCCCTCCCCCTGTACCAGCTGACCCAAACTTTCCTTTAATATTGGAAATGTTTGCAAGCCTGCTTTAAAGGCTTTGCCTGCTCTTAGCCTGCATCGTAAGCATGACAACAGAAGCATGAGTTTGACTGGAGAGAAGTTCTGAAACCATCTCATCTCCTATTTTACAGGTACATGAATCCCATTTGAACATCTGATGCTTTCATTTAAAGAACAGTCTGCATTGTGAATTGTTTTGTTACTTGGAGCCTGCAACTTCCCCCTTCCACTAATTAGCCTGTTGAGGAATTTGTGCAAACACCAGCCCCTCCCCCTGTACCAGCTGACCCAAACTTTCCTTTAATATTGGAAATGTTTGCAAGCCTGCTTTAAAGGCTTTGCCTGCTCTTAGCCTGCATCGTAAGCATGACAACAGAAGCATGAGTTTGACTGGAGAGAAGTTCTGAAACCATCTCATCTCCTATTTTACAGGTACATGAATCCCATTTGAACATCTGATGCTTTCATTTAAAGAACAGTCTGCATTGTGAATTGTTTTGTTACTTGGAGCCTGCAACTTCCCCCTTCCACTAATTAGCCTGTTGAGGAATTTGTGCAAACACCAGCCCCTCCCCCTGTACCAGCTGACCCAAACTTTCCTTTAATATTGGAAATGTTTGCAAGCCTGCTTTAAAGGCTTTGCCTGCTCTTAGCCTGCATCGTAAGCATGACAACAGAAGCATGAGTTTGACTGGAGAGAAGTTCTGAAACCATCTCATCTCCTATTTTACAGGTACATGAATCCCATTTGAACATCTGATGCTTTCATTTAAAGAACAGTCTGCATTGTGAATTGTTTTGTTACTTGGAGCCTGCAACTTCCCCCTTCCACTAATTAGCCTGTTGAGGAATTTGTGCAAACACCAGCCCCTCCCCCTGTACCAGCTGACCCAAACTTTCCTTTAATATTGGAAATGTTTGCAAGCCTGCTTTAAAGGCTTTGCCTGCTCTTAGCCTGCATCGTAAGCATGACAACAGAAGCATGAGTTTGACTGGAGAGAAGTTCTGAAACCATCTCATCTCCTATTTTACAGGTACATGAATCCCATTTGAACATCTGATGCTTTCATTTAAAGAACAGTCTGCATTGTGAATTGTTTTGTTACTTGGAGCCTGCAACTTCCCCCTTCCACTAATTAGCCTGTTGAGGAATTTGTGCAAACACCAGCCCCTCCCCCTGTACCAGCTGACCCAAACTTTCCTTTAATATTGGAAATGTTTGCAAGCCTGCTTTAAAGGCTTTGCCTGCTCTTAGCCTGCATCGTAAGCATGACAACAGAAGCATGAGTTTGACTGGAGAGAAGTTCTGAAACCATCTCATCTCCTATTTTACAGGTACATGAATCCCATTTGAACATCTGATGCTTTCATTTAAAGAACAGTCTGCATTGTGAATTGTTTTGTTACTTGGAGCCTGCAACTTCCCCCTTCCACTAATTAGCCTGTTGAGGAATTTGTGCAAACACCAGCCCCTCCCCCTGTACCAGCTGACCCAAACTTTCCTTTAATATTGGAAATGTTTGCAAGCCTGCTTTAAAGGCTTTGCCTGCTCTTAGCCTGCATCGTAAGCATGACAACAGAAGCATGAGTTTGACTGGAGAGAAGTTCTGAAACCATCTCATCTCCTATTTTACAGGTACATGAATCCCATTTGAACATCTGATGCTTTCATTTAAAGAACAGTCTGCATTGTGAATTGTTTTGTTACTTGGAGCCTGCAACTTCCCCCTTCCACTAATTAGCCTGTTGAGGAATTTGTGCAAACACCAGCCCCTCCCCCTGTACCAGCTGACCCAAACTTTCCTTTAATATTGGAAATGTTTGCAAGCCTGCTTTAAAGGCTTTGCCTGCTCTTAGCCTGCATCGTAAGCATGACAACAGAAGCATGAGTTTGACTGGAGAGAAGTTCTGAAACCATCTCATCTCCTATTTTACAGGTACATGAATCCCATTTGAACATCTGATGCTTTCATTTAAAGAACAGTCTGCATTGTGAATTGTTTTGTTACTTGGAGCCTGCAACTTCCCCCTTCCACTAATTAGCCTGTTGAGGAATTTGTGCAAACACCAGCCCCTCCCCCTGTACCAGCTGACCCAAACTTTCCTTTAATATTGGAAATGTTTGCAAGCCTGCTTTAAAGGCTTTGCCTGCTCTTAGCCTGCATCGTAAGCATGACAACAGAAGCATGAGTTTGACTGGAGAGAAGTTCTGAAACCATCTCATCTCCTATTTTACAGGTACATGAATCCCATTTGAACATCTGATGCTTTCATTTAAAGAACAGTCTGCATTGTGAATTGTTTTGTTACTTGGAGCCTGCAACTTCCCCCTTCCACTAATTAGCCTGTTGAGGAATTTGTGCAAACACCAGCCCCTCCCCCTGTACCAGCTGACCCAAACTTTCCTTTAATATTGGAAATGTTTGCAAGCCTGCTTTAAAGGCTTTGCCTGCTCTTAGCCTGCATCGTAAGCATGACAACAGAAGCATGAGTTTGACTGGAGAGAAGTTCTGAAACCATCTCATCTCCTATTTTACAGGTACATGAATCCCATTTGAACATCTGATGCTTTCATTTAAAGAACAGTCTGCATTGTGAATTGTTTTGTTACTTGGAGCCTGCAACTTCCCCCTTCCACTAATTAGCCTGTTGAGGAATTTGTGCAAACACCAGCCCCTCCCCCTGTACCAGCTGACCCAAACTTTCCTTTAATATTGGAAATGTTTGCAAGCCTGCTTTAAAGGCTTTGCCTGCTCTTAGCCTGCATCGTAAGCATGACAACAGAAGCATGAGTTTGACTGGAGAGAAGTTCTGAAACCATCTCATCTCCTATTTTACAGGTACATGAATCCCATTTGAACATCTGATGCTTTCATTTAAAGAACAGTCTGCATTGTGAATTGTTTTGTTACTTGGAGCCTGCAACTTCCCCCTTCCACTAATTAGCCTGTTGAGGAATTTGTGCAAACACCAGCCCCTCCCCCTGTACCAGCTGACCCAAACTTTCCTTTAATATTGGAAATGTTTGCAAGCCTGCTTTAAAGGCTTTGCCTGCTCTTAGCCTGCATCGTAAGCATGACAACAGAAGCATGAGTTTGACTGGAGAGAAGTTCTGAAACCATCTCATCTCCTATTTTACAGGTACATGAATCCCATTTGAACATCTGATGCTTTCATTTAAAGAACAGTCTGCATTGTGAATTGTTTTGTTACTTGGAGCCTGCAACTTCCCCCTTCCACTAATTAGCCTGTTGAGGAATTTGTGCAAACACCAGCCCCTCCCCCTGTACCAGCTGACCCAAACTTTCCTTTAATATTGGAAATGTTTGCAAGCCTGCTTTAAAGGCTTTGCCTGCTCTTAGCCTGCATCGTAAGCATGACAACAGAAGCATGAGTTTGACTGGAGAGAAGTTCTGAAACCATCTCATCTCCTATTTTACAGGTACATGAATCCCATTTGAACATCTGATGCTTTCATTTAAAGAACAGTCTGCATTGTGAATTGTTTTGTTACTTGGAGCCTGCAACTTCCCCCTTCCACTAATTAGCCTGTTGAGGAATTTGTGCAAACACCAGCCCCTCCCCCTGTACCAGCTGACCCAAACTTTCCTTTAATATTGGAAATGTTTGCAAGCCTGCTTTAAAGGCTTTGCCTGCTCTTAGCCTGCATCGTAAGCATGACAACAGAAGCATGAGTTTGACTGGAGAGAAGTTCTGAAACCATCTCATCTCCTATTTTACAGGTACATGAATCCCATTTGAACATCTGATGCTTTCATTTAAAGAACAGTCTGCATTGTGAATTGTTTTGTTACTTGGAGCCTGCAACTTCCCCCTTCCACTAATTAGCCTGTTGAGGAATTTGTGCAAACACCAGCCCCTCCCCCTGTACCAGCTGACCCAAACTTTCCTTTAATATTGGAAATGTTTGCAAGCCTGCTTTAAAGGCTTTGCCTGCTCTTAGCCTGCATCGTAAGCATGACAACAGAAGCATGAGTTTGACTGGAGAGAAGTTCTGAAACCATCTCATCTCCTATTTTACAGGTACATGAATCCCATTTGAACATCTGATGCTTTCATTTAAAGAACAGTCTGCATTGTGAATTGTTTTGTTACTTGGAGCCTGCAACTTCCCCCTTCCACTAATTAGCCTGTTGAGGAATTTGTGCAAACACCAGCCCCTCCCCCTGTACCAGCTGACCCAAACTTTCCTTTAATATTGGAAATGTTTGCAAGCCTGCTTTAAAGGCTTTGCCTGCTCTTAGCCTGCATCGTAAGCATGACAACAGAAGCATGAGTTTGACTGGAGAGAAGTTCTGAAACCATCTCATCTCCTATTTTACAGGTACATGAATCCCATTTGAACATCTGATGCTTTCATTTAAAGAACAGTCTGCATTGTGAATTGTTTTGTTACTTGGAGCCTGCAACTTCCCCCTTCCACTAATTAGCCTGTTGAGGAATTTGTGCAAACACCAGCCCCTCCCCCTGTACCAGCTGACCCAAACTTTCCTTTAATATTGGAAATGTTTGCAAGCCTGCTTTAAAGGCTTTGCCTGCTCTTAGCCTGCATCGTAAGCATGACAACAGAAGCATGAGTTTGACTGGAGAGAAGTTCTGAAACCATCTCATCTCCTATTTTACAGGTACATGAATCCCATTTGAACATCTGATGCTTTCATTTAAAGAACAGTCTGCATTGTGAATTGTTTTGTTACTTGGAGCCTGCAACTTCCCCCTTCCACTAATTAGCCTGTTGAGGAATTTGTGCAAACACCAGCCCCTCCCCCTGTACCAGCTGACCCAAACTTTCCTTTAATATTGGAAATGTTTGCAAGCCTGCTTTAAAGGCTTTGCCTGCTCTTAGCCTGCATCGTAAGCATGACAACAGAAGCATGAGTTTGACTGGAGAGAAGTTCTGAAACCATCTCATCTCCTATTTTACAGGTACATGAATCCCATTTGAACATCTGATGCTTTCATTTAAAGAACAGTCTGCATTGTGAATTGTTTTGTTACTTGGAGCCTGCAACTTCCCCCTTCCACTAATTAGCCTGTTGAGGAATTTGTGCAAACACCAGCCCCTCCCCCTGTACCAGCTGACCCAAACTTTCCTTTAATATTGGAAATGTTTGCAAGCCTGCTTTAAAGGCTTTGCCTGCTCTTAGCCTGCATCGTAAGCATGACAACAGAAGCATGAGTTTGACTGGAGAGAAGTTCTGAAACCATCTCATCTCCTATTTTACAGGTACATGAATCCCATTTGAACATCTGATGCTTTCATTTAAAGAACAGTCTGCATTGTGAATTGTTTTGTTACTTGGAGCCTGCAACTTCCCCCTTCCACTAATTAGCCTGTTGAGGAATTTGTGCAAACACCAGCCCCTCCCCCTGTACCAGCTGACCCAAACTTTCCTTTAATATTGGAAATGTTTGCAAGCCTGCTTTAAAGGCTTTGCCTGCTCTTAGCCTGCATCGTAAGCATGACAACAGAAGCATGAGTTTGACTGGAGAGAAGTTCTGAAACCATCTCATCTCCTATTTTACAGGTACATGAATCCCATTTGAACATCTGATGCTTTCATTTAAAGAACAGTCTGCATTGTGAATTGTTTTGTTACTTGGAGCCTGCAACTTCCCCCTTCCACTAATTAGCCTGTTGAGGAATTTGTGCAAACACCAGCCCCTCCCCCTGTACCAGCTGACCCAAACTTTCCTTTAATATTGGAAATGTTTGCAAGCCTGCTTTAAAGGCTTTGCCTGCTCTTAGCCTGCATCGTAAGCATGACAACAGAAGCATGAGTTTGACTGGAGAGAAGTTCTGAAACCATCTCATCTCCTATTTTACAGGTACATGAATCCCATTTGAACATCTGATGCTTTCATTTAAAGAACAGTCTGCATTGTGAATTGTTTTGTTACTTGGAGCCTGCAACTTCCCCCTTCCACTAATTAGCCTGTTGAGGAATTTGTGCAAACACCAGCCCCTCCCCCTGTACCAGCTGACCCAAACTTTCCTTTAATATTGGAAATGTTTGCAAGCCTGCTTTAAAGGCTTTGCCTGCTCTTAGCCTGCATCGTAAGCATGACAACAGAAGCATGAGTTTGACTGGAGAGAAGTTCTGAAACCATCTCATCTCCTATTTTACAGGTACATGAATCCCATTTGAACATCTGATGCTTTCATTTAAAGAACAGTCTGCATTGTGAATTGTTTTGTTACTTGGAGCCTGCAACTTCCCCCTTCCACTAATTAGCCTGTTGAGGAATTTGTGCAAACACCAGCCCCTCCCCCTGTACCAGCTGACCCAAACTTTCCTTTAATATTGGAAATGTTTGCAAGCCTGCTTTAAAGGCTTTGCCTGCTCTTAGCCTGCATCGTAAGCATGACAACAGAAGCATGAGTTTGACTGGAGAGAAGTTCTGAAACCATCTCATCTCCTATTTTACAGGTACATGAATCCCATTTGAACATCTGATGCTTTCATTTAAAGAACAGTCTGCATTGTGAATTGTTTTGTTACTTGGAGCCTGCAACTTCCCCCTTCCACTAATTAGCCTGTTGAGGAATTTGTGCAAACACCAGCCCCTCCCCCTGTACCAGCTGACCCAAACTTTCCTTTAATATTGGAAATGTTTGCAAGCCTGCTTTAAAGGCTTTGCCTGCTCTTAGCCTGCATCGTAAGCATGACAACAGAAGCATGAGTTTGACTGGAGAGAAGTTCTGAAACCATCTCATCTCCTATTTTACAGGTACATGAATCCCATTTGAACATCTGATGCTTTCATTTAAAGAACAGTCTGCATTGTGAATTGTTTTGTTACTTGGAGCCTGCAACTTCCCCCTTCCACTAATTAGCCTGTTGAGGAATTTGTGCAAACACCAGCCCCTCCCCCTGTACCAGCTGACCCAAACTTTCCTTTAATATTGGAAATGTTTGCAAGCCTGCTTTAAAGGCTTTGCCTGCTCTTAGCCTGCATCGTAAGCATGACAACAGAAGCATGAGTTTGACTGGAGAGAAGTTCTGAAACCATCTCATCTCCTATTTTACAGGTACATGAATCCCATTTGAACATCTGATGCTTTCATTTAAAGAACAGTCTGCATTGTGAATTGTTTTGTTACTTGGAGCCTGCAACTTCCCCCTTCCACTAATTAGCCTGTTGAGGAATTTGTGCAAACACCAGCCCCTCCCCCTGTACCAGCTGACCCAAACTTTCCTTTAATATTGGAAATGTTTGCAAGCCTGCTTTAAAGGCTTTGCCTGCTCTTAGCCTGCATCGTAAGCATGACAACAGAAGCATGAGTTTGACTGGAGAGAAGTTCTGAAACCATCTCATCTCCTATTTTACAGGTACATGAATCCCATTTGAACATCTGATGCTTTCATTTAAAGAACAGTCTGCATTGTGAATTGTTTTGTTACTTGGAGCCTGCAACTT
Source organism: Crinia signifera (assembly GCF_055691185.1). NCBI lineage: Eukaryota > Metazoa > Chordata > Amphibia > Anura > Myobatrachidae > Crinia > Crinia signifera. The sequence goes on from NC_139218.1 coordinate 384,654,102, forward strand.
CCCCCTTCCACTAATTAGCCTGTTGAGGAATTTGTGCAAACACCAGCCCCTCCCCCTGTACCAGCTGACCCAAACTTTCCTTTAATATTGGAAATGTTTGCAAGCCTGCTTTAAAGGCTTTGCCTGCTCTTAGCCTGCATCGTAAGCATGACAACAGAAGCATGAGTTTGACTGGAGAGAAGTTCTGAAACCATCTCATCTCCTATTTTACAGGTACATGAATCCCATTTGAACATCTGATGCTTTCATTTAAAGAACAGTCTGCATTGTGAATTGTTTTGTTACTTGGAGCCTGCAACTTCCCCCTTCCACTAATTAGCCTGTTGAGGAATTTGTGCAAACACCAGCCCCTCCCCCTGTACCAGCTGACCCAAACTTTCCTTTAATATTGGAAATGTTTGCAAGCCTGCTTTAAAGGCTTTGCCTGCTCTTAGCCTGCATCGTAAGCATGACAACAGAAGCATGAGTTTGACTGGAGAGAAGTTCTGAAACCATCTCATCTCCTATTTTACAGGTACATGAATCCCATTTGAACATCTGATGCTTTCATTTAAAGAACAGTCTGCATTGTGAATTGTTTTGTTACTTGGAGCCTGCAACTTCCCCCTTCCACTAATTAGCCTGTTGAGGAATTTGTGCAAACACCAGCCCCTCCCCCTGTACCAGCTGACCCAAACTTTCCTTTAATATTGGAAATGTTTGCAAGCCTGCTTTAAAGGCTTTGCCTGCTCTTAGCCTGCATCGTAAGCATGACAACAGAAGCATGAGTTTGACTGGAGAGAAGTTCTGAAACCATCTCATCTCCTATTTTACAGGTACATGAATCCCATTTGAACATCTGATGCTTTCATTTAAAGAACAGTCTGCATTGTGAATTGTTTTGTTACTTGGAGCCTGCAACTTCCCCCTTCCACTAATTAGCCTGTTGAGGAATTTGTGCAAACACCAGCCCCTCCCCCTGTACCAGCTGACCCAAACTTTCCTTTAATATTGGAAATGTTTGCAAGCCTGCTTTAAAGGCTTTGCCTGCTCTTAGCCTGCATCGTAAGCATGACAACAGAAGCATGAGTTTGACTGGAGAGAAGTTCTGAAACCATCTCATCTCCTATTTTACAGGTACATGAATCCCATTTGAACATCTGATGCTTTCATTTAAAGAACAGTCTGCATTGTGAATTGTTTTGTTACTTGGAGCCTGCAACTTCCCCCTTCCACTAATTAGCCTGTTGAGGAATTTGTGCAAACACCAGCCCCTCCCCCTGTACCAGCTGACCCAAACTTTCCTTTAATATTGGAAATGTTTGCAAGCCTGCTTTAAAGGCTTTGCCTGCTCTTAGCCTGCATCGTAAGCATGACAACAGAAGCATGAGTTTGACTGGAGAGAAGTTCTGAAACCATCTCATCTCCTATTTTACAGGTACATGAATCCCATTTGAACATCTGATGCTTTCATTTAAAGAACAGTCTGCATTGTGAATTGTTTTGTTACTTGGAGCCTGCAACTTCCCCCTTCCACTAATTAGCCTGTTGAGGAATTTGTGCAAACACCAGCCCCTCCCCCTGTACCAGCTGACCCAAACTTTCCTTTAATATTGGAAATGTTTGCAAGCCTGCTTTAAAGGCTTTGCCTGCTCTTAGCCTGCATCGTAAGCATGACAACAGAAGCATGAGTTTGACTGGAGAGAAGTTCTGAAACCATCTCATCTCCTATTTTACAGGTACATGAATCCCATTTGAACATCTGATGCTTTCATTTAAAGAACAGTCTGCATTGTGAATTGTTTTGTTACTTGGAGCCTGCAACTTCCCCCTTCCACTAATTAGCCTGTTGAGGAATTTGTGCAAACACCAGCCCCTCCCCCTGTACCAGCTGACCCAAACTTTCCTTTAATATTGGAAATGTTTGCAAGCCTGCTTTAAAGGCTTTGCCTGCTCTTAGCCTGCATCGTAAGCATGACAACAGAAGCATGAGTTTGACTGGAGTTTGGACTGGATTTGGACTTACACCCGCACATGGCATCATTTTATTTTTCACCAATTACCATCTCTCTCAGCCTCTAAGCCGATGAAAGCTATGTATTTTCTTTGTTTACTGTCTCTTTACAATGATTTGTACCATGTACCTCCGTAACCACTGTTTGCAAAGCCTGTATGCTGTACCATCACTAGTTGCACACCCGTTGAACAACAAGCTGGCAGGGTGTGCCAGCTTTGGAAGAAAAGTGCTGCATCCGGTTGAACTCATGCTTCCGTTGCCATGAAAATAATATTATTACTGCTGCCTTTGAGCAGCATGATCAAGATGGCGCCGCTGATGGCTGCCTAGGAGCTGTGCAGCTCAGCCAAATATGTTCCATGTGTGATAACTGTACTGTCTCTCTGCTTGTATTGTTACCTACCTGGCTGTTTCTGTGACCAGTGGCGCCGCTGATGGCTGCCTAGGCGCTGTTCAGCTTGGTGGGTATGTGCTCCCTATGTGATAACTGTACTTAATGTTACCTTCCTGGCTGTTGCAGCGACCAGTGGCGCCGCTGATGGCTGCCTAGGCGCTGTGCAGCTCGGTGGGTATGTGCTCCCTATGTGATAACTGTACTTAATGTTACCTTCCTGGCTGTTGGCAGCGACCAGTGGCGCCGCTGATGGCTGCCTAGGCGCTGTGCAGCTCGGAGGGTATGTGCTCCCTATGTGATAACTGTACTTAATGTTACCTTCCTGGCTGTTGCAGCGACCAGTGGCGCCGCTGATGGCTGCCTAGGCGCTGTGCAGCTCGGCGGGTATGTGTTCCCCACATGTAATGTCTTAATGTAATGTATGTAATGCCTTCACCCCCCCACCTTCATCCCTGCTTGATGCTGCACTGTAAATCCACAAAAAATTCCTAGTGTGCGCAAGCATACATGGCCAATAAAGTTGATTCTGATTCTGATGTCATTGCTGTCTTCCGTAGCTGGTAACACAATAGAATCATAGTGTGCGCTAGAGGATATAAGACAGGTGTATGTACTGTATGTTCTTCCACTTGGGAATGAAGATTAAAAGGAGGGGGAGGTGGGGGCAGGACACTGTAACTCAGCATTCTATCACAACACGGAGAACACGGGGGGATGCTGGGGGACATGCTGCTGCCGTACACACTGGGCAGAGCACTTCTCTCTGTATACTATTTCTAAGAGATGGGATAGCGGAGACTCCTGTCTCTCAGTGGCTGCGGGTGGATGGAAAACTGACTTTAGCCAATAAAGGAGACACAAACCCTTAGGGCCAGATGCACCAAGCTTCAAAAAGTGATTATGTGGAGGGTTATAAACAGCCGGCCAATCAGCTCCTACCTGTCATGTCACAGGCTGGGTTTGAAAAATGACAGGCAGGAGCTGATTGGCTGCTTGTTTATCACTCTCCACTTTATCACTTTTTGAAGCTTGATACATATGGCCCTCTGTCCTTGCAAATTGGGAAAGCGCACGAGCCGCCAGCAGCAGGCAGTGGGCACAATGGCCCTTATTCTGGTTGAATTGGTCGGATGCGTATTTCGGACAGGAACCGAGTGTTCGTAGCCCCACCTAACGTACGGATCTCTCACACCGTCCGAATGTGGTAAGATGCCGAATGATGGACCGAGCGGTCAGGCAGCACAGAATGCTCCAGACCACTCAGACATTTCTCCATGCGAAAGCAGGGATATGGGCGGGCAGCTGGCATCCGGCTATGTCAGCTGTCTGCCCCCCACACGTGCGTCACGTGCGCCCAGCATTTTCATGGGAACGCTGATGAAACGCGGAGCGTAGACATATGGTAATGAGCCCAAACAGTCCTTCACACCCCTCTCCACCCCCTGCTCGGATAGTTCCGTACGATCATTTTCTATATGGAACTCACACCGTGTTCGTACGTGCAAGGCGTTCGCACATGCGCAGAAACCCCTCTGCACATGCGCAAACACAATACATCGGCCGTCCGACCGCACACGCAGCCCTCTGACTCAATCAGAATAAGGGCCCATGTGACTTCAGAGTCCAGTGCTTGTTGGTGTCTGACCTGAGAACCAAGCACCCAACAGTCCGAGCAGCCGCATTGGTGAGGAATACATTGCGGTGAATCGCTGCCTCCTGTACGCTCACCGGATACAGCGGCGTTTGCTGGATGCTGTTACAGTTACGGCTCTTACGGAGCATTACAGATAAAGTAATACAACGCTTTAGGGCACAGGTCATATACTAAGTGCCATATAAATCTATTATAAGACACCACTCTCCATTCTCAGCAGAGAAGGCCGGGATTATTATGATCATAGTGGTGGCAACAGGGGCAGACAGAGGGCGATGCCAGGGATGTATTCTATATTCACTAGTACTTTGCAATTTCTAGGAATATTAAAATACGGATTTCTCACATGTAACAGGGATGAGACCACAAAAGCTAATTACAGATGTGTCCTCCTGATACACTTGTGACATACAGCCTCTCTAGGTGCACCAGTTCCTGCACCGAGAATCCTATGTGCGACTCTGCATGAAAGGTCAGGGCAGTAGAGAGCTTGGCCGGGCCCAGGTACTTCCCAAGGGGTGTGGCCTGATTATGGAAGGCGTGGCCACATGCACCCTGAGAATAAAATACAGGAAAAAAGTAGCACTTTAAGCCATCCCTGGCCAGGCTGCGGCCCAGCACACAACACCATGTGCTGGGGCGGGAGGAGCTTCTGCTGCCAGGAAATGGGGCCCTTCTATCAGACCTCTGCCCGGGTAATTAATAATACCCCTCTCCCGGCACCACTGTGAAGGGCTAAGGTGCAGCAGCCACTGATTTTTCTCACATTATGGGGCAATTGTATTAAGCCCAGAGAAAAGATAAACTGGAGATAAAGCAGAAGAGGATAACACACCAGCCAATCAAATCCCATCTGTCATATTTCAAACACAGCTGATTGGCTGGTGCATTTATCTCCTTCCAATTTATCTCCAGTTTTTCTCTTTGCCAGGCTTAATACATCTGCCCCTCTGGGCCAAATGTATTAAGCCTTAACAAGAGATAAAGTGGAGAGTGATAAAAAGAGATACAAGGACCAGCCAATCAGCTCTTAACTGTCATTTCTCAAACACAGGCTGTAACATGGCAGTTAAGAGCTGATTGGCTGGTAGTTTATCTCTCTTTGGGCGGGATGTATTAATATACATCGCCGCCCTTCGCATGGCAGCCGCCGCGATGCTGCCGCATATGTACTAACATAAGCGGCTAGCATCGGGTTGCGGTAACGGAGACCCCCGCGATACCTGTGATGTGGTCTGCGGGGGTCTCCGTCACATCCCGGCGGCTGCCAGCGTCCCCCTGCATCTCCTCCTCCCCCCTGAAGCCGGATGTCCTGCTGGCTGTGGCAACTGCTCGGGGAGGAGGAGATCAGGAGGACGGGAGGGGGGCACGCGGACGGCGGACGTTGGGCGCCGGTAGAAGCCCATAGGCTTCTATAGGGCGATACCCTGCCATGCGAAAACGGGGCAAACGGGTGATGGTAAATAGGGAAAACCCCCGTTTTACCGCATTTTCGCTTTAGTGCATCCCGCCCTTTAACACCCTCCACTTTATCTGAGAATTTGGTGCCCATTTACCAATGAGGCCTGCCAGTGCGACTCCGCCTAGCAGAACAGCGTGGAATGGACTCCGTGCATACGCTTACTGCATCTGTACAGAGAGGCAGAGGAACGGGGGGCATGTCCAGCAGATCACAAGGGGCATGGCCTGGTGACCACGGCATTGCTGCAAGCCACGCCCCTTCTGGGAGGCCAAATCCCTTTTCCTCTCCCAGAGGCCTCGAGGGACATTCAGTTGCTGGAAGGAATGGCATGAGAAGAACACCAGCACAATAAATAAATATCACAGATGAATGTGCCGATCGGTCTGTGATATACAGATCTTATTACTGGCTGCATCGCAGCAGATGTACAGAGACCGGCAAACAGACAGGTAGCGGACTGGGGCCTGCCATTACCATATGCGGCACCCCGGCAGATACACACAGCCGCACAGAAGCATCCACTTTCCTGTCGGCCTGATCTCATGTTTGACCTGGAAAGAGACCGCAAGCTGCTGCTAAAGCTGCTGAGATCCCTGGGCTTATCGGGGAGAAAGAGGAATTAGTGAGCAGACTGTGACTGTATCCTATGAAGGCCTAAACTCTATACTAACATACGTGCCAGAGTACAAAAGGCCGAGCGGTCAGACAGTTACGGATGGCAGCTAATTCCTGATTGGCTAATAAGGGTTTACATTACAGCACCTGTGTTGGCGACTAGCAGGCCCGGGAGGGCTGGCGTACCTGTGTGCTGGCACGCTGGCGTAGTGGGTTTGTGCTGGCATAGCTAATGAGACAAGTGATTGAGACCTCTGCGACATTAACAGCTTGGGCAAAAGCAACCTGGGCATTCATGTTTATATGGATGGTCAGAGATAATTTTTGGAATTCCTAGTCCAGTGTCATCAGCCCACTGGACTATTAATTAACCGTTGTGGCATTTACTTTATTACAATTAATTTTAACATAAACTTAGAAACATAGAATGTGACGGCAGATGAGAACCACTTGGCCCATCTAGTCTGCCCCCTTTTTAACATGTTACCTCAAACCATATTTGATCCTTATTTTTTTGTAAGGATATCAACATGCCTATCCTAAACTTCCTTAGGGAAATGTTGACTGACATCGCTACATGATAAATGTGGTTGGCATGGCCGACACTGTCAATATTCTTATGTTGACATGACGAATATTGACATTGTGACTGTCGACATATCATTATACACGCCCAAGTGATTAAAGGGGCCTCATACTATTCCTAGTGATTGATTGGATGAAGGAACGAAGGCTCAGCCATTACACTGACAGCCCCCACTGCAAACCATCCAGCATCTGAAGGGCTGAAATCGGTACAAACACATAAAGGGGCGTGGTCATGGGTAAAGTGGGTGTGGCCACTGGTAAAGGGGGAGTGGCCATCCCCTTTCTGAATGTGTACTCGTCATTTAAAATAAAAAAGTTAAAGTTAAAAAGGATTTCCCAATGTCAGGGCACAGGATATAGAAGTGCACTCACCCTACTAACAGATAAATGAGGCCCTGGATGAGGATGCACCACAGAGTGATGTAAGATGGCGTTCCCGCCTCAGGAGGACGGAGTCCTTCAAAGTATATTGTCCCCGGCTGCACTGTATGTCCCCCTGCATTGGTGGAGGGAGATAGACAGAGACGCTTGCAGGGCACAGGAGAGGAAGAAGGTGCGACGGCATCTGAGACCGCTCAAAGTCAGCACCGCTAGGTTCCTCCAAGATGGCGCCGCCGGAGCAGGGACCTGGACCAGGAGGGGAAGCAGGCCGCACTCGCCACCATCATGTCTGCCCCCGCCGACCGCGGAGTCCCATGCTGTGCTAGCTCTCCTCTCCGCTTAGTGTCCGAAAATCACCACTGCGCATGCCAGAGAGGGCTAGCAGACACGCTGTGATCTCCCCTGAGTGCTGTGTGACGGGTCAGTGGTGGCGGCGCGCACTGGCCTGAGACCCGCAATGCGCCCTTGGGAACGTGTGCATTGAGGGCAGAAAAAAAACGGTACATTCGGTACACTTGAATTTTGCAAAATCGGTCCTGTTGGAGTGTATGCCACTGTGTGTAGGTGACTGGCTGGAAATTACAGGATCACAGAGAGCTGAACCAGGCCCGGGTAGTGGAGGGGTGTGGACAAATCTGGAAGGCTTGACCTTCCCCCATGTACAAGAGAAAGAAGAAAACCACGTGCTGTGCAGTGAAGCAGCACTTCAAAGGGTCAACAGCTGACCGTGTTGGGCCCTCCATCGAGACCGGAACTGTGTAATTAGTATCCACCCACCGCCTCCACTCTCAGCACCAAGGGGTGCTGGTGGTGATTTGGTGTGAAAAATGCCCCCACAAGGTGCTAAAGCCCTGTACACACTAGCCGACTAGGGACACTGTCGATAAAGTTGACTAAATCAGTGGTGCCAGTGGCAGCTTCGGAGGGGGGGAGCCACAGCACAGTCCAAAATTCAAATAGGGGAGCCACGCCAACTGCAAGTGAGTCAGTTTGTAATGGCAGTTGGTGGCAGTTGTGCCTCCTCCTCCTCCTCCTCATCTATTAGAATTTTGAACTGCATGACAGCCCCTCCTCTGTAGTTTCCCCTGGGCGATGGCGCTGGTCAAACGACATAGTGATATCAGTTACCGATAATGTTCAGTGACGGTACCGGGGGCCTCCCTTGTGCATGCAGTCACTGTCGATATAACAGGGTTGCCTACCCTCCCTAAGCTCTTGAAAATCAGGTCCCCCTCCCGACCCCCCCAGAAAGGTGGGTAACCCTCCTAAAAAACCAGCACCCCCCCCCCCCCCCCGGCAGCGTTAATTTCCCGCAATCTGTGGCTTTTCAGGGAGGGGATTGGGCTAAAGATGCAAATAGCGTCATTTAGCCCCTGACATCTACATCAGGTCCCGCCCTCCGAAAATGCTGCTGACAGTCCTCTCCGGGCTTCTCTCGGAGAGGAGACTTTAAAGGTAGGTAACCCTGCGATATACTCAGATACAGGGTCGTCATCATCGCCTCTAAACTAAATGAGCAACAAGCAAAATTAAATCTACATTTTGTTTAATTAAAAAAAACACTTTCATCGGAGAGAATTCGCTCTGTGCCCGGGCGTATTGATAACTAGGGCAGATGCCATGCCTTGGGGAGCTCCTGATAGGGCAGATCAGCATTCTAACACAAACCGAAATGTTTATTGACAAGCATGAAGTCTTACAAGCTGCAGACAGGCTCTATCCCCCCTTTGCAGCATCTTGTCAGCAATAATCATTACCAAATAAGGAGCCGGCCTGTGAACGGAACATGGAGAGGAGGGAGTAGGTTCTGGGCAGAATGAGTCTTCTCTGCCAGGCACAATGGCGTTTCCCCATGTCGCTGAGATAACACGCAACAGCGCACAATTGTGATTCATAAATAATTCTCTTTTTTGTGGACGGAAACATCAAAGGTGCTGCGCCATCTGAGCGCTCCTCATTATCCCTGTTCAGAGGGAACTGTTAGAGATCTGACTTGACGTTTTGTGAGGTGCTAATGACGGGATGAGGAATGAAAGTCTGTTTTCTGCTTTGGATAATTGCTCGTCACGAGGTTTGCTAAAATGCGATCAGTATTCCAGATTTAATTTTTCCGTTAATTATAATAATAATAACGCATTTTTTTGTATTTCTGTTGCTGCAAAATATTGGGCCTACAGATGGAGGCACGCCAATCACGGCTCCGTCTGCGCCGCAGCGCGCCCACCTAGTCGCGCCATTTGCCCTGAATGGGATGCAGGTGCGTGTGATGTTTGCACGTGCCCCATTAACAGCAATAGGAGCGTCTCTTGCGCTATTGTAGCGGTGCTAGGTGCAGGATGGCCTAGTCCCGCCGGGCATGCACATTTGCGTGGTTCCATCTGTACGTCAGACCTGATCGCACCGCTGAAAGTTTGCAGGCCGGGCGATTATTAATAGATTGCGCATGTGTACGGGGTCCGCTCAGCTGCTGCAACCGCCAACATTAGCGTAGGCACTAGCATCGGCCCTATGCCAGCTGCAAGAGATCGGCTTCCATGCTCCATACGCGTAACTCAGATTGGCACGGGCAAGTTCCTATGCAAACATGCGTCACGTCACATCTGCCCGTGAGCTGTGTGCAAAATCTAGCTGATGGCGACAGTGGACGGAGAACCGATCAACTGAGAATAAGCCCCAGAGACCTCCCACCCTAGGTCTGCCACTAGCAGATATCTTTGGTCCCCTATAAACCCCTCATTATGCAGAATGGGCCTGATGCTGGTTCACTTGCAAAAGCAAATTCTCTCTCTAATGGACAAAACCATGTGCACTGCAGGTGGGGTAGATTTTACTTGTGCAGAGAGAGTTAGATTTGGGTGGGGTTTTACTTCAAAGTGAGATCTATATTGCAGTGTAAAAATAAAGCAGTCAGTATTTACTCTGCACAGAAACAAAATAACTCACCCAAATCTAACTCTCTCTGCACAAGTAAAATCTACTCCACCTGCAGTGCACATGGTTTTGTCCATCTAAGAAGGAATTTGCCAGTAGGAATAAACCCGAATTAACCCCCTGTGTTAGGTGCATGTTGTAGGGTTATGGTATAATAGTGTTTGATATAACTTACCAACAGTCGGGATTCCGATGGTCATTTCTCTGACATTGGAATCCCAACTGCCAGGATCCTGACAGGATCAAGCCACTTGCGGACTCGATGGAGAGCTGTGCCGCCACTTATTCTAGTCTCCCACTATGGGGGTCGTGGACCGCCAGGTGGGAAATTAGCCGGTGTTAGTTGTGATTCCAACTGCCGGCGAGTCATCGGGCACCCATTAGATCTGCAATGCCTAGGTCCACAGTCAAAAGGTCGACCACTATTGAGTATTAGGGTCAAAATGTCAACAGTCAAAAGGTCGACAGGGTCAGGAGTTCAACAATCTTAATCTCGACATGGTTAAAGGTTGGCAAGGTCAAAAGGTCGACTTGGGTTTTTCATGTTTTTTGGTGTCTATGTCGACACTGTGTGCGCTGTTGAGTACACAGGACCAATGACCAACCTTTGAATGATGTCATCATTTACAATAGGGGGAGATAGATTACATCAGAACCTATTATTTATTTATTAAAGGTTTCTTATATAGCGCACACATATTCCTCAGCGCTTTACAGAGAATACTGCCCAATCACATCCCTCCCCTGCCCCAGAGGAGCTTACAATCTATATTCCCTACCACGCGCACAAATTAACACTAGAGTTGATTTTGATGTGAGTCAAATACCAGTATACTGTATTCTTGTGGGCGGAAACTATATCGCCCGAAGGAAACCCACGTAATCATGGCGAGAACATAAAAACTCCACACAGTTATGGTGGGAATTTAACCCAAGACCTCAGTGCTGTGACCATTACACCGTCCGCCCGCTTAGAAGAAGCGATAACATCACAACTCCGATATAACTTACAGGATATATTAGCTAGAATGATAGAATTCTATTTACAAGCTTTCCTGTGCCCACCTGTTACTATGGCTGGGTTTATATAAAAGAGGTTGTTAACAAAGATTTGTAATCATCCGTCTAATGCCTGCCTGACAGAAGTGATCCGTGTGAGCGTTCGGTAATTGCAGGCATCCTGCGATGTGCTGCGCCTATTTATAGTAACCGGGGATAAACATGCGATTCTTACCCTGGAACAAATTAAGAGGATATTACCTGTGCGCTGCTGGTACGTGATGCATTGTGCGAGCAGGAAATCTGGGCATCGCATCCTCATAAATATCCCCAGTGCAGCTCAGCAAACTTTTACCGGCGGAGATAGGATTCAAACTAGGGACCCATTACTCATCCGTACAAAGACACACTGTTCTAGCCGTCCCTCTATCCTGTTATATCAGGGATAACAAACTGTCAGCTCGTACACTGCGTACACGCTGGAGCCTCAATTCCTCTATCAAGTGGTTTTTTATTGGATGACGTCTACCTTAAAGAACCCAAATGTACAATTTCAGAATCATCTCTACAGAAGAGACCCAAATGTACTGTGTGAGACCCAAATGTGAGCTATCCTCAAAACATCCGCTAAAAATGCCAGCGCCACTCACAGCGACTGTTCTTTTAGCAAAAATGTTTTGCCACTCAAAGGGATAATATTCCCTGGACTCAAACTCACAACTTTGTATACCGCAGTCAGATACCCAACACAGGAGACTATTTGCTACCGCATAGGAAGCTCGTAATCCTAACTATATTTAATTGGCAGTTTCAAACTGTTAAAGCTAAGCAGATCTATGTAGTCTGCAGCCACGCATCCAACCCTCGGCACCCACACACTACAGAGATCTGCATCACTGCTATGTTTTTAAACTGATTATTAAAACTAGATTTATATAGCAAGAATTAACCAGGCTTTCTATGCAGAAGTAAATAATTCTGTGCGTTGCGAGGTGTATGACTGCGGTATCTTAGGATGTGAGTTTAAATCCTGGGTATAGCATGCTGAGCAATGTGTGTTTTAAATACAGGGGGATGTAACGGAAGGTGTTCATATGTTCTCCTGTATGGGTGCAGTGGCCTAACTAAAGGGCCGCAGTCCCCGCGGTGGCGGGGAGGCGCCGGGCGTCTGCGGGTGCTGTTGTTTCTTCTCCAGCTCCCCACTGCTTGTGGGTGCAGCGGGGAGCTGGCAGGGGGGTCCGTGCGGCGCGGGGGTACCTGTGGTCAGGGACTCGGGAGAGCCTGGAGGTCCCTGCGGCGCTGATTATGAGTTGCCGGGGTCCCTGCAGCGAAGTGGAAATACTGCGGTACCGCCGTGCGGCGGCGTGGGAAGCGCTTCTAACTTTGAAAACACTGGCCATGGCCGCACACTGATTGGCTGAGATTCAGCCAATCAGCATGCGCCCAGTGTTTTCAGAGTCAGAAGTGCTTCCCGCGCTGCCGCACGGCGGTAGTGCAGTATTTCCACTTCGCTGCAGGGACCCCGGCAACTCATAATCAGCGCCGCAGGGACCTCCAGGCTCTCCCGAGTCCCTGACCACAGGTTCCCCCGCACCGCACGGACCCCCCTGCCAGCTCCCCGAGGGGGGGGGTCTTCTTATCTTTTAACGGGGGGGGGGGGGGGAGGATATTGTCCCGGCGTGGGGGAGCAAAATTTTCTGTTACGCCACTGTATGGGTGCAACTTGAAAACACAGAAGCCAGGGGGGACAGTGAAACTACCCCCCTGCCATGTCCACATCGGAATTGGTGCAGAACGAGCATAGATTTTGTCTATTATCTTCTAGAAGGTGTTAAATAAAGTATAAATGGAAGTATGTTCTGATTGGTTGCCCATCGCAACACTCCATCTTCAAAACAACTCCCTTCTTAGTAAATAAACCCAGCCAGTCATTGCTGAATAGCGCCAATGATTCCGGTTGCCCGGGCAATCATCCATTATATACCCTAACAATATTTATGTACCTGGTTTTCAATCCCACCAACGGAACGCAGACAGGCTCCTTAGATGCTTCATTAGTGTCTGCTGCTACAAAGTCTAAATGCTAAACCCATTACACAGCTTAGAGCGATATTGTCGCACTCTCTTTGTAGAATTAATCTTATTTCACTGTTTTTGATAAATTGTTACAATTTATTATGATTTCTCTGTCTGTGTCTCTTTATTCATCCATTCAGAATCGAGTCATTGAAATCCATCAGATCATTTGACTTAATCCTATTCAAGAGCGGAAATCAACAAGTTGTAATTACTCTACAGGGAGGGAGCGCGGGATGTTTGCATCGGACGAAATTCCATCATGGTTCTACGGAATGGAGAGAAAGGGAAAACACAAGAAAGCGCCGGATATACTTATAACCCCCTGGGTAGCGCACGGATGGCGTTGAGTGTGGATCAGCGTTGCTGGTAGTAATGTATTTGTAAAGAAGTGTCATCTTCCCCAGAGAGACGATGGTGTCTTCTCAGTTATTTATAAATATGTGATACAATATAAAATGTAATTAAATACAAACACAAGTGAAATCGAATAAAGTAAAATTAAATGCAAACATCTGTTGTTTTCCTCTTTTAAAAATACATCGAGAGACTGATTCGATTCTACAGTAGAACAAATAACAATGTCGCTTCAGTTATGTCAATAGATGGAGATGATAATATCACCGATACGACAGTGAACTCATAAATGTAGGCAGCAGAGATAACTGCGGAGAAGTAACCCATGGCAACTACTCAGATACTCGGTATAATTTTATAGTTTGCGAATTATAAATGTTACTTCAATGTTGACAGTTTGCCGTAACAACTCCCCCCCACTGGCACACTACTCCCCTCTTATCACTGCTTCGTACATTTACTCCTCAGTACGGTGCCTCTCTTTTAAGTGCTGCTGAATGTCATGATCAGATCCTGTCTATCATTTCTCTATTGCATCCTAGAAAATGCTAGAAAGAATCTGATTGGTTGGTAGGGGTAACACATCCGGACTTCCTGTCTGAGCATGACCTCCAGAGCGATGAAGCATCTGTGTACACAACCACTTCGGTGATACACCGGCGATACTTCCATGGCCACTGCCATAAGACCATCTTTGCGCACATGCTTGCCCGCCCCCTCTCACCAGCCAGTGACGGCCTAAGAGCGCCCAATCCATTTTCTAGCAATTGCAAGTGCGACTCTATACATGTGGGCACATACATTACAGACAAAACCATCATTCAACATCACCGTATCGTGCGACTCATAATCTGGCCTTATGACTCTCAGTGGCTGATATCATGGGTCATATTGGGAAAGGTGGGGCTATGACGGCTCTCTTTGTTGTCAATCTCGTCAGCAAGCTGTCTGGATTGGCCACTTGGGAAGACAGCATCAGCGAGCGGCATGGGGAAGACAAGCCTACTCTCCGACAGTCAAGATTCCAACGATTGTTTCTCCAACACCGGAATCCTGACTGTCTGGAGGCCCAACACGAGGTTGAGCCCATTCAAGCCCCTTGCTGGGCTCGCCATGCTTCGGGCTGGCTGCGCCCACCACCTATTTTATTCTCCCTCTACAGGGGACGTGGACCTTCATGAGGGAATATAGCCCATGTAACTCAGGATTCCGACTGTCGGGCTCCTGACAGTTGAGATTCCAATGTCGGAGAAATGACCATCGGAGGAGGCGCTAAGTGTGGGCGCTGGGGTCTGCAGGGGGCTATTGTTATGCTGCCGCCTGATGGGACCTGCCTTACCCCGCCGCATCTGTGGCCGGGAGTCGGGACCCGCAGATCTACTAGTCTGCATCCCGTCGCTTCTCCTGGCTCCTTATGTAAAATGTCCCTCACAAAATGGCCACCCCTTTACAGCAGACAGACTTTGAGAATACTGGAGGGTGGGGGGGGGGGAAATACTGAAGGGGGGCTAAAATATGCAAATCGTCTTAATTTTAGCCCTTCACGTACACCCACAAATCGCGACAGTTCTAATGATTGGGGATTGATGACATCAGACTCTGGCCCCGCCCCCGGTGAGGAGTAACAGAAATTCGGCAAGTATGTACCATGTATGGATGAAATCATGCTCACACTCGTGGACAGATTTACTAAGATTTGGAGAGTGAAAAAGTGAAGTGAAATAAACTACCAACTCATTAATTCCTAACTGACATTTTTCAAACACAGCCTGTAACCTGTCAGTTAGGAGCTGATTGGCTGGTACTTTATCCACAGTTTAGTACATATGCCCCTGTATATCTAACATCTTTACAGCGTTCTCGGTATAAGGATATTCCCGATGAACCCTTATCATATGTCATACAGTGGTTAGACTGCAGACAAAGTAGAGCGAGGCAATAAAAGGTTTATGTTGCATTACATATTGAATTTACATCTAATATAAAATGGTTCAGCGACGGAGAGAACTATAATAATCAGAAGATGAATGCCTCACAAACTATATTTGCACTGGCATTTTTAATGAGCCAAAAGCGAAGTGGGGAGTGAAATGCCAATTGTGAGTTGCCAGAAAAAAGGTTCCTTGTAAAAATCTGCCTAGAATATTGCGCTCTACAACTGTTTATTGCTCCTCCGCGTCTTCCGGGGAAGCTGGAACGCGGTCCTTTCTTTTCTAATTAAAACAGATATATTCCAAACCAAAATAGTCATGTGTTAGTGGTAAAGAGCCGGCGCTCGGACTACCGTACTTATTACTGCATGGAGTCTTCTAGGAAAAGCTCTGTGTTACTGTGATGACCCAGTTAGTGCCAGTACATTATAACATGGTCAAAGCTGTAATAATGTTCAGTATGTTTGGTATTCAGGTGTTAAAAGATAGTATGGCGACTAAACTGTAATATTTTAAAAGGGAACAGAGAATAAGCCACTTGTTAAGCAGTCTTAGGGCAGCAGATAGCCTGTCTGGGCCCAAGTACTTTTCAGAGGGCATGGTCTAATTGCAGGAGGCGGGGCCATGCACCTACCTTGCCACACAGCATGTGATGGGTTATGAAGAGCTGCTGCAAGGTAATGGGGACCAGTGCAGGCTTACCTATTGTACTTCTAGGGGGTATTCACTCCGGTGTCACAACTGTCGGGTGTAGCCCGACAGCCGTGACCTGGTCCCGTTCTCGGCCAGCTCGGCAGGTGGGATTAAAGGTCCCGTCTGCCGAGTGCCAAAAAGGGTCGCGGAAATCATTGAGTTGTGGCCAAGAGCTCAACAATTCCTGGTCGTTCTCGGCAGAACAGGCCCCGACTGCTTGTAAAGTCAAGCCTGATCTGCCGAGATCCCTGTTCAATGCTGTCGGGGAAGAGGGAATAGGGCCCCACCGCTATTTCTCCCGTTGGGAATAACGGTGGAAGGCTTGCCCACCTTGCCGGGGGAGCATCAGACATCTTGGCATCAATCAGTTCACTCAAGATGTCTGGCCAAGTCATGTTGATGGGGGCCAGTGATGCTCTCCCATTTTTGGGGATGCATTCCAACACCGATCTTTGCCCGCCACCCCCAACACCGGCAGCAAGTCAGTCATTATGCTGCTGCATTTACAATTCCAGCGGGACAGTCCTGCTAGTTGGAGATCCATGGGTTGCAGTGTCCCCCGGGTGGGGTGGCAGGTTGGTGGACCCGGCGATCACCATTGCTCTATTTCACAGAGAAGCCAGTGATCACGGAATAGATGACAGCAACTGTCAGTGCAGGGAGAGGAGCTGGGGCCTCACCCCTAAAATGACTATGGCAGGGGTTGCTCCAACAGGCCGTGCCCTCCACCCGTGGTCCCACCCCTTTTTGGGACAGCAGTTCCCAATTCCTTTAAGGAGATATGTACGAGGTTTGCTGATGGCTGCCTAGGCGCTGTGTTGCTCGGCGGGCATGTGTTCCCCACATGTAATGTCTCAATGTAATGTATGGAATGCCCTCCCCCCCCCCCCCCCTTCATCCCTGCTTGATGCTGCATTGTGTATCCAGGGCCGCCAAGAGAAATCCTGGGCCCCGGTACAACAACCTCCTGGGGCCCCCACGGATGGAGCTCCCGCAGACTCTGCGGACCCTTGTTACGCCACTGCTTCCAAGGCGGATACAGGGTCAAAAATTTACACCGTAATGCCTATTACACATGTCACACACCCATTACATATTATACCACATTCCATAATGCTCATTACACATTATGCCACACACCATAGTGGCCAGTACACATTATGCCATGCACCGTAATACCTATTACATATGTTACCACATGCCACAATGCCCATTATATATTATTCCACACAACGTAATGCTCATTGCCGATTATGCCACACACTGTAATGTCTATTACATATAATACCTCACATAATATGCCCCATACTGTAAGTTCTGCTTACCTAAATGCTCATTGCTATGGGCTTCATGCTTGATTCCAAGGGTTAACATGCTCTACCAGGGGTTAACATGCTTGTTGCCATGGGTTTACATGCTCTGCCTGGAGTTATATGCTCTTCCTGGGGTTAACATTCTCTGCCGGGGGTTAACATGCTCTTTGCCATGGGATTAACCTGCTCTGTCAGGGGTTAACATGCTCTTTGCCATGTGATTAACCTGCTCTGTCAGGGGTTACATGCTCTGCCAGGGTTTACATGCTCGTTGCCATGGGTTTACATGCTCATTGCCATGGGCTTACATGCTCTGCCAGGGGTTAACATTCTCTGTCAGGGGTTAACATGCTCTTTGCCATGGTATTAACCTGCTCTGCCAGGTTACATGCTCTGCCAGGGGTAACATGCCCTGCCCGGAGTTACATGCTCTGCCAGGGGTTAACATGCTCTTTGCAATGGGATTAACCTGCTCTGCCATTGATTACATGCTCTGCCAGGGGTTAACATGTTTGTTGCCATGGATTTACATGCTCTGTCATGTGTTACATGCTTTCCAAGGGTTAACACGCTTGTTGTCATGGAGTTACAGTACATGCTCTGCCAGGAGTTACATGCTGACTTCCATAGTTGGATCTCAGCCCCAGCAGCATGCAGGGAGGCATCAGACACAGAGCAACCAGCCACCCACCTTCCACCTTGGAACACAGTGACCTGGACATGGGTGGGGATCCAGGTCTGGGATCGCTGGGCTGGAGACATGGCACTGGCACCTGCTGCTGCTGGTGGTGGCTGGGATTGGAATGGCTGGAGTGGGGCGGGCTGGATTCTGCAGAGTGGGTGGTACTCCCGAGGGAGGTGGCCTCTCTCTGACCCAGCTCCTCCCAGCACCCAGGGACTACCTACCCCAAGTATTCTCTTGTCGCCGAGCCACAGTATGCTCCCAAGTCACGTGGCTGGCTCTCAGCAGACCCTGTAGTCGGAGAGCGGAAGGACCTCTGTGATGCTGCTGCCCCCATGTCCGCTCACATCCGCACTCTCAATGCCGCTGCTGAAAAGCTTACTCAGACCCGGTGCACTAGCCACCAAATTTAAAGAATAACTGTGTGTCCAGACCGGGGCCCCCCTGACAGGCCCAGGCCCAGGTAAATTGTACCTGCTCCCCCCCCCTCTCGGCACCCCTGTGTGTATCCACAAAAAAATCCTAGTGTGCGCAAGCACACATGGCCAATAAAGTTGATTCTATTCTATATAAACACACATTTGTATATATATAGCAAACACATCCATTTCCTCTGTTGTGGTGGGCCCTGTTTCATGAGCGTTATTGGGCCCTTATTTTCTCACCACACTTGGGCCTGAAAAAGGCAGGACTGATTAATTACGTGCAACTGTGTAATCCGGAATCCCGGCCACAAGGGGATTAGATATAAACAATAAGAGATGCCGTGTGATAAGAGTCAGGATCGGCCTGTTGGAACCACTCGCTCTTCCTGCTGAGATATATTTTGAGTAGGTTTACTAACAATATATGCAGAGTTGGAGCAGGTAATTAACCAACAAGGAGAGGGGAAAGTGCCGGTGATTATTCTAAATTTAGTGTTGCAAACCGCGGAGGGAAATGATTGTGACCTTCTGCTTTGCTAAATTACGAATAAAAACAGAATTTCAAATTAGGAAGGTTCTCGCTGATTTTCAACTGATTTATTCCAGTGAAGATGGAATGACGCGATTGGTAAATTTGAATAATATTTATTTCAAATGTTGCTTTAAAGTCAAAGTGCCAACGACTGCTTGTCCATTGGTTCCACTTCTTATGTTTTTCTAGGAGATTTCAGATTAGTCTGAGGTTTGTGGGCCTGGTTCAGGGATGGGTGGTAATGCAAAGGCGCTGCGCTAAAATTGTAATGCTGCGGGAGGCGTCTTGTGCAGTCAGAGTACCGACTTGCAGAAGGTGACCGATGCTGAAATATCGGCTGCTGGCATCATGATTAGAGATGCCAATCCTGGGGCATTTTTTCAATCCCTGGATTTGGAATTGAAAAATTCCTAGGAATGGCATCTCTAATAAAAAAAAAAAAGCCCACTCCCCCCCCCCCCCCCCCAACCGACCGCCATGCACAATTACTTACATGGTCAGTCCGGCGGGAAGTGCGCCCACGGAGCGGAGCAGGCAGTGCTGGGG
Source organism: Crinia signifera (assembly GCF_055691185.1). Classification (NCBI taxonomy): domain Eukaryota; kingdom Metazoa; phylum Chordata; class Amphibia; order Anura; family Myobatrachidae; genus Crinia; species Crinia signifera. The sequence continues at coordinate 384,673,677 of NC_139218.1, forward strand.
TTCTGCGCTGAGCGGACAGGCAGACGGCAGCAAAGCGAGTGGCAGATGTGCGCGGGGGTGCGGCCTGCGCAGCATGAACTCTGACATCACGTCACGCTGTGCATAGCCGCACACCGGGTCTGGAACAGATGCTGACCGGCTTTAGGTTGCGCATGTCTAATCCAATCATGGGATTGAAATTCCGGTGATTTTGTGGCTGATCCCGAGATTGGCCACCCTAATCATGATCGCAAGTATGCAGGGCAGGTTAACGTTAGGTAGTGGGGATCAAGGGTTAAGTTTAGACACTGGCAGGGGGCTAAGAGTTAGGCTGTGGGGGTAGAGGATGATGTTAGGCTGCTTGGGAGGGAGGGGTAGTGTTAGGCACTTAGAAGGGGGGTTAGGGTATGGTTGCGGGCTGGGAGGTTTAGGTTTAGGCTGCGGCGCAGGAAGGTTGGGGTTAGGCACTTGATTGCAGTGCACCTGGTAAATCAATGGCCATATCCTCATTTGGGCTCCTGGAAAATACACCTTCACCCATACACAGTAATGATTACATTGCTGCAGGGGTGAGTCCAACCCCCAGGTGTCCTCATTTGCCCCCGAACCTGCTGCCTGACACGTACCACAATATTTTCTCCCCACTGTCTTGCCTCAGAGTCAGGAGACGGCAGCGAGTCCGCAGGATTCTGCATCCCAAGCTCATTTTTTTTAAGTCTCTCTTATAATATTTATACATTCTGATGCAGATTTCCCCTGTGGTCACTGAGCGCAGTCACTGCCAGCACACCCATGCCAATTATCAAACCGGCTGCCCCTGAGGAATACCACGCGGCAAGTTACAGCAAGTGGCGCGATGTTACTCCTCACACAATAGGGAAAATGATGATGTCTGCAAAGAGGTTTCACTACATAAAATTACAACCTTCAGGCACAATTTTATTCAGTCGTTTATAAAAACTGTTCGGAGTAACGCGCGTCCTGGTTATTAAAAATACATCCACATTTGCGCAAGTAAACAAGGCCGACATCCTCGTCCGGCGTACATAATGAGGGTTTTAGCAGGCGATTTAGGATGTTATGGGACTAGAACTCTAAAGATGGCTCATTGGGTGCTGCCAATTATGTAACCTTGCCTATAATTGGCCTAATTTTTCTAAGTCTACCATCTGCAAATGAAAATTATGTTGGATTATATAAAAACCAATGGCAATTGTATTTGCAAAATGGCCAATATTAGACCTGTGCCACTATGGAACAAGACATTGACATTTTTGAAGACTGTGTTATCGGTAACATAAAGAAAAGGTATGGTTTCAATTAATTTTGCAACAGTGCTTAGGAGGTGGTTAGTAGCGCAGCATACTCTCAAACATTACCGATTTATCCGGTACAGTACCGTTTTTAAACAGTCTGTACCGGCAAAATTCGAATGTACCGAATGTAATGTTTTTCCTGGCCACCAAAAACCAGTTCCCAAGGGTGCATTGCGGGTGCATTTATTTTAAATGCCAAGTACACATTCAGAAAGGGGGTGGCCACGCCCCATTTACCAGTGACCACACCCACTTTACTCATGACCGCTTTCTGCACTTCAGATGTTGGAGGGTATGGTGCAGGCATACATAGTCCAGTCAGTGGGTGTGTTATGGGAGTATCCTGGGCGGTGATTGGGAGGTGGCTAGTAGTGGAGGCATACATGGTGCCGTTAGTGGGTGTGTTATGGGAGTGTCCTAGACGGGGATTGGGTAGTGGTTAGTAGTGCAGGCATACATGGTGCCGTCAGTGGGTGTGTTATGGGAGTGTCCTGGGCGGTGATTGGGTAGTGGTAAGAAGTGCAGGCATAGATGGTGCCGTCAGTGGGTGTGTTATGGGAGTGTCCTGGGCAGTGATTGGGTAGTGATTAGCTGTGCAGGCATACATGGTGCCATCAGTGGGTGTGTTATGGGAGTGTCCTGGGCGGTGATTGGGTAATACAGAAAATCAACTAATCAATAAATCTATGCTTTTATTATATTCTGTTTTCCTGACTGCCGCTATTATTGCTGCAGATGACTTTAGCTTGTTGCACACTGTACTATTCACTGCGTATGAGGCCTTCCCTTTGCGCTAAACAGTTATAATACTGTATGTTAAGAGCAGCAGCCATTTTGTTGAACCATGACTTGCATAATAATATTTTACAAAATGGCTGATCATTCAGAACAGTGCTGTAAAAGTGATTTCTTATAGAATATTGTTTTTGGTTTTAGAAGCTTAAGAATGTGATGTTGACAGTATAATGTAGCAAGGACAGGAATCTAGTCTCCACATACTGAATAAGATTGGAACAAGGCCACACATGCGTAGACCCACAAGGCCACTGAAGTTGGGTGTTGGGTTAATTATGACATCATGATTGAAAGCAGAGCTTTCCAATAAGACTCAATGCTTATGAGTAATTAATTAATTAATGTGATAAAGGTTTAAATATCAGAGTGATAGAAGGAGGGAGAAGGCAGTTGAGAAAGAACAAGGAAGCACAGGGGGCTGGAGGTAACTATGAAGGAGGTTTAATCATGGCTGATCACTGTCCTTGAAAGGTGTCCATTTTGATTTGATTTAGAATTACTGTTTCAGTATTAGCTAATCAATTTTATGTTTCTTGTGTTAGTCTGCATTTGCAAAATATCTGTAATGAAGCTATTCTTTAAGTAAAGCATTGTCATACCTTTTATAACAAGGTTGTGTGGGTGTGCAATCATTTCAGCGTTGCCGTTATATTTAAAGGTAATAAAGTAAATAAATATTTGGTTTGGGTTATTTATCATATCTAATCTTATCAGATAAATATCGGGTTCATCAGTTGGAGGCCCCAGCGAGATTCAATGATGTTGGTTTTCACATTTTATCAGTTGAGAAAATCAAAGTTTGGAAAAAAAAAAAAAAAATTAGCTATTTAAAAAAATAAATAAATAAATAAAATGTGTAGAAAAAATTGTAAAGTCGGTGCATTTATTTGTACCCTTATCTTTCTCAACATCTGTTAAAGTGTGCTAATCCAATATCACTTGAAACAACTTCGATCTTTAATTAGAAAACCAATAGATCGTAATTTAAGGCATGGAAAGACAACGCTGCATTTTGCAGACTGTCAGCTTGCTAAACCCCCCCGCATCGCCCATTTCTTCTCTGTGTCAGAGAATAGATAAGGAGAGCAGCGAGAAACTTGGCAAGAAGTTGTAAACAACATTGCTTGAGTCAGGAAGAATGTTTATTTAGTTTATTTGCAAAGCATGCAGACTATAGCAAGCATATTGGTATAAAGGTTATGCTGGCAATAAATTTTCTACTTTTTAAAAAAAAAATATTCTTTAAATGACAGTATTTTTTTTTTTTTGGTTTGTTTTTATTTTTTGACCGCGGTTGGATTGTTTGATGTATATTGTCTGCTGAGGATATTGCTGAAGTAACTAATCTGTAGCGGTTGTTTTGATAATTAGAGTTTCTTTGTTTGTCCAATCTATAAATTTTAAAGAAGTTGCATATATTTGTTGTAGGTTTTCCCGTGCTTATAATTTGGTGATTAGAGATAGGAGATTGTGTATTTACATTCCTTCCTGGTTGTCTGGCCAGCAACATGTGGAAGAAATGGAATGCATGATTTATCCATAATCTGTATTGTTTGGAAACCTCCGGATTGTCTACTGTATATGGTTTATATAAGAAAATGTTAATAAATAATTAAATATACGTTGCATTGTTAGAGCTAGCAAGCAGTCGGATTACAATAACAGTTTGAGCTAATTTCTTTATATCCATAGACAGAGGTCAGTTAAAATACAGAGTTGGGTATTTAAAAGGAATGTGCCAATGGATGATGAATGGATGCAGTCAAAAGGCTAATGGCCTATGTAAAGATGGTGGGGGCAGACCAGTAGCTCCCCAAACCCCTCCTCCTGGCATATGCGGAAGCTGCCCATGGGATGACCCATGTAAGGAGAGAGAGGGCATGTATGTTGATTTCATCTTATGCAGAGGCCCAAACGCATCTGCAGAAGAATGAACTCAGGAAAATTATTCCTATAGAACCATCAAACATTTCTCCTACCACTGGTCCATTCCTAAGGTTAAAAATATTTTTTTGGGAATTTACATGCATTTAAAATTGTCATTATATTTAAATGGTATCTGATGTTATCTTGATTACAAGGAACATCCCAGCTGTCCCATGTACAGCATCCTTTACAGCAAAGAAATATTTTTGAGAAGTTTGTGTTCAGATATGTTATCCCATAAGGTATATGGTATTAAAAAAAAAAAAAAAAAATTATAGAGGTATTTGACAGGAAAGGTATTCTAAGGAATAAGTCAATATATGGGTATTGAAGGTTGGTTGCACTCACCATTCACTAAAAGGTTTTAGTCAAAATTGAACATGTTAACAAATGCACATTGAGAACACATTATTTAGGGTGGGTGTGGAAATTACCATGAGTTGACTTGAAGTTTTGTCTTCGGTTTTGTATGACATTCACACTACTCCTCAGCAGCCACTGAACCTGTCCCCTTATAAGATCATTATTTTAATTGATATATACATTTTTTTGGGAGACCATCAATTCCTATTCAACATCCAGCAGCAGACTTGTCACTCTAATTCTCAGATCATCTAAATACTTTACCAGAAAAGCAAACAAGCTTATGAAGGGATGTTGTTATAAGGTCCAGCCTGGAGACTATGCAATGGTGAGAAAATTCTTACAATTAAATGTCTCGTAGATCAAAGGCAAGACCCGTCCCTGTGAAACAAACCAATTGAATTAATGCGTCTCACTGCAAGAAGGTTTCCGACCTGGTGGTGATATCAGTTGAAAGAAATAGAAACTGATGCAGATAAATATTGTGACTGTGATTCTAACTTAATAAACTTATTTGATGATGGGCCTGTCCAGGGCCCCCACACCGACCAAGACAAGGTCCACGGAATCGGGGGGCATCCTTAGTGGTGTCCCTGCGGGTTGTGGGCAAGAAGAGGTCCACGGAATCGGGGGATACCCTTAGTGGTGTCCCTGCGGGTTGTGGACAAGGTGTAAATCAATGATCCCCATGAGTGACCAAGTTTCCCATACACTCACTAACTGAAGAAGTCATTTTTGTTTTTTTAAGTTTTCATATTTTTATAGTGAATGAGGGTTACCAGGGATTGGTTGCTGGCAAGGACAGTGTGTATAGTTATCAAAGAGGTATTACTAGAGTCATGGTGGTGTATTCTACTTCTGCTTTTAATTTAACAGACACACATATACATCATACTACTGATGCTCCCAGGTTTCGGTATGCATCAGAGGATGGTAATAAAATACTGATAGCCAATATGTTAAACTAATTAAAAGGTTTAAAATAAATATATGAGTAATAAAATAAAAGTAACTGAGAACGCCCACACAGGAACCATTGATAGAATACATCTAGTAAGGTATCAGTAAAGAAGAGGCATTCTAAGTAAGGATGGTAACAATGGTGCAAACATAATATCTATATGCAAACTGACATTTATTCTTTAAGATGCTCATCATGAGCTGATAGAAAGAACAATAAGGTAAACTGATTGTTGTTTATATTGTCATCTACGGAATCACTCCGGTAATGTTGGGTTAATGGCTACTTATATTTGCAGTCAAATCAAACAACACTTCATTTTCTATGTAGGATTTACACAAGTGAATCTTATAAGGTTACTGACTCTACCTAGGTTTAAAATTGGTAAAGAGTGTAATAACAGGAGATATTTTGGAGTACAACAAAACATGTAGTTATGTGACAGAGTTGGGTGTGCTAGTATAACATCTAGAAAAAAAGGGGTACTCATTGAATTGTTTCTTATGATGTTTTCTCAAACATACCGTCTCATAAGCCATGGATATTACCACAAGGATTATATTATATTTACACACTTAAGGTTTCTAAATGGTTACAAACAAGATCTATTGTAATAAATTGTACTTTTACTAATTAATACAGTGGTGATTCAACATAAAGATTTGAAAGTAACACATGGTATATTAAAGAAACACATATTTACATTATCCCAAGTTTATAAAATTGTATTTGAATTTGTGAATATAATTAAAATATGGTACAAGCATCACAAATACTAAACGGATGGTGACATTAAAAGGAAAGTTGAATGAAATTATTTGGGTTAAAAATTAGTTTATTGAACAGGTGTGAGTGATGTGGTTCCCTACAGTTGGTTTATTTGGTTGAACCCCAATAACTGGTTCGCATAAGTCAATGTTATATATGCTTTAAGAAGTTTGATGTTTTTGACAAGATAATATTATTGATTTTTCTGTATACTAGTGAAATGTTTCAAGCAGGTTTTCCGATGTATTAAGAGAGAAACAAATGATGCACAGTACGAGAGATATGAACTTTTTTTCGGAGATATGAAAAAAGTTGAGGATGGACTGATAATACAGAAAATCAACTAATCAATAAATCTATGCTTTTATTATATTCTGTTTTCCTGACTGCCGCTATTATTGCTGCAGATGACTTTAGCTTGTTGCACACTGTACTATTCACTGCGTATGAGGCCTTCCCTTTGCGCTAAACAGTTATAATACTGTATGTTAAGAGCAGCAGCCATTTTGTTGAACCATGACTTGCATAATAATATTTTACAAAATGGCTGATCATTCAGAACAGTGCTGTAAAAGTGATTTCTTATAGAATATTGTTTTTGGTTTTAGAAGCTTAAGAATGTGATGTTGACAGTATAATGTAGCAAGGACAGGAATCTAGTCTCCACATACTGAATAAGATTGGAACAAGGCCACACATGCGTAGACCCACAAGGCCACTGAAGTTGGGTGTTGGGTTAATTATGACATCATGATTGAAAGCAGAGCTTTCCAATAAGACTCAATGCTTATGAGTAATTAATTAATTAATGTGATAAAGGTTTAAATATCAGAGTGATAGAAGGAGGGAGAAGGCAGTTGAGAAAGAACAAGGAAGCACAGGGGGCTGGAGGTAACTATGAAGGAGGTTTAATCATGGCTGATCACTGTCCTTGAAAGGTGTCCATTTTGATTTGATTTAGAATTACTGTTTCAGTATTAGCTAATCAATTTTATGTTTCTTGTGTTAGTCTGCATTTGCAAAATATCTGTAATGAAGCTATTCTTTAAGTAAAGCATTGTCATACCTTTTATAACAAGGTTGTGTGGGTGTGCAATCATTTCAGCGTTGCCGTTATATTTAAAGGTAATAAAGTAAATAAATATTTGGTTTGGGTTATTTATCATATCTAATCTTATCAGATAAATATCGGGTTCATCAGGTTTGTAGTGCAGGCATAAATGGTGCCGTCAGTGGGTGTGTTATGGGAGTGTCCTCAGAATGAGACCCAATAGTTCATAGCAACCAACCGAGAAACCAGATGTTTTGATTAGAAAATGACAAGGTCTGATTGGTTGCTATGGGTAACAGCGACGGTTATGTACAATTTGTGCAGAACAGTTATCAGTAACATTCTCTAATGTGTTGCTTGCTTATGTACGACATTCTCTACTGGTCTCTTAATTCTCTTCCTGATCTCACTGCAAATACAAAGGAGACTATTTACTAAGCTAAGGAAAGAGATAAAGTACCAGCCAATCAGCTCCTAACTGCCATGCTACAGGCTGTGTTTGAAAAAAATGAAAGGAGCTGATTGGCTGGTACTTTATCTCTCTCGACTGCCTAATAACTACATCCCATGGAAACGCCGGGCGTTCCCCTGAGAACGCAGGTGTGGTGATGTCATGGTGGGGTCGCTCCTTCAGCCCGTCTGCGTTAACCTGTTCACTAGGCTGCGGAAGGTGCGAAATAAATAAGAAGTAGAATCTGATCCATCTTAGTAATTTACCCCACAACGTCTTTCCGTGGCCATTGGCCATGTAGCCAGATTTACCTGATGAATATTATTTATTATCATAAAAGGTCTTCAAAGTATGAAGGCCAAAATCCTCTTTTCTGTTCTCGGCCCCTTATAGATCTTATTAAAAAGTTAGCAAAAAAGTTACAACGTCCTATCTGTAATAAAGCGCTTTCCAGAAGGGTGTTTGATAACAGGACTTCATCTGAGCTAACGCTCTTATTTCCCTGAAGCAATTCCCTCCAGTTTATCGGCTGACCTTTGCATTGAGCGCTAAGCCGTAGATGACGGGGGCTGGATAAATATTTGGATAGGACAGAAGTGCGGCCCGGTTCTTAAAAGACAGATAAGTGGAGACGAAATCACCATCACATCAGTCAAAGAAATAGATGTACAGGGGGCTAAGCACCTTCCTCCTGCTCGCTGGGGCTTAGTCCGGCCGCCGCGCTCAGTATCGTGGATAAGACTTGATCTGCAACAGCTCAGCTGACATCAATAGAAACATATAGAAGACAGAGGTAAAAGACGAATCGGTGTTGGGGATCTGGTTATTCGGGAACTTAGTATTTAGTTCAGGTCAATCACTTTGTGAGGTGATATTTGACTTGGCACACCGTAAACAACTGCCCGGTGCCCGTAGTGAGGCCTTAACTATGGCAGGTAGACCTCCTGTTGCCTAATTAGCCTCGGAATTGTCTTGCGGATCCCAATATTTAACGTTGACTAAAAGTTCAAAAGGATTCTAAAGGACGGCGGTTGACATTATTCCTCTTATTTTCATCTTTAACAACGCAAACACCCAAAGTTCACGGCTGTCCACCTTTTCGAATTAAAGCCGTGTGATTGACATTGAGATCATCGGACCTCCGGCTCGGGGGGTCGGTCAGACCTTTCTTGGCGATGGCAACGCAGCTAATAATTGACTTCTCAATGTAGTAACTTCGCAGTGGATCACAGCCTGCAAACAATACTGCTTCATGCAGTACTGCTGGAAAAATAGGTTCAGGAATTTTGTGTGTGGGGGGTGGAGCTGCTTAAAAATACACATTGATATATAGATAGATAAACGATAAATATTACATAAAATTCTATCTATAGCTATCTATTAAGGTATTATTGGAAAAGAAGGCCCTCAAAAGGAATTTTGAAACAAACTTAATTTAAGGAACATTTTGGTCCAAGACAGGTTCAGGAACCCAGGGGTAGATGTATGAAGGAGTGATAAGGGAGGAGAAGTGAGCAAGAGGACAAGTGGCCCATGGCAACCAATCAGCATTGAAGTAACATTCTAATTTGCATATTATAAAATACAGAACAGCTGATTGGTTGCCATGAGCCACACCTCTGGCTCACTTCTCCTCCCTTATCACCGCTTCATATATCTACCCCCCAGTTCCTGATGAGTTCCTGCTAGTCCTGCAAAAAAAAGTAACACTGGCTTTATTTATGGTAACTTTGAAGAAGCCTTCTCATTGGGGTGATGGCCTAACATCTTTTTGGCAAGAGATTCTGGGAGTCATCACAGATCCTGGTGTGTTTTATGTGCGATGTCTACATGCAAACGATTCTGGATCTATAGCGAGCTGCCATTTGTACAGGATTTTGTGCAAGAAGGCTGCCCTATGTTTAATGTGACAATCACTTACAAGGCAAAACCAGTATGGGTGTGGTGTCCAGATGTGGATGGCAGATACTAGTGCTTCTGAAGCTGTAAGACACCCTTGCACCCCCTACCTCTGGAATTATTCTTGTACTGCCACATGAACCAGTGGCCGGCAACTGTCCCACGTGAGGGCAGCAGTGTCGCGCAGTGGGGGGGGGGGGGGTGCGTTAGGAGTCCCCCTTATAGCAGGGCACCGGTGTATAGACATTGTGCGCATGCTTACAGCATCTACCCAGTATGCACCAAGCAGTAGACAGATAGAGATGGAAATTAGAGGCATGGTTCATGGGAGCGTCACTCAAGCAAAGCCACACCTCATTTAAGATGAGGCAACGCTCCTTTTCAGGTGGTGGCGCTTTGCTGCGCAGGAGTCCGGACCAGCCCGGCTACAATGTTGTGAGGTATAACATAAGACGGCTTGGGTTAGGGCTGGCCATCAGCCATTGATAGTTACAAACCATTGATGGTTAAATGTCAATATTAGTTTTGCCAATGGTGGCGAAGAACTCCACCATTGATGGTCAGAGCCTCAATTTTTTTTTCCTCTCCTAGTTGATGCTACTGTATGAGTGGAGCCTAGCTCCTCCTCCCAATGCTCTCACAAAGCCCCTCCCCTTTGTTCTGATTGGCCCATGGGCCAGTGAGGGAAATAGCAGGTATGTTTGGTAACTCACAATTTCACCATCAATGTACCACCAGTACTGCAAGTACCACTAGTGGCATCCCTTGTTGTGTAAAAGTCTTGACTGTCAGGGAATGACAGTCAGGGAATGACATCTACATTTGCAACGTTTGGGGTGGGGGTCAAAAATGAATATTCTCCTTGGATTCATCTTAAATCAAGGTCATGCCGTACCTACGAGTCGCCTCCATTCTCTTTTATGGCCTCTTAATGTTTCACAGCTGAAAACTTTGTTTTATTACATCGAGATTATGGAAAAATAATTCCTTCTTCCGACTGCTTGAAGTGCTTTTTAATTGGAACTTAAGGTAATTACCTGCCCAGTTCCTCAAACAGCACTTACCGTCACCTGCTTAGATAATAATCACGCAAGTGTTCCAGGCAATTCAGAGCCCGAGTAGGTTGTCCCGGGTCATTAAATACATCTTTGCACGAAAAAATGGTATAAGCTATTGTTAGGTCTTATTATTAAGTAACATTTCTGTAACTAACCCTGTTAGGGGCTCGTTTGTTCGTCTACCACGCTGGCGTATTTTCTTTCCCTCTAAACATATATGGAAAGCAATACAGAAGATCACCAATGCCTGCAGTGTGGTTCCCGGTTGTGGCAATGTGCTGAAACACTCTGCACCGCTGTTGACAAAGCTGTTCCTGTTTCCGTGGCTCACTGTCAAAGTTTGGTAATAGGACAGTCGTCATTAAGTCGACCGCTATTGGTCGGCAGATAAAAGTTTGACACATGAAACAGGTTGACGTGCTTTAGGTGAACATGTTCAAGTGGTCGCTGCAAGCAAAAGGTCGACATGGTTGACATGAGATTTTCATGGTTTTTTTGTGTGTCTATGGCCCTTATTCAGATCTGAGCGCAGTACAAATTTGTTCTCAAAATGGGCAAAACTATGTGCACTGCAGGTGGGGCAGATGTAACATGTGCAGAGAGAGTTAAATTTGGGTGGGGTGTGTTGAAACTGAAATCTAAATTGCACTGTAAAACGAATGCAGCCAGTAGTTACCCTGCACAGAAACAAAATAACCCATACAAATCTAACTCTCTCTATACATGTTACATCTGACCCACCTGCAGTGCCCATGGTTTTGCCCATTTTGAGAACAAATTTGTACTGCGATCAGATCTGAATAAGGGCCCATGTCGAAAAATGTAGGCATGGACACCATATAAGTCTACCTCATCCTCTTGCGTGGCGCGCTGCGCTTGCCATGCTTCGGGCATGGTGCGTTGCTGCTCTTGGCACACTATTATATTGTCTCTCTATGCCCACTGGGATGTTGAAGTCTTTAAAAAAATAAATAAATTAAAAACTCATGTCAACCTTGTGTCAACATTTTGAACATTTCCACCGAAAGCATGTCAACTTTTGGTATGTGCTGACCTTTTTGACCGTCGACCAATAGTGGTCAACCTAATGACTGTTGACCTTTTTACTCTTGACCTAACAACCGCAACCCGAGGGGATGACAAAAGACTGCACGCACGCGCAGCTCTGCGCTTATCATCCGACCACAGAAGTAGAGAAGAGTGAAACCAATTTTTACAGCGGAACCCTTCAGCCAATGTCTGATGGTCACAATTTGTCAATTGAGTTAAAAGAAATGAATAAAGTCTCCTCCCACATCGGGATATACTTAAAGCCAGGGCCACAAAAGGCTGGGGCTGAAAATGCTCAAGAGCCTATTGTAAGACGGGAAGGAGCTGTGACTAGTTCTGCATGGGTGTGACCAAAAGTGAGTGGGAGTGGCCAGTACCATGTGGGTGTGTACACCCCTGCACTATTTGCCAGCATATCTCCCCATATATGTAAGAGTATAAAAACTGCATCATTTTGAATGAAAAACTGAAATACAAATTTAATGCTAATAGGGCTTATTTTATGCGGGGCCTGGAGCTGTATCTTGATGCAGCTGTGTAGCTATAAGATTGTGCTTACGTTCAGGACGCAGAATTGCCGACGACTATAGAGGAGTCCCTTAATTATACCATGCATTCACACCACATTATATAGTTAGTTAGGCCTTTCGTATTTGCAAGGTAACCTGGAAACGTGCACATTACTCACTCTCCCCTGGAGTGGCGGATGTACGGTTTAGAAAATGGTCAGGATTGTAGCGGTAATTGGCTGGCGAGTGCATGAGGAATCTACTAACTATGAGCTGCATGTAAGGCAGGATTGTCACTTTTCTCTGGAGACACTTCTGGCACTAAGCGTGACAATCAAGTACAATTACGCCATACCATGTTTAATTTCACAGCGGCAGAATTCCCTGTCAGTTTCTTTAGAGCTTATTCATTCCTGCAGTGAAATAAAGTAAAGCCATTTTCATATTAATAAACTATATATATGTATGGAATATTATTTCGGAATGTATTTCGCTGAGTTTAATAATAGAGCTGAAAGAACCAGGGGGAAATGTATCAAGCTTTGGAGAGAAATAAAGTACCAACAAACCGGTTCGCAATAATGTATGGGGGCCTTTAGTATGTGAGTGGCTGGATAGGTTACCAGTGAATAGCAATATTCTAAAAAGAATGCAAATTGATACATTGATATACGTATCAGAAAACGATGATGTCACTGCAAACATCACCACATAAATGTACTGTGCCTGCGGGAGTGGCCAGATGTCCCAGCAGCCAGGAGGGCTTGGGTGATGGGCGTGTCTATGCTCAATACACCCAGACACGCCCTTTGTGGTCCCACCCATCGTTCACTGTGAAGCTTCCATGCCCATTCAGCGAAGTCTTGAATTATTATTATTTTTTTATATTTATTTTAAAATGACGTCATTATTTAAAAATATTATTTAGCGCTTACAAATAAAAATACTTAAAAAAAAAAAAAAGTTTTGCCACAACCCACAAAAACATTGCATTACATTAGCACAAATTTTGACCCACAAGCTAGATTTGGGGGGTCACCCGGGGATCATTCGGCTTACAAACCTGATTTTGAATGTCACATTTATTAAGCTGAACCAGCTTCATCGGAAGTCGCAGGATCCTGTCTAGAAGAGGGTTATTTTGGTTCACGCCTTCTAGAAAATTCCTTCCTAGATGGACAAAACCATGTGCACTGCAGGGGGGCAGATGTAACATGTGCAGAGAGAATTAGATTTGGGTGAGTTATTTTGTTTCTGTGCAGGGAAAATACTGACTGCTTTATTTTTACACTGCAATATAGATCTCACTTTGAAGTAAAACCCCACCCAAATCTAACTCTCTCTGCACAAGTAACATCTGTCCCACCTGCAGTGCACATGGTTTTGTCCATTTGAGAAGGAATTTGCCAGAAGGAGTGAACCAGAATAAGCCCCCTACGTGGGGCATGAATTTAAATGTTCTTTTGTAACGTCTGCCTGTGAAACAGGGCTAAACGTTCTCTCCCTCGCAGCGCTGGGCGATGAGGCTGGGAACAATGGGCTAGCTGTATGAAGCAGTGATAAGGGAGGAGAAGTGATGAAGTGCCTGGTACTTTATCACCCGGCCAATCAGCTCCTGACTGTCCCTTTTTAAAGCCAGCCTGTAACTTAACAGTCAGGAGCTGATTGGCCAGTTGATAAAGTACCAGGCACTTTATCACTTCTCCTCCCTTATCACTGCTTCATGCATCTACCCCGTTGTGCTGTAAATTTATACCATTTATACAGCAGGAAAGTTTGCTGCTTCGATTTATCACGTTTAGTGTTCAAAGCTGCTGGATTCTGCGGCCATGCTTAAATTCCTACCTCTGGCGGCTGATTTCAGGAAGCAGCTTAATCCTGATGTTCAAAGCGTTACAAAATCGCCAATCAATTCCACCTGAACGCACAGCAGGGAGGAACAGGGCCTGTGATCAGCAGAAGGCCACGTCTGCCCCTGTCTCATGCAGACTCAAAGCCTCCAGATTAACCACTGGCTGACTGATTCCTACACCCTTACACCGGCCACTGCAACGCCTAACTTTCTGTGGTTCAGAGGCGATGTATATTGTGTCAACATTCGTCATGTCCACATACGAAGGTAGACATGGTCTTTATGTCAACATTGTGTCGATATTGACCAGCCCCTCTGCCTGATGCGGCGGGTGACAGAGGGCAACTCCCAACTGCCCCCACCGCAGGACACTGGCAGCATTGGGCGTGACACGGGACACAGATATTTGGAACGGTCCCTTCGAAAATCGGGACAGTTGGGAGGTATGGGGACACTGACAGTTCTGGGTGGGACTCAGGGCAGTCCCCAAAATGTGGGAGTATTCCACGAAAATCGGGACAATTGGGAGGTAGGGGTTACTACTGTACATAAAGCAGGCTTGCCTACCCTCCCAGAATTGCCGGGAGGCTCCCAAAAATCGGGTTCCTCTCCCGGCCCCCCCGGAAAGGTCGGCAATCCTCCCGCTTTCTCCTGGCAGCACCCGCACCCCCCCTTCTTACCGTTTTTTTCACGGGTCCGCGGCAATGGGCGGGACTAAAATGACGCACATCGCGTAATTTTAGCCCCGTCCCCTACTCGCGGACCCGCGAATCGTGGCTTTTGCCTGGATTGCGGGCAGGGCTTTCAGTCATCAGCCCCGCCCCCTGACCTGAAGATCCGGCTGTCCTCTCCGGGCTTCTCGAAAAGTCGGCAAGTATGACATAAAGTCACATTTCTCCAAAGGATATAAATACATTTAAGACACCAAAAAAAAACCATTGTTCTACTAAAATGCACATATGCGAGCTGCAAATGCTGCTAATGAGCGCAAGCCTTGCAGACTATGCGGGTGTTCCCAATTCCAGAGGCTCGCTGCCCTAAATCTCTAGATTTTAATGCAAACAATACAAAATTGTAGCAAGCATTGCGTGACCTATTTTTTCCTCTACACAGTCTAGCATGTAAAAAATGAATGATACAATAATGTGTGTTAAGGCGCAGACCTGCCGCATAATAACTGCCTGGGGACTTGGCAAAATAAAAACCGACAGGTCGCGAGGCCAAAACAAACTGATTAGAGCAGCAGAAAGCTTTGTTTACTATCTGCGGCTCCACCCCGGAATAGCACTATTGGCCGTTTAGCGGCCTAGCGACTCCTGATTGGCCGCTAGCTAGGCGGCCAATAGTGCTATTCAGGGGTGGAGCCACAGAAAGTAAACACAGCTGAGCTCTACTCAGTTCATAAAGGGATCACGACAAGCCGTTTTTTTTTGTTTTGCCAAGACCCCGGGATGCCTACATGGAACAAAGAGGATGTGATCTACGCCAGAGGACCCTGTTAAGTAGTGCGGTTTCCTTTCACAGGTACCCATATGGATTTCTACAGTGGACCAGATGGATACCTACCTATGTGACAAGGTAGGTAAGTATCTGTATGTATGGGCTCTGTATGTAATAAAGTTTTACTTTCATTGTGTCAGTGTGTGTTTATTTCACTATCTGTACTGTTGTGGAACTACTAGTTCCAGCGGGCCCTTTAATTCCCCACATGCTGGGACTTGCAGTTCTCCAAGTCCCTGCATGCGGGGAAGGGGGGGGGTGGGTGGGGGGGGGGGGGCTGAAGTCTGCACGGATTTGACTGGTCCATACAGGCTTCTGCCAAATACGCCTGGAAAATGATTTGTATTTTCCAGGCGTATTTTACCGTCAATTAGCGGACGTATCACGCTAATTAGCGGCCGTATATTGCATATGGCCGCTTAGTAAATTAGGAATCACCATTCGAATAAATGGTGATTCCTCATCGTATTCTTTCGATGGCATATGCATTCGTAAATACGAATGTGCCATAAATAGGAATAGGCGAATTTCGGCATAGTAAATGCCAAAAATATGAATACGCCTAAAATAGATGTATTAAGCTAATAAGAATACGCCTATTTTAGGTGTAATTTACTTAGTAAATTTCCCCTATATACAGTATAGATGATATATAAAATACTCCTCACCTCTGAGGTGAAGTACCGCCAGTGGCCATTTGTCTGACCAAATTACTCCTTAACAGAAAGTGAAAGCAAAATGATCTGTTCCAAACTTGCGGGATATGGACAGAGGGAGCTGAGAAGACAGAGATTGGAGGTAGGAGCACATAGGGGCTAAGTCGTCATTTTGACCAGCTTTTAACTAGCATATAGTTAAAATGCCATCTTAGAGATAGATAGATTTTACCTAAATATATTTCACATATGCGCCTATCCTGAGATTGGAAGGGTGAAGTGGTACCTACCTCTCGCTGTTCTGCGTCCGTATTGCAGAGCGTATCGCCGCTGTTTATTTCAGAGGAAACTTTTTAATCATTGGATTCATGAAGAACCTTTTAGCGTTCCACCTGACAGCTTGTTATTCTCTGTGGCCAGTTTCGTCTACGCCTGGCACAATTCTTTTGATCACTGGCCTAAGAAACTCGCATTCCATAACTTTCCGCACCCGCCTGCAAGTAACAAAACTTTCCTGTAAGGGAGAGATGTTGTCGGTTTGTCTAGAAAGAGGTTTCAATTATTTCTCCACAACGCAGAGTTTTATTTTCCGAGTGAATATCTGAACTCTCGGTGATTGAACAATTTCTGAACTGTTCCACAGACGGCAAATAGGTACAAGTGTTGTGTTGGCCTCATTCGCACTTCATCTACCGATGCAGACGCGAGGCGACTTTCCAGACCCGTCGCTGAGTTGTTGTTTTGGGAAGGATTTTTGGCTATCTTCGTCTCACCCCCCCAGTCCCCACCCCACCCTCCTCTACACCCCTCTCTCTCTCTTTCTATAGTGCAAAATTACTTTATTAAGCTCGGTTCCAAATCACTCTTTCTACGACTGTCCAAATCAATACTCCATTCTCTTCAGTTTCAGGCAACTCATTTGTGGAATAACAAAGCTTTACTATATTTTAAGGTGGATACGGAGACTCCTAACAAAGGCTCCGTAAGTGACCTAACCCTCTCCTTCGACCCACTAACCCCCCCCCTTCCCCCACAGCCTGCCCCTAACCCTCCCTACCCATGTCCAACCCTAACCTACATACCCCACCACCTAAACCTATCCCCCCTCTCTTCCTGACCCTAACCTTCCCTGTTTTTGCCTAACCCTAACACCACCTCTCCACAGCTAACCCCCGCAGCTTAACCCTAAGTTCTCCCCTAGGGTGAAATTTAATAGGACTCATCCTTTCAGATTCAGAAAGTGAGAGATTTGGTAAGAAATCTCCAGGTTTTTTTAAAGCGGCAATCAGTTACACGGCAAAATCAAACTTGTTTTGCAGTGTAAATGATTGCCGCTTTAAAAAAAACGTAAGAATTCTTACCAAATCTCTCACTTTTTAAATCTCTCATTGCTAGGATTCCAACAGCCGGCTTCCCCGCTGCCAGTAATATGACTGTATGCTGCAGGGGGTAGTTCAGAGGGTATGCAAGTCCATGGGATAAATTGGGAGTTGTATTGAAGATGGGATGTTGCCCATATTCTAGAAGGTGCTAAATAAATAGAACTCGTATCTTATCTTAATAACTTTACCCCATGAGTGCGTGTTGTGTGTTTTCCCTACAGGCATAGGCGAAACTGAGGGGGGGTCTGGGGGTGCACCGGATCACCCCATTTACCTGTTGGTGCCGGGAACAGGGAGCAGCTGGCTGGGGCGAAAGCAGCGATGGCGCCTCAGGGGTGCAGATTTTCTGTCAGCATACAGAGACTCTTACGCCCCTCCAAAGATGGCTGCTGCCTATTTGGAGACAGACGCTAGAGGTGCTCCATCACCACTAGTGCCTGACTAGGGAGCACAGGGCCCCCAAGCTACCCACACTGGATTAGGGTCGCGCTGGACATGCTATTCCCCTGCAAGCCTGCAACGCAACCCTGTGTAACGAGCATGTAACCACCCCTTGACAACAAGCATGTAACCCCCTGGCAATGAGCATGTAATCCCCCATGACAACAAGCATGTAATTTCCTCTGGGCAACAAGCATGTAACCACATGACAATGAGCATGTGATCCCCTGTGACAACGAGCATGTAATTGGCTCTGGGCAAAGAACAGGGGGCTGCAGCAAGGGAACGCCATCTTCGTCGGAAACCAAAGTCAGTTTAGACTGGGGAGAGAAATTATTTGATGTTCGGTGACTATTGGATGATTTCTGTCCCCTTCAGTCGCATGCAAGGGGGTGTAATGTCCAACAAATCCCTTTGTAATCTAGCAAATTTTTTATGTCCAAAAAAAAAAAGCTCCATAATGTAATTTCCGTGCGCTTTCTCCCACTGACAGACTGAAACGTGCACCGATGGAACAAGGACGAATACACCCTGTGTTAAAAATAAAATATAGGTTATACTTTGAACAGACTAACGCATCCAAGAGCTGACCCTCAACAACGTGAGGACGGCAGGCGGCTACCTGCCAGTCGCTGGGTACTGTTGAAGCGGCAACGCTGATCTATAAATGCCCAACAGGTCAGTAGACATAAAAGAGAGGAAACTTCACTGAATGTATCAGGCTGAGTTTTTGTGAGGAAGCTTGGCGGTGACAAACTCAGTGTCCTTCATTGTGCTGCCGGGCCCCAAACAGCCCGTCTACCCTGCCTGGGCAAATGCCATACCCACTGATTCTTGTGACAAGACAATGTCACATTTAATGCATTATTTTGTTGTCTTTTAAAAGAAATGGCTTTTGTGACTCTCTGTGGGTTAGTTTGAAGCCGGTATTGATCTGCCAGGCGGACTTACTGTAGGAATGCTGTCTATACCCTTTGTCGTAGATGGCACGGTGTGGGTTTGATTGGACTGCGAAGGATTGTGGGTATTTTAGAAAAAAAGTGCGTAGCTGACTTAACGCTATGGCCATTGGACTCTTATGATGCAAGCAGGGCTGCCATCAGAAATTGTGGGCCCCAAGACGGACAAAATAGGCAGGGGCCTACTTCCCCTTTTTGGCGTGCCTGGTTGAACCCACGGGGTCTGTCCGCACTACTCAACCCCTACATTGTTAGCACGGCGAGTGGGGGTGCAGGCAGCTACGGGAGAGGACGGTGGAGCAGCGGAGAGCCGGAAGAGGGCGGCGGCAGGCTCTGTCACAATGGGACCCGAGCATCTCAAACGCGTGCGCCCGCATCTTGCGATACAATCGCCAGAAGCAGCTACAAAGTGAGCTGATCCATCTGTATCCTTTATAGACTTCAGTCCTGGGCCCCCTTTCTGACGGGGCCCAGGACAGGCAGTCACCCCCCGATGGCGGTCCTGGACAGAGGATTCAGTCCCACAGCCCTGTGACAAATTACAAAAGATCAATAGACCCGAGAGTTCCGCTGTGTCCTAAACACACGCAACGCCTTCATAATTGTTATTTTATATTTTTAAACTAGTTATTTTACAGATGGATTAATAGTTTTAGCGTTAGTTGGAGAGGAAAAATATGAACAACAAAGTCAGTAAGTAGAATCCTGTGGAGATACTTTGACGATTAAAGAATGCTATTAATAATTAGCAAACTCTCCTGCGCAGCACGCAACCAAATGAGTTTCTGTCTGTGACTGCTAAGGACTGAAAGGCCCGACAATCAATGCGCAGCGCACAGCGTTTCCATTTACCAGTCGTGAAGCAAATCTCTGGCTTATTTATATTCTGCGGTTTGCACACACACACGGGGGCCACGTGTAGAAAAGGGGGCGTGGCTGGATGTCACGGGACTTGCCAACAGATGGACGAGGCTAGATTATTATGTCATGAATGATCTCACCACAATCAGGTTCCACACAAGAAGTTCAATGATGTCATTGGATGGTAATTTGCCAATCAAAGGCTGGTAGCTAGTGCTATATGTAGTTGCACCAAATCTCAAGCCAGGGGTGCCACGCTGAGCCACGTGGTGTGGCATAAAAGTGGGCATTACTTGGTTAATATGAATGAATCAACAAAAAATAATAATTTCAGGGGGAGTTGTTTTAACACAGAAAGGGCTGGGGGTGAGGTGTGTGTGTGTGTGTGTGTGTGTGTATGTGTGTGTGTGTGTGTGGGGGGGGGGTGCAGGGGAGTGTACCCACTTCCTGATAAAGTAGATCCCAGCCACTGCCATCTTTGGGAAGATGACACCTACCACTATAGAGCAAAAACTTGGGCACAGTGATATGAAGAGGGTGCCGGCCACAGCTATACCCTATAGGAGTGGGGGCAGAGGACCAGGGCCCACACCAGGCCACTCTAATAGTTTTAGGTTGCAGCCGCTACATGTGACGACATGCAGCCACCACTGCCCTTCCCTTGTGCGGTATGGACATGCCCAGGGCAGCCGAGAGCGGGGGTGGGTCCAATCCCTTCCTTCCCACTCCGTCCCTCCCGGGTAGCAACAGCAGCACACACTTCAGAACTCGTAATCTGCGATCTTTGGAGATCTGAGTATGAGTCTGAATCAGGTCTGGGGGGGGGGTGGTTTTGACAATGTGTCACACAGGAGCGCTGATATTTTTAATGTTTTTAAACGTTTTAAACAGGAGGACCTTTCTCTAATCTGCGTTTAGGTTGCTGCCCCCTATATTCAGAGGTTTTTGTGATCCTCTGGTGGAAACTTTTTGGGGGTAGAAATCAGTGAATATCACCAACTTCTGTTTATAGGAGACGCAGCTACACCCAGAGCAATAAACACAATTTTTGTATATTCAAAATATAATATATTTATTTTCCATATATATCATCATAAAAAACTGAGTCTGAATCAGGCAGAACGCATGTGCAAATAGTTTGGCGTTTATTACCAACATACGCCCCAATAATATGCCGAAATAACGGTAATTTCGTCTATGTTTGCTTTTGTTTTAATTTGCGATAGGCTACAAGCATTAGCATACAACTCTGCAAAACTGTGACTAATCGATAATGAGAATTCTATTGACGCGTATCACTAAATAAGGCATAATTAGAACCACTGTATCGCGTTTAAAAAAAAATGTTGAAATATGTATTACACGCTATTGGGAGAGAGAAATAATTGGAAAAAACGGATTTCATAAGGCTGGCTGTAAAGCCGCTGCATGGATAGAGATATCTGTGTCAGGCCCTGCATGAATGATTCTCATTGGATAATAATTCAGTCTGACTCAGTGACCTTTACAATATCTTCTGTTGTATAACGTTTCCCCAGCCCCCGACTTATAGTTCAAAACCAAACACGTTCCAACCGAAGACAAGTGAAATCCAGACGGTATTTTCTCCCTCCTGGTGAAATCGGAGCAGACACCTTGTTCTTGTATGCATCCTGCAGCCGCCATCTAGACTTTTATTGCAAACATTTGTATTTTGGTCTATAACCGCATGTGATAGTAGTCAATTTCACAGCTGCTGCTTCTAAAGATAGCGCTAGAGCTGATAATTCAGAGACGCCTAATAATTCACTTCGATGAGCAGTTTCTACAGGGGGTGCATTTGAAGTACCCGCTGACAGTGGCGCTCAAGAGTTTCTGGAAAGGATAATTCCCCCCCCCCCCCCCCCCCCCGACAGAGGCTATAAACTGTTGTTTTCATCACTGTGTGCATGCCCCCCCCCCCCTGCAGAGGTCAAGGGTTATTTCCAAGGTCATCCGGGAGAAAACTGAAATAAAAAAAAGTTTTATTTTGTAATGCTGTGAAACTAAGGGCCCGATTCAGATCAAATCGCTGCTGTGCGATTTCGTTAGACTGCGCATGCCTTCGAATAGATCCGCACAGCACATTAACTCGCAGGGCTGAATTTTCACTCTTGCTGAGCGGCGTCCAGCTGATCGCTGGCTGTTGCAAATTAGCAACTGTGCGATCGGGTCTGAATCGAGCCATAAGACCACACATAAAGACATCTTTATTAATTATTAGGAATATTGTCCGAATTTCTTATTGCTGATGCGGGGCCACTGGCACCCATATATACGCATGCGTGATCATCATTCCCTGGAGAGGGATCTGGAGTATCACTCTCCTGGTAACTGTAGCAGGCAGCATACAAAGCATAGGAAACAAATGGCCAATCCTGGAAAAAATAAACCCCACTGAAATCTATGAGGGCTTCTATAGTGACTGAAAATGGGGGATTGCACCAGATCTCTTTGGTGCTGTAAATTTGCAGATATCGCACAAATGAACTTTGGTAAATAGGTCCTATAGATCTTACACAGTGGGGTAACAATACACCCCATAAGCCCAAATGCAGGGTGGCTTGTGGTCGCCGGGGGTCTTGTGGGGCTAGTGCTATGACTGCGTGAAATGCAGACAAGTATATTGTCTGCAGACCAATCGCACCTGCCCCCATTAAAAATATACCTTCCAAAATGGCCTCCACCTCATAGATGACAGTTAAGATGGATGATAGATGAGTGCTGTGGCCATTTAAGGAAGGACATTTTTAATGGGGGCAGAAGAGAGAGACCTCAATGGCCAGGGCCTGATTAAAGATTCAAGGTGCCCTATGCTAATACACAGGTAGCTTCCCTCAGTGGCGTAACTATTAATTGGGTGCTCCCCCCCTAAAATAAAGGCCGCAGATCTACTTGTCTCTTGTCTGCGGTCCCGGCTCTACTCCTGGCAGGCTTCTGTTAATGAAAATGGGCCACACAAAATGGCCGCCGCCTAACAGCAGACCGTTTTTAAGGATGCTAGAGGAGGCCGCCGTCAGCGGCGGCGTCGAACAGAGGGGCAAGGTTGGTCCCAGGCCCCAGCAGCAGTGCAGCGCATGATAGCCCCGCAGTCCCTCGGCGCCCACATTTAATCAGCGCCTCCCGTGACCGCGGGGCTATTGTTACGCCACTGGCTCCCCTTCTAATGTTGCTAACCAGTGGCGATTTTTACCTATGGGCCCCCCCAGGTAAATCCACCATCGTTCTCTGCCTATGAAGCCAGATGCAGTCTGTGTGACTGGCAGTGACTTCCTATTGGAAGTCCGACCTGCGAGTCACTCAAGGCAGTCCCATTGGGAGGCGTTCCCTCCATTTGGGATGCCTCTCTGTGCGCAAATGCGGGGCAGCCTCCAAAACGAGTTCTGTGCATTTGCAGTACCGCAAACGACACTGCGCATAAGCCAGACTCGGA